>NC_138049.1:75262365-75770082 GCF_964194185.1 Rhinolophus hipposideros
TCATGAAAAAAACAGGAAGTTGGACCATAGTTTCGTCTTTTGCTTTGTGAAAGCTTCCTTATATAGAAAACCTCATATTTTCTAAACCCTGGCACCAACTCCCTTAGTGCTACTGTGCATCTGCATTGAATACTGATTGGTTTGTGAAACTGTGATTTCCATAAACAGATTTTATAATTGTATTAAATGATAATCTGGATAGAGGGGGCAAAATCAGGACTATAAGCTTGCTAATGATTATTGAATATTAGCAAACATTTCCAGAATAGTAAAGCTAAATGCAAGAGATTACAATGTCATGCCCTTGAAAAACAGATTTGGAATAAAAGATTTGTAATTTTCTGAATCACCTACCATAAAAATTTTTACAACTTGATGTTTAATTCCCCTCTACGGCAATCACAACAAAATGAGAAGAGACACCTTGAGAAATCTAATCAATTAAATTGCTCAGAGAAAGTTCTCCTCTTTATACACCGTAACATTTCCTTATTAATATTTTTATCTGTATTTATAAACTTTCCACTTAGGCCTATATTATATTTCTGGGGAGAATCTTTAACAAAACTTTCATTTTGTTTTGTTTTGTTTTTTTTTTTTTGCTGAGAAATTCATCATCAAAGTATCTAGAAAAAAAAAAGAGAGAGAGAGAGAACATGAAAGTGGATCCAGGCAAACTCTTACAGTTGCTTTTTTCAAAAGATTGAAGGTTGAAAATTATGATCATATGCTTCACATTGTGCCATGGACTAAATATGGATAACTATGAGAAGATTTTTTACAGTAAGAAAAAATGATTCATGCAACCATGCAAATCATTTAAAAAAATCGTTATCATTCTACTGGCTTACTTGTCTTTATGTAACCCTAGTGAGAGATAAAAACAAAAATCATCATTTTGGTATTTAAAAACAAAAGTCTGCAAAGGTAAAATGCTTCTTTATGCTGTTAAGAATCAATTATTCCACAGTTAACAGCTTACACATATGATAGGAACAGTTACTTGATAAACTCAGCACTGTCCCATTCCACCCAACTCATAACTTTTATGATCTTTTTCTACAAAAACATACTTGCTTCATCAACATATCATTTAGCATTATCTCTAAAAACAAACACCAATTAAAATCCATGAGGAGTCAGTTTAAAAAAAATCATGACTCAGAGTTCAGAGTGTTAACTATTACACAGTGTGGAGTATCCTCAAAAAATTTAGAAGAGAATTTACCATACAACCCAGCAATCTCTCTCCTGGGTATCTATCCAAAGAAATCTGAAAACATTTATCCATATAGATATATGTATTCCAATGTTCATTGCAGCCTTATTTACAGTGGCCAAGACATGGGAAAAACCAAAGTGTCCTTCAATATATGATTAAAGAAGTTGTGGTATATATACACAACGGAATACTACTCTGTCATAAGAAAAGATGAAATACTGCCATTTGCAACAACATGGATGGATCTTGAGATTATTATACTAAGTGAAATAAGTCAGACAGAAAAAGTCGAGAACCATATGGCTTTACTCATATGTGGGGCATAAAACTGAAGGCAGCAAAGGAACAAGACAAGCAAATAGGAAAACAAAAACTCATAGACACAGACAAGAGTTTAGTGGCTACCAGAGGGTAAGGAGGGAAAGGATGGGGGCGGGTGAAAGAAGAGGGTAAAGGGGGTCAAATATACGGTGATGGAAGGAAAACTGACTCTGGGTGGTGAGCACAAAATGTGACATATAGACAATGTATTATAGAATTGTACACTTGAAACCTATGTAGTTTGTTGACCATTGTCACCCTAATAAAGTTTAATAATAATAAAAAAATCATGACTCTGTAAACACAGTACCTTATTAGTTATAATTTTGATATAAAAATATTTTACACATGTTTAAAAGTTAGGTATGTGCAACTTTAACATTTTGAAAGAATAAAAAAATGGTAGAGTTCTATTTTTCAGAATACTGCTGACATTTAGTACAAAATACTCTTAATGTATAAAACCTGACAATAAAGATTAACTAGAAAGGGTATTACGCTCAGTGAAATAAGTCAGACTGAGAAAGACAAATACCCTATGATCTCACTTATACGTAGAATCTAGAGAACAAAATAAACAACTCATAGATACAGAGAGAAAACTGATGGTTGCCAGAGGAGAGGTGGATTGGAGGACTGGGCGAAAAATGGTGAAGGGATTAAAAAATACACATTGGTAGTTATGAAATAGTCACGAGATGTTAAGTACAGCATAGAGAATAAAGTCCATAATGTTGCAACAACTATGTGTAGTGCCAGGTAGGTACTAGGCTAATCGTGGGGATCACTGCATAAATTATATAAATGTCTAACCACTATGATGTACATCTGAAACTAACATAAAATAATATTGGATGTCAACTGTAACTGGAAAAAAATAATTTTTTTCCAGATTAACTAGAACTGTAGCAAGTTCATTTTTAGTGGCTGTATTCATAAATCAATTACCTCCATCAAAAAAGTAATACCGATGATAATTTATAGGAAATCGCAAAGGAATTGAATTTGGAGGATTCAATTCAGCTGGTTTACTAACAGCAAAGTGTTAATGTTATCACAGTTCTCTAACTTCAATATTCTGCCACCAAATAGTAAAACAAAGACAAAAGCAATTTAAACAGGCTGTGGAGAATTTTGCAGTATTCCTATATATTGTGACATAGTAGAGGACTTTTAAGTGAAGTAAATAATCATAATTCTACCTATGAGAGTATGCATTTGTACACTCTCCTACTATCAGCTATTATATATATCAAATGCAAAGTGATTTCTTTATGACAGCCACTTTGTTTATAAGCAAGTACACAATCTTCCAAGATATTACTGGATTTGATTTAGGCTAAGGATGAACTTTTAAAATAAAATCCTGCCGGGCAACAAAATATGCAATCATTACTACTTTTTGCTGGACCTAATAAAGGAAATATTTATATGTTAGCTAAGTTTAGGTATTCATATCCCATCCACTAGTATTTTCATCTCATTTATTCGCTAACTTAAGACTAAGAAGAATTCATTATTATTACATTGATCAAAGTGGAGATTGTTTTCAGAAAAGTTTCATTCATCCTTATTTTCTTCCCTTTCCACTCTTACCAACACGTGCACCCATGTGCATATGCGTGCACACACACACACACATCTGTAATTATAATTTTTCTACCTAAAATAAAAGAGCTCAGAGGAATAGGGAAAGAACTAGAAATCAAGTATTTTGCTTAATACTCAGCTATTCTCTTTAACACAAGTAAGACAAAATCTGGCTTCAGTTTCCTTGGGCTGAAAAGGCAATTTATTGAATGACCTCTACAGGCTAAAGGGTTTTTTAACGAAATTATGACAAAGTACTTAAAAATAAATGGTAGATATATGCATTCTAATCAAAGAGAAGAAAATGATTGAAAGCGATTGCATTTTGTAGGTCTTTCCACCCTATTTTAGCCTGAGGCCCACAGAGTCCACCTGGATTCTCATTATACTGTCAGTGATCATAATGAACACAGATAACCAACCGTCGTGGGAAATGCTGTCAAAGCGACAGTGAGTCTGGCCAGCGCTACAGCAGTAGCTGAAGTCTTCACACTAAGTCTGCATAACACCAGCAGTATTTACGTAAACTTTTATTCTTTAAAGGAACTGAAAATTATCTACTTTTCAAATATACACTCATCTGAAGTCATATTAATGAAACCAAAGTTGTGATTGACTAGTTACATTTTTTCTAATACAGTATATTATTGCATTAAAATAATAGCCCCTAAAATGATCTTACATACCACAAATGGTCCAGGCAAACATATTTAGTGAAAACAAACTACACTATATAATTGTCAACCTGATTTCTTTTTCTAGGGAAAAACTGATGAACATACTTACATCAAGTTTAAAACACATACATTGGTGTTCAATTTAAAGCCATATGCACTATGGTACATCATTTAAACTTTAAAACAATTGAACAAAGGCAGCTGAGTGGATATTTTGAACCCAACATTGCCTCAGTGTCATACTGGGAGTCAGTGAGCTTTGGGGAAATTGTAATTTAGACCAAATGAAAGTGTGCAGTGTGTATACAAAGGAGAGGCTGACGGAAGGTTCCACTAGGATCCTATCTTCCTGAGGACAGCCTCTGTAGTTTCTATAGTTGATAAGAGTTAAAAGGGACCTTTCACTCCTCCAGGGAGTGATTTCTATGCATGAGGGAGAAGGGTATAATGTGGATCAATGTGACAACTCTGCTACTTGTGTTCTATAGAAAAGTCATTTTTTTTAAGCTCTTGATTTTAATTAGATCCATTCTCTCCACCAAATCAGTTCATTCCATTCCTTCTGCAATAAAGTTTCAAATTATCTCCCTATGCACTTCCTGAGTGCTGAGAAAGGTAGAGTCCCTCAGACATTATTGTTTCTGACAGCAGATGGAATCATCATCAAAACGCAGTGAGCTAAGAGCACATATAAGTTCATGATTTAAATTATACTAAAATATCACCATTCCCATGAGTTCAAACTACCCAAACTTTACCTATGAATATAAAACTCTGCAATGTTCCCCAATGTTCATTTTATTATTTTTCCCATGAGTACTGGGAATGAGCTCTTCCTAGCATATAATTTCTTTGTGAAATACAGTGATTAACAACACTAGGTGAAACATTCACTTAATAAAGTTCACAACATTATAATAACAAATAATAGAAAAGAAATCATGGATTCTAACCACTTTGTCCTCCTTTGGGAAAGCATCCAAGGAAGCAGAGTAAAGAGAGAAGAAAAAGAGGAAGAGAAAAACAAAAACAAAGCATATATTAATAAGGACTTTGAAGAAAACAATTATATGTCACTTTAAAGTGTTGAAACACAGGTATATTGAAAAGTAAATGTTTATTCTTCCCCCGAAATAATTATTGTTCAATCCTTCATTGAAAATGCACATATATCCATCCTGCTTTATGTTAGATACAAAAATTGGGCACCATAATTTCTGAAACTTTTAGAATTTGGATTAAATCTACATTTAAACCATTCTTCGGAAAGAAAGCTTAATTCACTATCATATTTTGTCTGTCTTTTATTAAGAGATATTAAAATACACATAACTTGTATGAATAATTTTATCAAATTACTGTTAAAATATTTGTAGTTACAGATTGGAAAAATATAAGAATAGGAAATGTTTGTAATAAATAAAATTGAGAAAAGAAATACTTTTTTTAACCTTAAATTATTCCACAAGAAATAGTTATTTGTAAAAATGTATTATACATTTCAATATTTACAAGTCAGAAGAAAAACCAACTTTACCCAACTTTTTATCTTATGCTCAAGATTAAATATTCCAAGCTGTATTTTCTTTACTTTGTTCTTTTGAATATTTTTTCCCAAAATTGGATGGGTTTAGTAAAAATAGATGAACTATTAATACATTAGGCCTGGGTATCTGCTCCAAAGCATTATCCCCAGCTCAATTTCCTTTAAACACCTCTCCTTTTTAAAACACAATTTTCACCCAAATAATTTTAATACATCAATAATTAACCATATTTCTGTTGGCTTGCCTCAAACTTACAATAGGAAGTTAAACACATTCAACCGCTATGGGCACTCAGCTAGGATTAACACTCAACCGATTCACTCTACTATTCACTGCTGTCAACTTTTCAGAGTGAACTGTACCCTTACCACATGGGTTGTTAAATATTTTGGATATAATTTCTAGGTCTCATCATTGAGAATTCACTCCAAAACCGTATATTTAAAAATAATAAAGGGGAAATTAAGGTCTTGTGCACTTTTTATGCGCCAGACACTATCTTAACCCAAGGTTGTTTTAGAAAGGTTTTACGGTAACAGATGAGGATTAATTAAAACAAATAACTTTTAGAAGGCAAAAAAGTAAACTTATATGCCGTAAGTATAAAACCTAAAAAAGAAAGAAATATGCATATCATAAATACCTCATTTTAATTATTTTAGTTGAATTTTCATAACCACAAGAAGTAATTATTACTATCCGCTTTCATAGGTAAAAAAGCTGTTGTTCAGAGAAATTAATTATTTTCCCAAGGCCACAAAGGTAGTAGTAGACTCACATTAAGGTATAATAATATATCTATTTCACTGAACGTCTTAATTCAACTCGAAGAGATTTTAGAATACTCTACTTCCAACTCAAATACACTGCAAAATAATACAATGTTGACTGAGAAGCTCATTTTAATTTTAACTGTGATTTTCCAAATTAGGAAGACATCAAGGGTGCTTAAAGCACTCTTGTTAGTGTTAAATAAATATTATTAAAAATATGTATTAAAATAAATTCTATATGTGATTAGATGATATGAGAAATCCGTTAAACCAACAGTAGGAATTCTTTAGGTGTATGATACTCTTAACTTCTATACTACATTGCAGATGTGTATCAAAGAAAACGCACATAGATATCCCTATAAATAATTCAACTGTACTAACATTGGGCATAGAATTAAGTACATTAAAATGTGTTCCAAACTTAATATTTATTAGAATTAATCTAGTGTTTCTAGATTATATGATATTATATATATTATAATAAATTATAATATTGAATATGTTACATATTCAATATTATACATAAATCATAATATTGAATGTTTTACATTAACACCTTAGTGCCTCAAAATTAATTGTATTTAAAGCACTGGTATAGTGAAAGAGTAGCTCTTATTTTGCTTACTAGCCCTGAACCGTGTATAAGTAGACTCTATATAATCACTTTGTTCCCAACTGTGGAATTTATGTAGCTACTCCATACTTCTACTTCTTTTAGACAGGTGGCTTTCAAGTCATTTCACCTGGGACTCAACACTTTACACTCATGTGTGTATATGACAAACAAAATTCATACAAAATACTGAGCCTAACTGCATAGATATTTCCTATCTTGTTCTAAACCAAGGAAACTGTATCAAGTGAGACTACATCTCAAAGAGAAGAAAGAAAGTGCATAAACCTCCATATTAAAAAAAATAAGAGTATTTTAACATGTTCTAAATATATGAATAATTCCCAGAAGATAAATTTAGCACTACATTTCTTTAACGCAACTGTCAGTGTGAAATTACTCTCATTGAGCCTGATCCTGGTTTTATATATTATTATCCTGGGTTAAATTCAATGCCACACAGTTCACCTTGAATTTTACCTTCCTTCCATATGAAACAAATATTGCAGAAACTAGATTTTGTTTTGTTTTTCTACAAGAATTGGCCATAACAACTTTCAAGAGTTTTACAACTCATGATTCTAACTCCACAGTTACTATACTCTTCCAAAAATAAATTTATTCCTACAGGTAATCTGTTGGTTTTGAATGGGAATCATTTATTAAAATATACACATCTACAAAGTATGTGTTTATGAATTATTTTCATCACTGCTCCACTACTATGAATCTTATGAAAAACAAAAGAACAAAATGGGTGAGGAGCACCTTAATGTGTACATTTAGGCCTGTGTCTGCTTTCGAAGCCACCTGTGTTGTTTCTGCCTGGGAAGCACACAGGCTTGCACCTGCATTCAGAATTTCGCTCACGCTCACGCAATACTCACGTTGTTCGATCGCAGGGACACGCGGCCTCCGCAGCGGGCGCAGAACTTGGTGCGGCAGTAGGAGCAGAGATGGCCACACCCATCAGCAAACTTGGTTTTATGACAGATTCCACAAGTCGGAGCATCGTCTTTGTGTTCGCCTTGGTAACGCCGTGCTTCTTCCCCTATTTTTCTCACTTGTTCTTTGTAACTTTCAAATTGTTGATGCAATCTCCTGGCAAAAGAGAAAAATGGTAGCAGACTATTTGATGGGAGACAAAAACAATGCTTTGTCTAACAGGATAGAATTACAGCTATTTGAACTAAGGCAATACATACAAAGAAACTTGCCCCAATAATTTTACCTCCAAAGGTAAGAAATGTATTCACATGGATCCTATTAGTCCCAGTTTTGCTTACTAGCACTGGACCATGTATAAGTAGACTCTATAAGATCACTGTTTGTTCCCAACAGTGGAATTTATGTACCTACTCCATACCTCTACTTCTTTTAGACAGGTGTCTTTCAAAACATTTCAACTGGGACTCAATACTTTACACTTGTACACAACTGAAGCAAAATTCATACAAGATACTTAGTCTGACTACATAGGATGTACTCTGACATTTCCTATCTTATTCTAAGTTCAATACTGTACAATTTCTAAAAAGTTTGTCTCAGTAAATTAATTTTATGATTCACTATTTAAGCATGATACATACTTGGAAAAAGACTACATTGCTAGGCAACCTGTCTTCAACAAAATCTTCCTTTAGCCCCATTCCTGGACACCATTTATTTTGTATCAACTGTTTCATACAGTATACAGAATGTTCTCTTATACATTATATTTGAGTTTGCTAGTTCTTCTGAGTCACATTAAAAGTTCTAAACCACACCTTGCTATAAATAATCAGATTTTCACATACCCCACTTTTGCTTGACCTCTCCCAGGTTATAGGTATAAGTGTTGCTACTACTCTTTATTGATAAATACTGGTGGTAGGGCACCAGTATTTATCAACAACCAAAGTTGTTGAGGCAAACCATGTCCCATGAGAATATTTACATTTAATATGATTCAAGTCTCCTCCCCTCCTCGTCAGTCCAAATCCCTCAATCCTAAATTGTTACAGATAGAAACCATTTACTGTTCTGTATAGAACATTAGGATATCCAGTGAAACCCCAGTGAAAGGATGCCTTAGTTTTGTAAATAAGAACTGAGAGAGTCGTCCTAGGCCAAGCCTACAGTCATTGGCTGTTACAACAAAAGAGAAACTCCTAGAAAGTGGCTCATTAAATGTATCTGTGTATTTGAGCTAGTTTGCTAGATGTGAGTGTTCCCTAGGACACAGGGTACACACGAGTTGTTGTCAATTCAGGCAGTTAGCTGGATTCTCCACATCTAGGGTAACTGTTGGGAACTGGTACTCTCTGGAAACAATCAATTAAGGCCAAATACAGGGACTTCATTATGTTTTCCTTTTAACATCAACATACTTTGAGAAGTTTAATGATTACTTTTAAAATTCTGAAATCCCTTTCCTGATTATCCAATTGACACTTTTTTATCCAATTGACACTTTTTTATCCAATTGACACTTTTTCCCCTATTTGATTACCATAATTAAAGCACACATACTTGCACTATCACATAAAGTAGTTTAAATTGAAACCCTTTCCAATTTAAAGGTCAGCTAATTTCAGTTCACAGAAAGATATAGTGATATTTTATTTAATAAATGCAAGAATAGCTGATCAATTTATTAAAGTTATTCGATACATTAAATTTCTTGTAATTTAAATACCATTAATCTAGGATCAAGTTGACAGAAAAGAACTGGGGCTATTTATTATTTCAAAAGCAACCACACAAAATAGCATTGGAAATCTTAAAGCTTCTATTAAGGAAAATAATTATTAAGGAGTGGGAGTAAGGAAATATCTCGAATCAAACAAACAGAAATAAACTCTAAGCATAGAAGGAATCCATGAATAAATATTTACTGTGAGAACCACTAAATCAAATCTACTTAAGTAAATATAAATGAGAAGGAAAAAGCTAGGCTAAGGAAAAAGCTTCCCTATAAACTTATTTTGTAATATACAACATGATTAATATGATGTTGGATAACTTTAAGGTAAAAGGCCAGATTGTAAATATTTTAGAACTTCAGGGCTATATAATCTACTTTGCAACTACTCAACTCTACTGTTGTAGTATGAATGTAGTATAGATAATATGTATAATAATAAATATGGCTATGTTCCTGTCACACGGGGCAGCCTGAGGGGTCTCTGCTCCCGCTCCCCACATAAGAACACAGGATATGGCTAGGCCAAAAAGGAACACCCAGGGAGCCATAGGTAGGGGAGTCATATCACTCTAGTCTCACGGGAGGCTGGATTCACATGACGTGCGACCCGCTGTCCTCTTTTCTGCCAACTGACCGACTCTCTCCTCAACTCCACTCCCCAACGCCGCCTCGGCAGTTATATTAGTGGCCATTGGCTCAAAGGTTACAGCTGACGGCCAATTAGCCACAGCTGACGGCCATCTACTACCCGAGCCAGCACCCTTCCACATGAGGCCGAGAGCCTGGAAACTGCTCTCTGGGGCTCTGTCCCCCCAGTTCCAATAAAACTTTATTACCAAAACAGATGGCAGACCAGATTTTGGTCTGTGGACCAAATGATAACTCCTGATTTAGTAAGATATAATGATTTGAAAATCAAAGTCTCCTTTTTTTTTAAAATTTAAAGAAAAAGGACTTTTATCCATCCCATAGGGCCCAATCAAAAAGACATCTATTTCAGGAAAACTTTCTACAATATATATGTGCAAGGCACTGACCACTAAGAAACCTTATTCTACTGCAATCTCATAGTTTTTTGTCATGCACGTCTCTAGTCCCGCTCCCCGCACAAGAATGCAGGACATGGTGAGGACAAAAAGTAACACCCACGGAGCCATAGATAGGGGAGTCATACCACTATATTCTTACTGGTGGCTGGTGGAGACACAGGAAGAGGGAGCAACACGATCCGCAATCCGCTGTCCGCCTCTCTGCCAGCCAACTAACCAACCCCTTGCTAACTACAATCCGCCCTTGCTAGCTCAGCCACGGCAGTCATATCAGTGGCTAATTGGCTTACTCGTTACAGCTGATGGCCAACTAGTCACAGCTGATGGCCATCTACTACCAGAGCCAGCACCTTTCCATGTGAGGTCAAGAGCCTGGAAACTGCTCTCTGGGACTCTGTCCCCACATATTTCATTTGGTCATCCATAGGCTAATTTTTGTTTCTGTTTTATTTTACCATATAGTATTGTATTACTATTTCTGTAAATGACTCCTCTCTACTACTAAATAGTAAATCCCAGTAAATACCAGTAGAAAAGCACAGGTTAACAAAATAGTAAAGACATATACCTTCTCAACAATAGCCAATACATATTTGCTGAATAAAAAGCCGTGTGTGTGTGTGTGTGTGTGTGTGTGTATATATATACATAGTCCTTATTCCATGTTGAGAAAAAAACAAATAAATTTACATACTGAGGACTAAATACCATGAAAAATTCTACTGCAGCAACATGCTGAAACAAATACTTAAAAAAATAACTTTTAAATTGTGTTTGAGCTGGGGGAAAAGTATGGAAATCCTCACAGGAGAAAAATGAAATAGGAGCAGTAATTCAGAGAGGTAACATAGCTCTAAAGTTAACAGCTGCTGTAGTCACATATACTGAGGCTCTGAGACCTAGAACATGTTTGAACCTTTGTAAAATTTTAGTTAGGTAGCCAACAAAAGTAACTGAAACAGAGTACATAATATCCAACCGAGTTGAGGGAAAAACATGGAATGAGAAAAAAAAAAAATTCCAAAGAAGATAAGACTTGAAACAAACAGACAAACAAATAATATAGGCAAAGCAGCGCAACTAGAAATTATGATATATGATGGTAGAAACAATCTAACACATCAGGAATTATAGTAAGTATAATGGACTACAGCTTCATTAAAAGACAGAGATCATCACTTTGGATTTTTAAAATTCAGTTAAATGAGGTTTAGAGGAGTTATAACCAAACTGTAAAGGCACAGAATGTTTAAAATAAAGAAATGAAAAAATATTTCCCAGTGAGAGATTAACAAAGTAACAAACAGATATATTTATTTCAAAAACATTACTAAAGATAAAAAGAGTAATCTACTATTAAAATATTCATTGCATGTTGTATATGACAATTCTAAACTTGAACACATACAATAACATATAATAAAGTTTCCAAAATTAATGAAACTACTAGGACAGAGAAATCTACCTTCACAGAAAGATATTTTTACATAGCTCTCTCTGTAACTGACAGACCAGACAGATCAAAAACAAATAATGATAGAGGAAATTGGAACAATACAATCAACAAGTTTATATTATGTATAGATCTGTCCAGTAGACAAAACAATGGGAAAATACATATCTTTTTCCATGCAGATATGAAATTTTTCCCAATCGGTATCAAAAGTAGTGGAGATGTTTTATTTTTTAAGCTGAGTGGTAGGTTCATGATGTTTTATTCTTCTTTATACTTTATATATGTGTTATATAATACCCTTTTGCATGTATAAAATATTTCATACTAAAAAGAAAAAAATCAGTTCTATCTCACAAGGTATCATTGAGTAACAAGGAGTTCTATAAAAGTGAAAAAAAAACTATAATAGAACTGATCATTTATGCCATCTAATTAATTATAAGAAGATATGTATATGTTCAATCACATAATAACTGTAATAATTAGATAGTATGGTTATTCTCATTTTATTGATGAGAAAACTACTTTTTTGTCTTGGGCTTTGCTTTTAATTTCTATCTGAATATATTATTATAATAAATTCACGTACTTCAGATTTTATATTGAGGTCACATAAAATATGAAAATAAATAAGGATTCAACTTAGAAATAAAAGGACTCAGGAAAATGTTAACTACCAAGAAATATCAATTTTTGATCATGGCATTGATGGTACATGAACAAAAGCTGACCATGGAAAAGCAGAAGCTATGCAGATGAATTCATGCCTTGAAACTTCTACAGAGCAGAGCCATTACTCCTGCTCAATATAAGCATACCTTGTTTTATTGCACTTCGCAGATACTGTGTTTTTTATTAATTGAAGGTTTGTGACAATCTTGCATCAAGCCAGTCTGTCAGTCCCATTTTTCTAACAGCTTTTGTTCACTCTGTGTCACATTTTGGTAATGTTTGCAATATTTCAAACATTTGCACCATTATTATATGTGTTATGATAATCTGTGATTAGCTGTCTTTGATGTTACTATTGTCATTGTTTTGGGGTTCCAAGAACTGTGCCCATATAAGATAGTAAACTTAATCAATAAATGTTGTATGTGTTCCGACTGCTCCACCAACTGGCCATTCTCCCACTTCCCTCTCTCTCTTCAGGCCTCCCAATTTCCTGAAATGCAACAATATTGAAATTCAGCCAATTAATAACCCTACAATAGCTTCTAAGTTTTGTGTGTGAAAGAATAATCACACATCTCTCATTTGAAATCAGAAGCGAGAAATGATTAAGCTTAGTGAGGAAAGCATGTTGAAAGCCAAGACAGGCTGAAAGCTAGGGCTGTTTTGCCAAACAGCCAAGCTGTGGATGCAGAGGAAAAGTTCCTGAAGGAAATGAAAAGTGATAACTCCAATGAACACATGAATGATAAGAAATCAATATAGCCTTATTGCTGATCTGGAGCAAATTTTAGTGGTCTAAATAGAAGATCAAGCAAGCCACAACATTCCCTTAAAGCAAATAAACTCTTGACTGTTAATAAAGCCCTAACTCTCTTCAATTCTGCAAAGGCTGACAGAAGTGAGGAAGCTGCAAAAGAAAAGTTTGAAGCTTGCAGAGGTTGCTGCATGAGATTTAAGGAAAGAAGCCATCTCTGTAAAACAAAAGTGCAAGATGAAGCAGCCAGTGCTGATGTGGAAGCTACAACAAGTTATCCAGAAGGTCTAGCTAGGATAATTAGTGAAGGTGATTGTATTAAAAAACATACCTGTAATATGGAAGAAACAGCATGATACTGAAAAAAAGATGCCATCTAGGATTTTCATAGCTAGAGAGGAGAAGTCAATGCCTGGCTTCAACGCTTCAAAGGACAGGCTGACTGTCTCATTAGGGGCTAATGCAGCTGGTGACTTTACATGGAAGCCAATGCTCCTTTAACATTCTGAAAACCGTAGGGCCCTTAAGAATCATGCTAACTGTGCTCTACAAATGGATGATAGCACGTCTATTTCCAACAAGGTTTACTGAATATTTCAAGCCCACTTTTGAGACCTACTGCCCAGAAAAAAGATTCCTTTCCAAATGTCACTGCTTATTGACAGTGCAACTGGTCAACCCAGAGCTCTGATGGAGATGTACAATGAGACTAATATTTTCATGCCTGCTAACACAGTGTCCAATCTGCAGCTCATGGATCAAGGAGTTATCTCAACTTTCAAGTTTTTTGTTTTGTTTTGCTTTTTAATTTAAGAAATGCATTTGGTAAGGCTATAGCTGCCACAGATAGTGATTCCTCTGATGGATCTGGGCAAAGGAAATTGAAAACCTTCTGGAAAGGATTCACCATTCTAGATGCCATTAAGAATATTCATGATTTATTGAAGAGGTCAAAATATCAACATTAACAGGAGTTTGGAAAAAGTTGATTCCAACCCTCATGGAGGGGTTTAAGTCTTCTATGGAAGAAGTCACTGGAAGTGTCGTGAAAACAGCAAGAGAACTAGAATTAAAAGTGGAGTCTGAATAAGTGACCGAATTGCTGCAGTCTCATGATCATGCTGGGTGGGGAGTTGCTTCTTATGGATGAACAATGAAAGATGTTTCTTGAGATAGAATTTACTCTTGGAGAAGACGCTGTGAAGATTGTTGAAATGATAACAAAGGATTTAGACTATTACATAAACTTAGTTAATAAAGCAGTGGCAGGTTTTGAGAGGACTGACTCCAATTTTGAAAGTTCTGCTGTGCATAAATGCTATCGAACCGTATCAAATGCCACATAGAAATTGTTGTGAAAGGAAGAATCAATCGATGTGGCAAACTTCATCATCATATTTTAAGACACAGCCACTCCAGCCTTCAGCAACCACCACCCTGATCCTCAGTAGCCATTAACATTGAGGCAACACCCTCCACCAGCAAAAAAGATTCTGATTTACTGAAGGCTCAGATTATAGCATTTTTTTAGCAATAAAGTATTTTTAAATTAAGGTATGTACACTTTTTTAGTCATATTGGTATTGCACACTTAGTAAACTATAGTATAGTGCACACATAACTTTTACATGTACCGGGAAACCAAAAAAAATTGTGACTCACTTTGTTGTGATATTTGCTTTATTACGGTGATCTGGAACCACAACCGCACTATCTCTAAAGGTTATGACTGAAATAATTTCCATTAACTTTCAACTCCTCTATACTATTTATTCCTAAACTGTCTTTTCTCAAATTTACTTCAAGCTACTGTGTCCTCCTGAAAGACTCATCCTCTATTTTAATGATTTGTGAACTCAGTGTCGGTTTTCTAAGTGCTGGTGCAGCTCAAACTGCTGGGTCTCCTGGGCCATGATTGGTGGGCAGGCAGCAATAGTTTCTTCTCCAGGAGGCCACAGCAGGAGAGTTGGTAAGACGAAGCTTCTAGATTGAGGTATGGGCGTGAGGTCTCTAGATTCTCATTTTCTCCATGAAACATTTTAGAGGGGAGTTCTCTTTTAGTCTCATCAAAAGTAGGAGACAAAACTAGCCTACAGCGTAGTTCCCAAGGATGACAGCCACCAGGGGACAGTGTTTGTCTCCCAGAGGGCTGTACGTAAGTGGACTGTAATAGTTCCTTACCAAGTACCCCACCCCACAGTTCAGGAGGCCATTCACACAGGCGTCACTCCAAAGGCTTTAGCAGGACTTATGACCTTAGCACCCATCTGTATCCTCTTGTCACATGTATGCAAAATTCCTTCCTGGTTTTGGCAATAGGCCATGTTTATACTACTGGCTCGAACATCCCAAAGAGAGTACAATGAGAGAAGAAAGATCATGCTGCTTCTCAACTCAGAATTCTCTTACATCTTTAAATATGTTTCTCCATGGGCTACCTCCTCTGCTTATAGATAGAATTCCCTTAATCTGTACTGAAAGAAAAAGCCCATTGCAAGTTCCTGTCAATCAACTTCTCCAACTCATGTCCCAGTGTGCTTGCTTTTTTTTTGTTGTTTTTTTTTTTTGCAGCAGACATTACAAAAGGAAAAAGAGGAAGGAAGGAAGGAAAAAAACCACACTCATTACTCCCACTTCCTCAGAATGTACCTACTCTGTAACCTTTTGCAATCCTCTACTAAACTGTCTCTTAAAATCCAACCTTAGTGCCCTTTTTCCAATTTGTATTCCCTTTACATTACTCTAATATCTCACACTGTCAAGATGTTGTCCTCAGAATAAAATATGCCTTTGGAATCAGAGTACTGGTAGTGAAACCATAAATAGCATATTTATTTTTGCATCTGATGTTTTAATGCTTTAATCCATATAAAATGTGACATTGTTCTATTATGAATAATAAATGGAAATACATATTTTATTATATGTATTACAGTAAATGCAGTACTGCAAATGTAAAATCTTTTTGTGAAATTTATTTGTACATTTCAATTTCAGAATTAACAATATACTATTATTGATTTGCTAGGTTGACAAAATATATGAGCATAAATTGCAGATTTAAATTATCTACATAGAAAATGGAGAGTGCTATAAAATACGAATGGTATCAAAAGGAAATCATTGATACAGAAACCTTGGTTTTCTCCCTGGATGTTTTCCATTGTTTCACTATGTAATAATCATTGAACTATTTTAATATCTGCGTACTCAATTCAAGCAACTTCAAGATGCCAGTTGTAAACAAGTTGTTTGGGTGATTAATGGCACATATTTGAAAGGAATAAAAATGAATGCCTAAAAAATTAAATAGCATTGTTTAAATGTCTACAAAACTAAACATCATCCTATAAATGCAAAATCAGTATTTTAAACAGAAAAAAATTAATGACATTCTTACCACATAGTAAGTATTTGTTTATCACTTACTATAAATAAGGCACATAGAAAGACACTAAGTGGCTGCTAATAGTGGAATGCAGAGAAATCTTTGTCATTGGCACAGCACCTCACTTATTTCTATTTTGTGTTTTTCCTTTCTCCATCTCCAAAGTGTTCAGAAGCAAGAAGACAATTCCACTTTTCTTTCTAGCCAAACTTTCGTTAAGTCTAAGCTAGATTTTACAGGAGGAGGAGGGGATGGGAGCTAGTGCTTTGTAGTTTCAAAAGTTAAAGGGCAGGTCCTGAAGGAAGGTGAGGACTTGCCCTAAAATGAAGAGACGGGCAGAGACCAGAGTAGTTTTCACAGAATACCCTAAAATGGAGACAATAATAAGAATGACTTATGTTTTCCTTCCCCACCGTGGCACAGAACACAGAACAGAGCACCAGTGAGGGCCCATGAAGTCAGTGACATGAAGAGTAAAACCAGGAGAGTTCTGACAATGTTCGATTGATTAAGAGCTTCCAAAATACTTGAAGGATATTCAGGTATTAACTGAAATATACAATTTGCTTTAATAACTGAAAAATAACTGAAATAAACTGAAATAAACAGTTAATAACTGAATAAACTGTTATAATAACTGAAATAAAGTTTGCTAGCCTGAGAGATTGGAGACTTAAGTTTTAAAATTTTTGACATCACACTCTATTGTCAACAACATTCACACTAACCTCAACTCTAAAATACAGTTCTTGACTCCAAGGAATGGACAGTCTACTTAGGAAGTAAGTTTTATGTAAATGTTAAGTTATAGTTTATGGCAATGTAGAACAAGTGACAAAGAACAGAAGTTGTTCAGTAGAGAATAATAATTCTAGGTAAAATGATTAGACAGATTTCTTCGGCTTAGCTGGTCAAAAACATTTTCCTGGATAATTTAGAACTTGGACTATTCCCTGAAATAATAAAAATATGGTACATGTCAGTGTTAATAGAAGTACTGAAGCAAATAAATGGGAAAGTATGCTAAGATAATAATAAAATAATTGTGAATGCTCCCAAACTTCTCAGAAATATAGGTAATATTAAATTACCTTTTAAAGTCTGTGCATATCAGCAAATAAGCATCTGGTTTATATGTTCTAATGAATGACAGCCCAATAATCACACATAAATGACTGTGAATTGAAAACATATATGCAGTTTAAAAATGCTTTCTTGGGGCCAAAATACAATTGTCCCCTTTTTAGTGAAATTTTCTCTTTAATTCTACTCTGCAACAGAGAAGAGCAGTAAAATTCCACTACACTCAGTGATGATTTTTTTTTTTAATGATAATTGGAAATAACAGTTTCTAGTATCAGAGTTGAGTTGAAAGAAAATATGCATCACAGTCTTTTAAGTAAACAGTTTAAGTGATGGAATCTGGCACTACAAAATTGTTGGAACTCGGATAAAAGCGGAGTCTTGGCTCGATCTCCAGGAATGACCCCTAAAACAAAAGCACAAAACTAGCTACTCAAAGTTCCACAATCAGGAAGCTGGAGAATCAGAAAGGTACTTGTCCAAAAGGCTGGTGCTAGAATCCCACCACCTCAGCTGACTTGCTCTGATCTGGAAGCCATGCCTAGAGCCACTCTGTGCCTATCAGAGACCAGCAAAATGGATACCTCTGTGCTGTTGTGGCCCTCCATTTAACTCAGTTTCAATTCAAGTCTCATGGAAATGCATCTGCCTGTTGGACCCTAAATTACATCAAGGATTCTAACTGCAAGGGAGTGCATGCAATTTAGTTTTTAGATTTCTGGTTACTCCCTAGAAGGATTCTGAAACAGACGTTGTGAGAGTTGGTTTTCCGCATTAGCTACAACCCATTGATTTATGTCAAATTTCTTAATTCCACTGTACCTGAGGTGAACAATATCTGAGTCTAGAATTTCCCATACATATATTCTCTCTCTGGGGAGAGATTCCTACCATAAAGTTAAATTTTAAAATGAAGGCATTTTTTTTCATACATCTTTCATCTCCCTTGATAAAAATAACATCCTTCGCAAAACTAAATTTTAATCAGAAATAATTGTGGTAATGCATGTATGAAAATATGCTGATATTTAGAAAAAACATGATGTTATATATTTTAATATGATATCCACCACTGTTTAAAAATTACAATTTTATTAATCATGGATATGTATGTATTAGTAGTTTTAGGTTTTAAAATAATCATAGTAAGAATTAGGAGAGAGGGATGAATATATGGAACACAGAGGATTTTTAGGACAGTGAAGCTATTCAGTATGATACAATAAAGGTGGATACATGTCATTGTACATTTGTCCAAACCCATAGAATGCATAACACCAAGAGCGAACCCTAAAATAAACTATGCACTCTGGGTGATAATGATGTGCTCATCAATTGTAACAAATGTGCCACTCAGGTGGGGAATGCTGATAACGGGGGAGGGTGTGCATGTGTGGGGGCAAGGGCTATATGGAAAATTTTTGTGTCTTCCTCACAATTTTTGCTGTGAAACTAAAACTGCTCTAAAAAATAAAGCCTATTAAAAAATAGTTTAACCTCAAAACAACTTATAACATGTTTTATATAGAGAATATATGCATATTGTAAACATTTCAGTCTAAGACATTTCTCACAGATATTATTGAGTAATTTTTAGAAATTACTACAGTTGAAAAATTTTTTCAGTTTGTGTCCTAAACTATATTTAGACTGTAATTTAAAAGTATACTTTTTACTTACTGTAAATGTCCAGCAGGTGGCACTGAAGATATTTCTTTTTTAGGTTTAATTCAGAGTTATTTTAAACTATTTTTCTTTAACACATCTAATGTGTTAAAGAAAATTAGTACAATCAGCAGGGGGTGTAACTTATTAGAAAAAAAATGTGTTTTCAGAGGTGGCTGAAAAAGAACAAGAGAGAAATTTACAAAGTGCTGCAATTTCTGTTCTTTTGAGGAGGACCCTCATTCCAAATTCCCTTTAAAATATTACATGCTAGAGGTTTTGTTGTGTATTTTTCTTTCTTTGTTTTTTGTCCTCCATTTAGCACTGTTAAAAAATGTAGTTCAGCCAATCAGCATCCCACAGTGTTCTGAAAGCCCTGAGAGATGACACTTAGGAAAAATAAGAGCATAACTGATGATTAGCTATTAGTGTTTTTATAGTTTGTTACTTCAGTTAAGCATTTATTTTTAATTCTGTTTTCAATTTACCATAGGAGGCCACTCCTGAGTAAGCATTAAATGAAGACATCTCAGGACACAGAGCTCCACAAGCACACATTTAAATTTTTGCTCCTCTTCACCTCCCAAAGAAACACCTTCATTGTGCTCCTGTATATGGATAGGTATGTGCAGAAACTTTGAGGCGTAGAAATACTGTTTCCAGATTGTGGAACAATATGACTGCTTTCTAATATTTGAGATATATCAGAGGTCTAAAACTGAAAATCTGGCATGAGCGGGAGTCCTTTTAATACTCTGGCAAACAGGTTATCTCACTCATAGTACTTTCTTTCAAGAGAAGAACATCAAGTGAAAGGAAGAGAAAGCATAATAAGTATGTTAACGGGGAATGCAATTTTAGAACGTTGTGAAGTTAATTTTTAAGAAAATAATCTAATAAGTAAGGCAGGTGCCATCTATATAAGGAATTCAAGACATTAAATAGATCTAATTCCACTTGAACTTTTGCAAAATACGTCATTTGATCATTCTAATGTCTCTAATACATAAAGGGCACACTCCATGCATTGGCAATTTAGAAGAAGACAGTGTCTACACATGTGATCCAGCCAGTTTTCAGGAATTAGTCCATGCCTGCATTTTCTGGAATGCATAGCAAACTCCAAACCCTGCCTTTGCTACATTATTGACTATTTTCACCAGACTAATTAGGTTTTATTACTACAGGGAGAGGGGAAAAAAAAATTAACCAATTTCACGCTACCATCGAATGTTTTTTGGAAATGATTAAATATAGTATGTTAGGCACAAGCCTTAGGTTGGCCTACTCAGGATCAAATTGAGTTCTTTTTCTTAGCTTCATGACCCCAAGGAAATTATTTAACCTCTCTACTTCTCAGTGCCCTCATTTATGAAATGGTGATAATAGCAGCTTCATTAGATTGTTGGGTTAATTGAGATAATCAATGTAAAGTGCTTAGCACAGTGTCTAGCACATGGTAAGAGCTCAATAAATGTGAGCTATTATTGTTATACAGAGACATAGATAATACATGAGGGAAGAAAGTACTTTGCTTTTAAGTTTCTGAATATACTTAGCCGATAAGTTTGGGAAGGAGCTATGACTGGCAGGATTTCCTGGCATATAGGTATCAGTATGAGTGACGTGGATCATCTATCAATACACTACTAAGGGTCAAAAAGGTCATCTTATAAGATGCAAGTCAGAGAAAGGTGAGTCCACCAGTATAATTTGTTTTGTGCAAGTCCAGGATACAACCACTGTAGGGGGATGTACATAATTTTGTCTGAAAATGTCTTCAGCATTTTTTTAAGGTGGTTGTTAATTCACATACACACACACACACATACACACACACAAATAAAAACAACAAAAAACAAAGTAGATTCTAAAATCTAAACTAAAACAAAAAAGAGCATTATCATTAGGGTATTTTAAACTGAAAAATGTAATTGCCTAAATTATAAGTATTCCCAATGCTCTGAAACAGTGGATCAAAGAATGATATATAAAAAACTTCCACCTTGTCAAAAAGCTGCTTTCACTTTCACTTGGAATATCTGATAAATTTATGCACGTTGCATATATCCTAATTAGTGAATTAACTACATTTTACTTCTCGTTCATTTGAATGAATAAACATCATCAGGGATGTAGTGGCTAAGGTGGCTTTCAGTATAACTTGGATAAAGAATCATTACCTTACATTTCTAATATTTGGTAAAAATTATTTCTTTAGAATGTCAATGATGTCATTAAGCTCTGTGAACTTCTTTGTTTCCTAGAAATCACAGAGCCATTGGGAATAAATGAGATGTTCAATGTCCCCTAACTTCCAGATATCTAATGATTCTGTCTCCAGGGACAAATTCTTTCGTTGGTCAAGCTTAGTCCTTACCCATTCCAGCTAATAGGTTCTCTATCAGGTCTCCTGTAACATTTCTGTCTTATCTAGTCAGAGGTTCTGTATCACCTACTTCTCTCTAGAGAGGGGGTAATGAAGATATGTCAACCCTACTTGTAGAAGGGTAATATATTACCTGCGTTTTGTCCCGGGGAAGTGAATGCACCATATTTCTTTGGTTTTGGATTCAGTCCACGTGTGTATTAATACTTGTGACAACAGCAGAGCCCAGGGGTGCTGAGGCCAAATTTCCTGGGTTCGAATCTTTCCTGGGCTCTTCCTCTTACTAATTTTGTATACTGGCAAGTTATTTAACGCTCTAAGACCCCTCTTCTTTATCTGTAAAATGGAGATGATAAATCCTACCTACTTACAGGGTTGTTTTGAGGATTAAAACAGCTACTATCTATAAAGTACTTAGGGAGTTGTTGGACAATTAGTAAGTACTCCATAAAACATTAACCATTTTTATAATGTACAGAGAAAATAGTGAACAAAATCAGATAAAGGACCTGTTTGTGTTCTGTGACATCTAATATTATATAATAAATTGTAAAATGACTGTAGGATCTAGAAGTATGAAATAAGGCAACCAGGCTGAGTTCAGATTTTTAACACCAGTAAATATCCTATTTTTAAAGCTTAAATTGAATATCTGAGGAATAAGAAATTTATTCAAAAAGGCTTCCTCTTTTACATTTTTTAAAAGCAGAGAAATACAAGCTTCCTGGGTTTCACTTGCATAGTATACTGAATTAGTCAGCCATCATTAGGTACAGTATTTTCTAAGCCATTCTGGAGTGCATTTCAAGACAAGTGACAAGATGTAATTTCCTTCCCATTATATTTGCTAATGGTGACATCTGTTTTCATCCTTTAATTAAAATACATCATTAATATGCATTTAAGACCCAACTATGATCTAAATAATATAACAGGTGGTGTAAATAACTTCAGCTCTTTTACACTCATGAAAGGGAGATCATAAAGCAGATAATTCAAATGTTTTTGTAAATGTACAAGTTAAAATTCTAGAGAATATCAGAAGAATTTTTCATTTATACAAATGTATATGTACTCTATATCTCTCACGTGTGAGCCGGAACCCTAAGCACTATTTAACCAACTCCAGACAACCTCTGCTACCTTCACCAGCTACTGTCTGGGAATAATCAAGTCTATTTGTAAAACTTAACATCTTATGTTATATTTAGATACTAAAAATGTGTCATAATCAACTTTCACTAATCACTATGCACACAAAGCTAGAAATAGTCTATTTTACATTTCATAATATTGCATTATCTACGAGAAACTTAGAACAATATAAAGGCACTTTAAATTTCAACTGCATTTAATTCAATAGAATATATGTACCAGAACTCTGGACAGAAAATATGGCAGTTTTGGTTACTGTAATAATCCCATCAAATTGAGCATGATCTAATTGTATCTCAACAATCTGATCAATTTTGTACCAATCAGTCAAAAAGAACACTTTGCTATACTTCCCTTATGAGCAACATACAATTTTATACTTCCCTTTTTTTTTGGGGGGGGGCGGGGGCTTATTTCTCTTGAGTATTTGGTTAGTCTTCTCTGATAAATCATCTTAACCTTAAAACCTGAGTCCCATCCTCTCTTACCCAATTCAGTGACCCTTACATCAAGCCCCACAGAATATGTCATCAGTAAATACATAGTTTAATTGAACTGGAAGCTATTCAGTAGAGTGGTCCAGGAAAGATACCTTGTCATCCTAAAGAGGAATCTACCCCTTTCTGTTTAAGTTGTATTGTCCTTTGCTCCTTTGAGGGTTAAACCTAGTAGCATAATTGAAAAGACTGTAGCTATGCGGAACAAAATTCCTATTTTACCATCATCTGTGGACTTTGAATGCTAAGTAACATTATTACTACTGACATCCTTCTTTTAAAGCAGACATGGGGAAGTCAGGGAAAGCTCGACTGAGATAGCAAAATCTGAGTAAAGACCTAAAGGAGGTGAGGAAGCCGGTCATGAAGAGTGGACGTGACAGAGGGGACAGCAAGGGTGCAGGCCCAAGGTGGGAGCCTGTCCTGTGAGTCTAAGGAGAAGCCAGCTGGAGGGTGTGTCTCAAGAGGACTGAGACAGGGGCGAGGAAGGATTGGGATGGGGGGCAGTTACGTAAGTCTCTTGGGTCATGGTGATTTGGCTGTTACTCTGGGTGAATGGGAAGCCACTGGAAAAGTTTGAATGGAAGGATCAGATGACCAGGCTTATATTTGCATAGGATCCCCGTGGCTCTTATGTTTGTAATAGGAGAGGGCAGGGATGAAAGCAGAGACACCAGACAGGAGGCCTTGCAAAAATCCAGGTTAGAGATGATGGAAGTTTGGACCAGAGCTCCTAGGGTGGAGGTAGTGGGAAGCGCTCAGATGCTTCCTCCTTCTATCTTGCTTTAAATCTTCCCAGAACCTGTGCAGGTAGGCATATTTTTATTTTCGTGACCATAGCATAGTTTTCATTTTTTAAAATGGATTCTCAGGATGCATTTTCTATTTTATACTGTACATCGTTTCTCACCATCAAAAATGATTACTGCCGAATCACACCAAGTGAAGAATATTCAGCTTTCTCTGGCTGAGTGACACCAAAGAAAATTGTCTCTGAAGGAATTACCACATATTCAGGAGATACAGAAGTACAATGATACATTATCTCATAGTTAAAAATGTCCAAACTTATCTCATGCATGTTGGCATCATGGATAGAGTAACCACCTAGCATTTAGCCAACTTCTGAAACCTGGCAATTACTGAAGCATCAAGATAGACCTGAACTGATACATTAAATTGCTTTAAAATGACCAGAAATTTCATTTATTTTATATGGTCTATTAATAATGCATAAGCAATGTGAATACATAGTAATCTTGTGTATGAGAAGCATGTGTAAATAGTGTTCCCTCAGCCTTTTTTTCATTTCTTCTTGCTCCAGTGCCAAGCCCCAATGGTCACAACTTTTGTGTCTATGGCACGAATGACAGTCGAGATCATATTAACTGGTTATGAGAATACAGGCTCTGTGAGGGAACAAAAACAGCTCTAATTTTTAAAATGAAATATTTCTGTTTGTGTTTGTCATAGAATACATCTTCCCTGAGGTAATTATAGAAACCTAAACTATGGTATTCTGATAAAGCTAATTTCCTAAAACACATTAAAGTGCTTCAGTGTGTGTGTGCATGTGTGTGTGTGTGTGTGTGTGTGTGTGTGTGTGTATTAAACTTTGTTAGATGATCCAGGATATTGCAGAGGCTCAAGGTCTTTATTTTAATGAGTTCTCATTGTGCCATGCTATAAATATAGATATAGAAGGAAGGAATGGGAAATGGGTTCGTATGTGAAGAAAATGCTTCTTTGAATAATTCCTTATATCAGGTTGGTTGTTGTTTGTTTATTTTGTATTGTTTTGATTCTTCTAAGTCTAGAAGAAAGCTTTATTTTATAAAGGGTCTCAGTAAATAGGTAGTAGACTCCAGAAAGGCCCTTTAGAGCTACCTGTCTGTACTCTTTATACAGGCACTAGGGAATCTAAACAAATTCCTTTGGCCCATCACATAAGGAAAGACAAGGTCTCAGATGGTGGTACCAGTGAAGTGACAGGGACCTTGCACAGGGAACCCTGGGCTTGGCTTCTGCCCCCAGCACCAGTTTTGTAAGGGCAGGCATCCTAGCCAACATAACAAGAAAGATTTTCATAGTAAAAGGGTAATCTGCTAGAGAGACGATACATGAGTTACTAGAGCACGAGCCTGGGAAGAAAAAGAGAGAAATAAAGAAGTCTCAGTGTGACTACAGGCAAAAAGAGAGGTAACATTTCATATTAATTACTCACATCTAAAACCTGGTGTGTACAGTATGTCTCCTGCCTAAAAATAATTTAAACAGCCTGGCTAGGAGCACCGTTAATTTGTCTCTGTGCACATCCTGCTGTTCAGCTTTCTTCAGAATCTGTGTAAAAAGACACTTTAAAGTCTACTTTAAACACACCACTCCAGTTTCACGAACTGACCAGATTGCAGGCTTCCTGCATACATACTCTTGGATTAAGGATACATGAGTTATAGTTTCTAAAAGATGTTTTTTTTTTTAGTTTTGAATGTCCTCATAGTAAACAGGAGCACAAAGGCATGAGGCAAAGGTGTTTTATAAATTCCAGAAAACTTTGCTATTAGCTAAGGGGAAGCCATCCTCCTCCCTTCACTCCAGAGTTAATGAAGGCTGGGATGAGTGTTCCATCCAAAGTCCAGTCAGCATGGCCGGAGAAGGGCACTGCCACCAGATAAAAGCAGGATTTAAACAGCAGCTCTGCCAGCCACATGCTGGGTGATCATGAACAAGAGATTTAGTCTGTCTCCATTTTATCCTCCTCATCTGTAAATTGTGGATAATGATTGTTTCCTCTCAGGATTGTGGAGATTATCTAGTGCAATATCTGATACAGATTTGACTCTCAGTAAATCTCATTTCTCTTTCACCACTTTCCCCTTTCACAGGAGGATGGTGGGCTCCCTGTTCTGTGCTCCCACACAGAAGGGTAGGAGGGTGTAATGGAAAGACAACTGAAGTAAGAAAACCTAGACCTCAGTCCTCACATACTGGGGGGCTTCACACAGAGCCCTTAGCATCTCTGAAGACCAGGCTTCTTTTTCTCTACAGGAGTCCTAAACTTTGTCATCATTCTTTGATTTGTAAATTTAACAAACAATGATTGAGCATGTACGACATTCCAGGTGCTGTTTGAGGTGCTAGTGGTGTACACATGAATACAGCTAAGTCTCTGTTCACAGGAACCTTGCATTCAACTAAGGGAGGCAGGCGTTAAAACGCATTAAGAACAGAACATATACTAGAATAACATCAGGTAGGACTGTGGTCTATGATGAGTAATAGAAGAGTAGAGAGTCACGGGCAGGGTTGGGGCATGGTTACACAGATAGGATGGTCAGGAAAGATGGAGTGGGGAGCAGAGCCCTTAGGATGTAGAGAAATGTGCCTGCCTGTCTGCGGAAGCAGATTCCAGGCAGAGGAAGGAGGGAGTGCAGAGGCCTAGCAAGAAAGCGCATGGCTTAGGGGAGCTGGCCAAAGTAGGAGAGTGACTGGAGACAGGGTCACAGTCAAATGATGTGAGGAAGGCCTTCAGAATCATTGAGAGGATTTTCAATTTTCTTCTAAGTTGGATGGGCTTTGAGTAACAAGCTGATATGATGCGGCTGAAAATTGAAAAAAAATCCCTGTTTATTGTGTGGAGAACAGACCACAAGCAAGGAAGTCCAAGAGAGAGAGAAGCTACATCGTTCTTTGATAAGATACTTGTGGTGAGAGTCATAAAGCAAAGTCAAACTGAGCATTTTTTAAGGCCATTATACCAGTGTAAACTATCATTTAAGTCTGTGGAGTTTACTTTGTCTTTAACCACTCACTAGCTCTGTAACATTAAGCAAAGTACTTAACCTCCTTAAACCTTGAGCGTTAGGAAAAATGTTTCTATCTTCCCCAAATTCACATGTTGAATTGAAGCCGCATCCCCCAGTGTGATGGTATTTGGAGCTGGGGCTTTTGGGAGGTAATTAGGTTTACATGAGGTCACAAGGACTCTCATGGTGGATTACTATTCTCAACAGAAAAGGAAGAGCGATCAGAGCTTAAGGTCTCTCTGCCATGTGAGGACACACCTGCAAGGCAAGAATGGAGACCCTGCAGATGAATCAAATCCCAAGCACCTTTATCTTGGACTTCTGGCTCCCGAACTGTGAAAGATACATTCCTTACGCCACCCAGACTGTAGTATTTTGTTCTGGCAGCCAGAGCTGGCTAATGCATTGAGTTCCCTCAATTATAAAAATGAGAGCAATAACATTGTCTACTCCATAGTATTGTGAGACCTAAATGAGATATGCTAGGTAAGCTTAGCACAGCGCTTGACACATATTAAAGTACTTAATAAATATCAGCAAGGATACATGTAATTTAAAAATTTCTCAAGTACTTAATAATGATTAATATAAGGGTCAATCCCTAGGAATAGTAATTTTAAAACTTAAAGTTTGCCAGTGAATATTTAATATTATAAGAAAAATGGGTCAGATAATTACACATGAACAAACAGGTCACATATTCACAAGAAACTTAGGTGAGTGATTATAAAACTTCATCTGCAGTTACGTCACAACATTTGAACATAAGCAAAATTAATTCTAATTTTCAAATCACTTATTGTTTTTTTTCCATAAAAAAATGTTTTACCTTTTGTATTTGAGTAGATTATTTTAAAAGGCTAGTATAAAAAGAATAGCTTTCATGATAGAATTCTGTAAATACAATCCTTATTAATTAAAAAAAATTATTCAAAGTTACTTATCAGATATATACCTTTAATTTGTTTGGACTTTTGTGCTAGTTAGATACCTGCAGAAAAGACTTCTGGAGAACTGATAAGAATTGTAGGTCTAGGGCTTGTGAACAACCTGTTTTTATTCTTTGACTCTTAGTTAAGCAGAATAATCATTTTTTTAAATCTCATTAAGAATGAGATGCCAGGATGAAATCCCTTCACATCAGAATCTCTATTGAAGTAAAAATGAAATTCACCATCATGAGAACATGACGTAAAGTACTATCTCTTATTCCATAGCATAGTATGAGTCTCAATTATTTCTGAAAGGGTTGATTTCACCCTTTGCAAGGATCCCTCCACCACTGCAACACACACACACACACACAAGCCCTTTCCTTTTTGAGAATGCTAAAAGTGGTAACTACAATTGCACAGTTTCTATCAAGCATTAGACCTCACATCTACCATGTTTCCCTAAAAATAAGACCTAGCCGGACAATCAGCTCTAATGCCTCTTTTGGAGCAAACATTAATATAAGACCCAGTCTTATATAATATAACATATATAATGTAATACAATACAATACAATACAATATAACACAATACAATATAATAATGTAAGACTGAGTCATATTAATGTTTGTTCTAAAAGACGCATTAGATCTAGCTGATTGTCCGGCTAGGTCTTGTTTTCGGGGAAACACGGTAAGATTTCTGTGATGGACAACTACTTACGTTATTTACCTGTGGAACTCAGTTTACACCTTTGGAAAGTATTTCTAGTTTATATCCAGTAGCTATCAAAACTGCAGAAACAGTATACAGACTTTCATGGCCCTACATACATCTTTGACACGTTGGCCTGCCCATAGACACCATAGCTCATTCTAATGATGATTTTAACATGTCACTTTTTATTTTTGCCTACACTTCAAACAAAACATACATCAACAAAATAAAAATAACTGAATACCAGCTATGTAATACAAAATGTGATAAATGAATGTAACTTTTAGGTACTTTTTGCATAAACCTTTTTAGTATATCTGGCTAGGACCCCGTTTCTCTCTCAGGGGGTCAACATAAGCAGTCAAGGGAGAGGAGGTCAGGAAGTGCCACTCCTCCATCAGTCCAGTGGAAGACTTGGAGGCTAGGAATCATTTTTGTGCTATGTACCCCTTTGGCAATCTGTGGATCCTTTTTTAGATAAGTGGTTTTAATCATAAAATACATACAGAATTATAAAGAAAACCAATTGTGTCGAAAAAGTTATCAGCGTATTAAGAAACAAATTTATAATGTAGTACTGCCTATGGTCGCTTTAAATTCTTGGCGAATAAGGAGAATACTTTTTATAATACACTGATGTTTATTTTATGGGTCAAAGCAACTGCTTGAAGAGTGCTATCCATTGACGCCCAGAGTTAACACAGGAGGAAACTGGGCCAGGAAAGTCACTCACTGCACAGCAAAAGGCAGCACTGGAAAACCCGGGCCACTCAGCACTGGCCACTGGGTACAGCCCTGGGCTCTGCTTGGTGACCAGGGGAATCATTCCTCCAGAGCAGTCATTTGACCTGGACACCAGAGTTAGCCTGCTTTCCTTTGTGAAATTTAATATGGCATTTTTCAAAAGAGAGAAGCAATCAGATGCTCAATATTAAATTTCACGCGAAAGAAAAATAGCTGAGAAGTGTCGCTAGATATCAACATCCATCATTTGGCATGAGAAGTATTTTGATCTCTGCTGTGTTTTTGGCTTGTCGTTTGAATTCATCACAGTGGAAAATTCATGTTGCATTCAGTGCTTTTCTCTTTATTCTGCTAAGCAATGAATCTCAGTTTTAACCTTCAAGGATTTGTTCTGATTTCATTGAGATAAGTGTTTCGCTCTGGTAGGAATATGATTTGCATTTTATTTGTATGAAGAGGCAATACTGGTTCGCACAACAAGAGATGTTTGGAGTGACGAGAACTGAGACACAAAGGATGAAACTTCCAGTTTAAATTTTGCAGGTGCTAAAATACAGAAACAAAAACTAAAAGGAATGAATGACAAAAATACAAATGCTGCCCCAGAAAGAAATATAGGTTTAAAGAGACACTGCTGAATATTGCACGTCATTTTCTGTCAAACAATAAATAACGTTTTATGTTTTGTGAAGGACCAAGGAATAACAAGAAATGTGTTTAGATTACATTCTGATTAGCATGAGGACTCTATCTATTTTGTTCACTGATATGTCCCGAGCAGCTAGTACAATGCTGAAGTTCAGTGAATACTTTTTGAATGACTGTTGGTGAATTTTTTAAGTTGTACAGGAAATCTCCAGGAACTCATCATCTAGCTGAATCGCCCAGGAATTAAGTTAGTGTACAGAGGTGTAGACACTGATTTCCCTGTCACTGGGCTGGGGGCCCCTTGAAGGCATTAATCTATTTTATTCATTTATTAACCCCTTACATTACATTATGTTTTCCCACAGTAGGTGCTCCTTACGATTGAATGAATAATGGATAAATGCTGCTGCAGCAAACATTTTCTTTTTCTCCCCATCATACATATCTCCAAACGTATTACTCCTTAACTAATATTTGTTCATGCTGGTCTCATCATACAGAGACTCTGTATTTTTACCACGGGCTATCCAAGATTTATAACTGATCCTCAAGGCTCTGTTCAGAGCCTTTTTTCTTCCTGAAATCTTCACTGATCCCACCGTCCTTGAATGGCTATAGAATTCCAGTCTATATATCACTCATACCGATGTCTTATGTGTTTTTGTCTTGTTTGAAAATTTCCTTTGTCTCCCCCAAGCCACATCATGGATTTCCTTTGTATCTTTCACAATAAACAGAACGTTCCACAAACAGTCAATGCTCCATGAGTGTACAAGGAATATCAAAACACATGCATAACCTACCAGAATTATCTCCGCGACAATGTTGAGAGAGATCTTACAGGTAATTTAATCTACATTTCTTTCTGATCTTCCAATCTCATCAACCATATCCCGACTCAGAACTCTTCCAGGGAGATAAAGGAATCACCTTCTGAGGCATATATTTCATAGTTGAACAATTATTAGTGTATTTAATTATACTGAGCCAATTATGCCTGCACTCTCCACCTCCATAACTGGCTTTATTTACCCTTTTGGCTTACCAAATAAATCTAATCCTTTTCCCATATGACATTCACCCAAATATTTGAAGACTGTTATCTGTTTCGTCCCCTCAGATTCTTCTTTCCTCAAGCTAAATCATTTATTGTTTGACATGATTTTTGTATCCCTTCACCATCCTAATAGCTACTCTTCAAAATACTTCAGATATCTATTCCATTTTGAAAGTAGGACATTCCGAACTGGAATCAATCATTTAGGTGTAATCTTACCATTCCTTATTTTACATACTATATTTTTATTTATAGATCCATATCATATTAGATTTTTATTGGTCATAATCACATAATTGACATCTATTTGAACTTAATGTCCACTAAAACTCTTATGTCATTTTTACATCTCCAAAAGTTAAACTACTCATAATTGTGTGTTGTTTCCTTTAGGCCAACATGTAGGAACTTACTATCTTACCTCCTGCATTTTATCTTGCTTGATTTGGCCCATCTCTCCCTCATGACAAGAACCTTTGGGTTACAAATATCCCATCTAACTTTGTATTTATCCCAAATTCACATCTTGTGAAATATGCAATGAATATTCTCTTCTCATTGCAGATATAGGCAAACATCATGTAAAGAGCAAGATAGTAAATGTCTAGGCTTTGCAAGCCATACAGTCTTTGTCTTGACGAGTCAAGCTTGTGTTCGTAGTGGGAAATCAGCCCCAGACAATATAAAAGAAAACAGGGCAACTGTGATCCCATAAAACTTCATTTATACACACTAAAATCTAAATCACATGTAATTTTATATGTTACAGAGTATTCTTCTTTTGATTTTGTTCAATTATTTAAAAATGAATTAAGTCAGACAGAAAAAGTCGAGAACCATCTAATTTCACTAATATGTGGGATATAAAACTGAAAACAACAAAGGAACAAGACAAATGAAGAAAGAAAAACTCATAGACACAGATAATAGTTTAGTGGTTACCAGAGGATAAGTGGGGAGGAGGGTGATAGATGAGGGTAAAAGGGGTCAAATGTATGGTGATGGAAAGAGAACTGACTCGATGGGGAGCACATAATGTGATATATAGATGATGTATTACAGAATTGTACACCTGAAACCTATGTAACTTTACTAACAATTGAAACAAAAAAACCAAAACAACAACAAAAAAGAACCATTCTTGTCTCAAAAGCCACACAAAAACAGGTGGTGGACTGGATTTGGCCTAAGGGCCATAGTTTGTTGACTCCTGATGTAAATCGTTAACTAAAAGTGATATAAATGAAAGCCCCTTGGCATTCACCAAAAAACCTCTCTCCAACTCAGTCCTTCATAACAATGGATTAGCAATAAACTTGACTAAGATAACTTAGAAATATAAAAGCTGAAGGTGCACACCCCACACAAATCTGGTTCAGTGGTTCAGGAGACAGGCTTAGGAAGGTGTATCTTGAAACTGTTCTCTGAACGTTTCTTATGTACAGCACAGGTTCTAAAACTGAAATTTGCTGTTGTTCATAAGAGTTTCTTTTTAAAAGTACTTTTGTTGTTTTTATGATGAATACTGAGTCTGTAATGGTAAGCAGGAGGATAAGCACAGTACCTTATAGACTTCATCATAGAATTATATTTTGTTGACATCATTTATTACAATACCTTTCCCCCAATCATCTCCTTGGGGCTGATACCATTCATAATCAGAGATCAACAGTGTTAATGAATGAAATGGTATTAAAAATAATACATATGCACCTTCATTTTATCGATTCTAAAATGGCAGAGTACAACCTATTTTATAAAATGAGCCAAGAATCATCTGCATATGTGAATTTTTACATGCTATCTTGTTATCTTGCTCACTGCTATATTCTGAGTGCCTAGAACATTGCCTAGCACATGATGAGTATTCAAGTATGTTAATTCAATAATTAAATTAATATAATTACATGCAAGGTGCTAAAGGAGAAACGGGAAGGTGTGGTAAACGATTATGGCAAATTAAAACTTATATTGAAACTTTTGAAAACAACACTAAAGTGCAGTGCATATTTTCCAGGGAGCAATAATTCATTTAGTTATGCTGAGCACCACATCTGAGCACCCCAGCACCACCAGCCCCGGACACACACAAATGAAACCAAATAAAACCAATCATGGAAAAAAAAAACAACAGAAGCAAGAAAGCTTGGATGGAGGGGACAAGTACTGACTGCTCTACTGGTCTAAAATAACTTTTCAATATCATGTTTCAGTATACTAGCGAAAAATGGAAATCATGTTTGTGGCTGGCCCCAAGCTCAAAGATACTGTGAGAACAAAAGAGATAGCTTCTTTTCTTAGGAGCATCAGGAAGAATGAAAGTTTTGAGCAGCGATCCTAGGGTGCACATGGTAAGATGGCTACATCAATGCATGCACTGAGAAAACAAAGCGTTGGTTCCCATATTCAAAAGAAACAGAAACAACTGCATCCTTTTGAGAAATCCTGAAACATACAGCTATCATTTTGCCTTTGCTACAGAACTAACTTGCAGAGTTATAGCTTCCTCATAATATCAATTGGATTTTTTTCCCACAAGACTTTTTAATTTGTCCTTACCACTTCAATAAACCACCAGAGACCTCAATTAGAGCACTCAGAGTCAGTGAGCTTTGATTTTTTGAGCTGCCTGACTTTCAGGGTCTTCAGCTCCCTTCCCCCTTTGCACTGCAACAGCTGCTACTATTCCAAATTCCTCCACCACAGAAGCCTTAATAGCAGCAAAGACCCTAGATGCCCCTCGCTTCTCTTAGAGCAGTATAATCAGCAGCAGGGGAAATTAGGCGTAGTCTCCCATTTCTCCCCCAACTCAGTACAGAATAAAACTCCTGCCATTCACTTCCATAGCTGTCACAACCATTGTTAGCCTCTACTGTATGTCATTGATTGTAGTATTCCCAAACACCCCACCATCTATGTAGCCTGGACTACTCTCTATGCTTGTCATTATTTCTGGAGCTTTCTTCTTCCTTTGCTTGCTTCAGTTCAATTCCTTCCAGCACGCCTATCAGCACACGGTACCTCATAAATCCGTTGCACACACGGCCTCTTTTTGTTCCTCAATGACACTGCTGAAGATCTGGTCACCTCCCCTTAACCTTTTCATTTCTTCCGACTGTTTCTTTCTTATTTACCTCTAGCTCTTCACTTCTGCCAGCTTTATTGTTACCGTGTTTCCCCAAAAATAAGACCTAGCAGGGCAAGCAGTTCTAATGTGTCTTTTGTGTCTTTTATTTTACTATAAGACCCAGTCTTATATAACATAATATAATATAAGAACAGGTCTTATTTTACTATAAAACCAGGTTTTAATTAACATAATGTAAGCCCGGGTCTTACCTAACATAATATAAGACCAGGTCTTATCTAACATAATATAATGTAAGGCAGGTTTTAGATTAATTTTTGCTTCAAAAGACACATTAGAGCTGATTGCCTAGCTAGATCTTATTTTCTGGGAAACACGGTATCTCCTTTCCCACACCTGTCTTCTGCCTTTGAGGACATCTCCACAAGACCCACAGTTAATGTCTAAGAACAAAGGAAAGATTTTATCGACTAGTGCTTAAACATGGTGAATTTTTGAGAGCAAAACTGTTTCAAATCAGTTTTTATAACAACCACCCATAGTTTAGAGACAGGAAAATAGTGATAAACAAACAAACAAATAAATAAATAACCCACAAAGGTCAAAATTAAAAATAAGAGTTGAAGTTTGGCCGTGATTTGGGAGGCAGATGAAGCATAGTAGAATACCGCTGAAGTTAGAACACGTCTAGTTCGAGTATGTTAGATACTATGGATCAAAAAATTATCCTCTGCCCTCTGGGATGTTTTATCTTCTTTCAGGCATGAACATATGTTGTAAAAGAAGAAGAGGCACTTACTCAGCAGCGATATTACCCAAATCAATTCCTACTATCAAAAGAGTGGTGATCTTTCAGTTAAATCACCTTCAAGGGCATGATCAGCAGACATAGAAACAGGAATTTGGGCCAACTCTGAATTTCTAATGATCATGTAATTCTGGACACATTATCCAACTTTCTAACCTGCAGTTACCCCCATCTGTGAAATGGAAACATTGACCTAACATATTTTATGAGGAATATATAAGTAAATGCAAGTGATGGAAAATGTAACAGGTTCTGATTTTTCTACTGTGTATCCATAGGAAAAGGTAGAAGGATAACAGCTAACATTTATGAGGACTCAGTGAGCTCCAGGCTGGATGTGTTTTCTCTTCATTAATTCATTTTTTGGACAAATCTACATTGAAAGTCTACCATGTGCCAGGTCTGCTGTCAGCACCAGGGACATCATTTTGCATAAATTTCTGAACTCAAGGGGTATACATTCTAGATGGGGGAGAACACAAACAAACCCATCACATGATAAATAACAGGTGCTATGATCGCTGAGTAAGAGGTTAGCAAGTGACTAGGGATGTGGAAAGGATATTTTAGATAAGTCGCCCTAAAACGTCTTGAACCAGCCCCTCCATGAGAAAATGAGTTTGAACAGAAAAATAAATAAGATGAGAAAACAAGTCATGCAAATATCTAAGGGAGAATATTCTAGGTAGAGGGAATAGCAAGTACAAAGGCACTGAGACAGAATGAGCTTGATGTAACTGAGTAACTGCAAGGACCCCAGTGGGGCAGAGGCAGTATGAGCAAGGTGGATGAAGACGGATACATTACAGAACCTGATGCTGTAAGGTCATATCATTGATGATAAACTGCATGGATTTTCTTCTTAGTATGACGGGAATTGACTGGGGTCTTTTGAGTAGGGGAGAGACATGATCTAATTCAAAGATTAACAGAATCACTCTGGCTGCTGTGTGGAGGGGAAACAAATCTATAGAGGGTCAAAAGTGGGGGCAAGGAGACCAGTTAAGATGCTCCAACTGCTCTGGTAAGGAGGACTGCAGCTGATAGCAAGGAAGATACTGAAAATGGTCAGATTCAGGACTTACCATGAAGGTGGAGTTCAGAGCATTTGCTAATGAATTGGCTGCAACGTATAAATGAATGAGAAGATTCAAGCATCAGTCCTACCTTTATTACCTGTGGAACTGGTAACGTTACAGAATTAGAAAGTCAGGGAAGGAACTAATCTGAGGGAGAAACTTCAAGAGAAGTGTCTAGGTCATGTTAAGCTTGAGATGCCTACTAGATATCTCAGTGAAGATAATGAAGAAGCAATTATGAGTTTCCAGACCTCAGAAAAATGCTTTAGGCTAGAATTAACATATCCAGTCTTATTTAATGACCTCATAGTTCTAACATATAGAACCTATTATCTCCATTTTATAGAAGAGAAAACAGGCTTGGAGAAACTACACAATTTGATTCTGAGCATAATGAAAGATTCTGATAAAAACAAAAGAGAGGAAGGATCCAAATAGTTTATAAATAGCTGGACTCATATCAGTGTTAGCTGAGGGGATAAATCTAAGTACAGTTAACAGGAAAAATCTGAAAATGCATTATGTCAAATAAACTTGGTTACTGGCTGAGCTTCAAGTGTAGCATTAATTATAACATGAAATGACCTCAAAAAGAAGACTCTCATGGAGATATTTCATCAAGTCATAGATATCTAAGACCCAGTATGCCAAGGATATACCTGAAAAGCAGTGAATAAAATGAAAGAATCCAAATATTTTTATCTTGGCAAACTATAGATTTAAAGTCTATAAATATGTAAGAGAACACTGATGAATCATTTATCACACTTTGTATGTCTCTAAACTACACCTAAATATCTCAAGAAAAGAGGCTGTCTAAACCTTGACTGTAATCTGAGTTTCTCCAGGGTCTTTACCAGCATATATACCACCATTCTTCAGAACAAGTTGAATGGGACAGAAAATGTGTTTCTTCCTGTACGTAACCTTGGAGTAGTCCCAACATAATATAAATTTAGTTGTAGTATCATATCAGTATCCAATATTTACTTTTCTCAGCTTCTAATTCAATTGTTTCTCTCTTGATATCATTTCTGAGTCTTTTTCAGTAAGTGGTTATTTAGCAATAACTACAGCATGTTTGGCTTAAAAGCATAGTTTCCCGACAGCTATGATTTGAATCTACTTAGCAGCTTTGTCAAGGGTACATCATATAACCTCTCTGTGTCTCATGGAAACTGTACCCTGTAAAATGGTGATAATAATCGAATCTTACTCATTGGGTTATTTTGAGTATTAAATGATATCAATGAGAAAATATAGGTAAAATCATTGATAAAATACCTAGCATAGGATAAGGAATCAATAAACATTTGCCATTATTGTTGTTATTATTATTATTGCTACTATTTTTACATGTACTTAGAATTTCATGCATCCCTTGTCTTCTTTCCTCTAGGAGAGGAAGAAACAGTTAACAAAAAGATAAACATTTCTAAAAAGTAAAATTACCAACAATAGTCACTTCCTAAGTGTTAATATTTAAAGGGATTTCTTTTTCATAAATCTTTTGCAACTTCCACTAGTAAAATCAGGCAGATTTATCTGTCCAGATATTTCTTCTGGAGATCTCAATGGAATGTTATGATCAAACATTACATAAAATAATTCTTTCTGCCAATTTACTGGTCATCCGGGGTTCAGATGAGAGATGAGCCTTGGCAAGAGTGTGGTACCTATTAAGCCCCACAGAATCACTGTCAGGTGTGGGTTTGGAGTAAGACCCGTTAGCTTCAAATGGCTCTTTCTCCTCCATGTTAATCCACAGAAGACTTCCCTGGACCTTTTCATGCAGTAGTTGGGGGTGGGGGGTAGGGCTGTCCTCTGACCACAAGTGATTAATAACTGGTATCGGCATAGTTCAGATTAAAAATATGAACAAATATTTTAAACAGACTTCAAATTAATATCTTCCCACTATTGCTCTCTCCTGCATCCTGAACATGACAACATTTATGTTCTCAAAGAGCTGACTGTGGTATAAGATGATGTACGTACCCCATGTCTATGTTACAGCAAACGCATGTCTCCAAAAGGCATATTCTGGTACAAACGGCAATGCAATGCACGCGTGGAATGTCCAAACCATACCTCCAAACCAAATTCATCATTTTCACTTTTTTTCAAACAGAACCTCCCACCTATATTTATACAAGAGGCTCCTAGGTGGTCCTTCAGAGGCCAGCCTACATCTTAAACTCCCTTTTAGCTGCTGAAAAACAATTTTTTTAATACACATAATCAAAGGGATAAAGAAAAATCAAACTCTAGCTCTTTTATTTGCTGGATGAAGCCCAATGGGGTTAAATCATTCAAAGAAGGAGACACATCTAGCTGTGATAGTAACCACAATGTCAGAGCCTGCATTCAAATCTCTCTATCAAGTGGGCTCACTCCTCCTTCCTTCCAAGAAGCCAAGAAAACTCTCTCTCTCTCTCTCCCTTTCTTTCACTATTTCTGCTTTTTTCCTTCCTTCCTCCTTTCCTCTCTCCCTCCCTCCCTTCTTCCCTCCTTCCCTCCATCCCTTTAAACCTCTCCCTCCCCTCAGCATTTTTTTTCCCAAGCTAATTTGCCAACTGCTTCCTATGTTCTTAGTACCATTCCAGGGTGATTGTGATGACAAGTCAAATGTCTGAGGAGTCCTTGCTCCCTTAGAGTTTCCTGTCTAGAGAATGATAAGAACGTTTAAAATGCTACTTGAAATACTGTATTGTATGTGTCATGACAGGGACATACAGAGCTCCTACAGGAGCAAGTAAGTAAGAGACACCCTGAAAGAAATGAAGGGGAGTGACATAGGAGGGAACAGCATGTAGGTCCCTGCTTGATGGATGAACAGGAGACAAAAAAAAAACAAAACAAAAAAAACAAACAAACAAAAAAAAAAACTAAGAGAAGAGAATGAGGAAAAGTATCCTGGGAAGAGGGAATAGCCTGTCCAAGGGACAAGATGTGAGAAAGTTAGAAAGTTCAGGGACCAAAAAGAAATTCAGGATGGCTAAACTGGAGTCCACAAGGAGCGGAGACAACTGGGTAGGAATTTTGCTCCAAGATGAATCATACCTCCAATCTTCATATCTGATTGAAATGATCTTTAGGTAGATTTTGGACTTAGAATTGATACTGGGATGATTTCGGGGGCTTTTGGGATAAGGTGAATGTATTTTACATGTGATAAGGAAATGAATTTGGGGGAGAGGGACAGAGGGCCGAGTGTTATAGGCTCAATTATGTGCCCTCAGAATTTCATATGTTGACACTCTGACCCCAAGTACCTCTGAATGTGACTGTAAGTAGAGATAGGGTCTTTACAGAGGTAATTAAGTTAAAATGCAGCCATTAAGGTGAATTCTAATCCAATATGACTGGTATCCTTATAAAAAGAGGAAATTTGTACAGAAGGAAAACAATGTGAAGATACAGGGAGAAGACAGCCATCTATAAAACAAGGAAGAGGCCTGGAACAGATTCTTTCTTCACGTCTCCCAGAAGGAACCAACCCTGCCAGCACCTTGATCCTGGATATCTAGCCTCCAGCGCTGAGAGAAGGTACATTTCTGTTGTTTAGGACACCTAGCCTGCAGTACTTTGTTATGGTGGCCCTAGGAAACTGATACAGAGTTTGAGTTTTTATAGATAAAATTAATACACACTAATATCTTGATGAGATTTGAGAAGCAGACAATGGCCAAATCATTAAATACCACATTAAGAAATGTGGACTTTCACCTAAAGTAAAGGTGAGTCACCTACTAACACGAGACACCATGGTAGAGATACAAGTTCCCTCCACTTATCTATTACATACAGATTATTTCCTATTTTTACCGACTCTGGGTCTTGTTGCTTCCTTCGTCAGCTTCTCACTAGCTGACAACAGTCATCAGTTCCTTCAGAGACGGAAGAGATGCTCAGAGTCCTGCTCTGGTTAACACTTGCTACTCCAGTTTTTAACTTGCTTTGTGTATCCTTAGTACAGTTTAAGTCTTCAATAGATAAATTCTGGACATTTTAAAAGTGCCTTATTAGATACCATGTACGTTTAAGTGCTACTCATTTTAGGCTACTTTTCCATGGCAGTAGTCCACTGAGAGATTTAAAGTGCCAACCTAAATTGTTTACTTTTCTACTCTGATTAAAGGTCAAGCACAAGTTATCCTTATAGCTCTTGCTGACATAGCTGCGCTGAATAATTATATTTATACACATGATAATGAATATATTTATGAGACTGCAATTGTTCCTGTCTTTAAAAACAATTAAAAATTTCCTCTGGGGGAAAATGTCATTGTGTAGTAAATCTTTTCTAGAATCATTGGCAACAGATTTAAAATATTGAAAGTACAATCTTTTTACTTGAACTTAATGAATTTGTACGTTGACTGACATTGGCAGCTCTTTTCATTCTGCAGTCAATTATTCTCTCTGAGACGCAGAGCCAGGCTTCCAGGAAATCTAAAAAGACTGGGGAGTAAAGGGATGTCCTCCATGCTCTCCATCTACTACCACGTTATCTGCACTTTCCTTAAAACAAAGAGTGAAGAAGGGAAAATGCTCAGGTCTCAGACTTTTGGAAGAAAGAGAAACAAAGTGAGAAGAAGATCAGAAGTCCAAAAGTTGGGAATGTATGGCTGCTAACGGAGTGCTTACCACAAGAGACCAAACAGGCTATCAACGAGCTTGTCAACACGTTTTACATGCAACGTATTCTAAGTGTAAGCACAAGCTTTTGACTTAGTAACAATGAGCAATGACTAGTTTAATAAACTGTGTAACCTAAAGGAATACTAAACAAGATTTTATTATAATATTTTAAAAGACCTCTGAGCCACAAATTCCCAGTCACGCTTCACATTTAATCCTGCTCACCTAAAATTTAACAACCCATTACAGTTTAGCAGTAACAATTATTCTTAACATTTGGACATGATATTGTTATAATGTCAAGAAAGATACATCATTGGCATTTCATAATTCTTTCTGAATTATTTTAGTAGATAAGAACTATAAAGAACCAAACTACATCATGGTAATTACTGGGGGGAGAAAAAAGAATAAACAGGAAGGTCAACTGTTTGATTATATAAAAGGCCCTAGAGCTCTAAATAATCACATGCCTCACCAAAAATCAATATTTTAAATACACACATCTATTATCTACCTAATAAAAATGCAAATATAAATATCAACATCTGTGGCTCAGAGGATGTTAGTTACATAAAGAAGAATATATTCTCATTCAACAAATAACTATTGGGTGGTAAGTATAAGAAATTGTGCCAAGTATATGTGGGATTCAAACGGAACAAGATTTAGATCCTGTCTAGTTGTTGAGATGTCTTGATCACACATAATTTCAACATAAAGTGGCTTACATTCAGGAATTCGAAAGTCAGACAAATCAGTGTTATGAATGTACAAGAAGAACGAATCACTGCCCATCCTGTCTGTTCAGGGTAGATATAATTGAGACACAACCTTTTCACTGGATTTTTTTTTAAAATGAGTTCAGTAAGCATATATGAATATGTATGAAAAGGAATTTGAGGGAGAAGAAAAACATCAGAAAAGTGAAGAAGTGTAAAAGCACAAGCTGTGATCTGATAACAAGTGGCCCCAATAGACCAGAATGGTACCTAGTGGTAAATATCAGAATATAAAGTCAGAATGGGAAGACTCTGAAGTCCACACGACAGAGTCAGTGGAAGGAGCTGCGAAAGGTCTGTAATGGGGAGGTGGCACATTTACAGGGACGCACTTAGAAATGTAATCTGGAAGCACAGTGTAGCACTAGAATATAAGTGTCTAGATCAGGAGCTGCAAACTCCAATGCACATCAAGGCCAGGAAGATACTGCAAAAAGCAGCCTTGAGAAGGACCGACTCAGTTCTAGCCCATAAGAAATTTGGCAGATCCAATTTTGCCAAATATTCCAGTCCATTCAGAAAAAAAAACACACTAGAAATCCAGATTTTGACGTGAACTTTTCTAATTCACAGGTCTCAAATATAATAATTCAAAAGGAATTTGTAGTGACTGACTAATTGATGGATTGATGATTGAAAGCTGAATTTAGTCCAAGTGTTGACAGCTTTCAACAGGACCACCAGTAACAAGAATGTTAGAATGACCTTTGCAGGAACTAATAAGGTCTCAAATTGGATATTAGCAGGTATTATTATATGTTACACCATTCTTTCTTATACTTTACCCAATTGATTAATAGTTAACAAATCTAAGGCAATATAATTAGAGAGAACTTAAAAACACCTGGTGGAAACATGTCACAGTTATATAAAACTATGAAATTGACAGTTTGCCTGACAAAACCTAATGAAACCATGTCATAGTTATGTCAAATCACTGAATATACCATATTTTGTCACCAGTGATAATCATGAAGTTAAAATTAGGAGCAATAACTTGAGAAATCAATATGAGTAGTAGGTATGTAGTTTCGAATGAAGATTCCACTTACTATTAATATATTAAAATGACTGGTTAAATTTATCCTTTAACATCCGTTCAGGAGACTGTTTTTCTCCCACAGATAGTTTTAATAATGTAAATATTTTCAATATTTATTATACAGAAAAAGAAGTCAGTTGGGACTATTTTACCAATCTTTTCAGAACCAGTGGACTACTTCCTTGGGTCATATGAAGCAAGCTCTTTCTGTATCTCTTACATTCATGTTAAGTTTTTAATAAGCTTTATACACTCTTAAAATTAGGGATGCCTTTGACAAGGAGATAAAGGAGCCTCTGAATGGGTCCACGGTCCTGCTGTCAAGAATCCAGGAAAGAAGTTTTTAGGGAGGAATCAGAACCTAGAGGAGGAAACTGAAGCAGGGAGGAAAGGAAACATGTTTCTCTCTGGGCCTCCCTCTTCTCTGCCTGGGTTTCTAGTAAGGTAAACACATCTAAAATAAACTCCTGCAAGGCATGGGTGGAACAAGATGGGCTCAGTCAGGTGGAGATGTGCCAAGAAGGAACCTGGCAGGCAGCCCAAGCCCAGAAGGGCTTCCAAAATGAAGGTGAACAAATTCTGTTCTATAAACCAGGTCATCAAGACCCTGTCACTTTGCATGTATTATTTCATATGTAATTTCTGAGCTTTCTGCAAAATTGTGGTTAAATGATGAAGATCAGTGTCAACTCTGAAAAGAGGACTCAGGCAGAACATCTGCTTTTACAGGACTTCTCTGAGGCCCATCTGAGGGTTTCAGTGGTGATGAATGAGAAATCCCCACAGGGATGGTGACTCTTAGGAATAAGGGTAAAGGTCAGAAAGTCATGCTGTGAAAATTCTTTGCTCTTTATACATTTTACAAGTTCAGGGCTTGTTGTGCTTTTGTTCTTAAAGAGAAACAGTGGGTTTCTCTAAAAACTTTGGTATCCAACTTCAGGGGAATTAACTAAGTACTTTAAAAGTCCATGAGATTGTTGGACATATTTTGTACAGAAATCTTGATGCATTGTGTAGATATCCATGCAACTGTGCCCATACCAAGTAGGTAAGCCTCTGCATGGGTGACAATCAAGGTATGCTCGTCAATTGTCACAATAACCCCTCTGGAGCCTGACATTACTTTAACCTAGAGTTACCATATTCCCAGTGTGCTGGGACAGTTGATGATTCTTGTCTTCGTATAGTTAGACTGGTTCTCCTTTTTCTCTCAAAAGAGTCCCAGTGAAGACAATAAATTATATAAACACAGAAACTTTAATTAATAGCTGAGGTTCTCTGTATAACCCCCACATGACAAAGAATTTGAGATTGAGTTTACTATATCTAAGCACTGCTAATGACTCCTCCAATTAAATGATATTTTCAACCGTCATTTGGGCATGGTAGTTTCCTTTCAGCTGGTTTACTGTTTATATGACTAGAGGAGAAGAAAGCAGTTAATTCAAACCACATTACCTCAGTACCAACTGACATCCACCACTTTAGGAGGCCACACCAGAATCTGTGTATATGAAAATTCCTTCTTAAGTATAGCTTTAGAAAAATACCTGCAGATTACTTTGCATGCTTTTGTTGTTATTAGAAAAGGTAACGTAGCTTAGAAATTGTATCTGCTTTATTTTAGATGCCATAAAACAGAGAATAATTTTAGAATCTAGGTGTATAAATCAGCTTTTCTTAAGTATACTTTAATATCTACTCTATGTTTTAAATTATTTATTTATTTATTTTTAATTTATTTTCTTGTTTTCTGTTATGTTTAACTTGTGAGCCACTTCAACTCCTTTTGTAAATTTAAAAATGCTAAATATTAAATTTAAGAAGTAAAATAAGTATTCTAAATCACCTTCTCATTCTAGAAATAATTATCACATTTGTAATTAGAAAACAAATGTTAGAACTCATAAGGCTGGCATGGTGGAACGAAGCTTACAGATAAAAAAGTATTCATTTTTCTAAATTTAAAATACAGAAGTAAAAAAAAGTCACTTGTCTTGCTGTTTGGGGAGAAAAATCACAGCAACCGTTTCAATTTTGAATAATAATAGAGGATCCCTTTACATTACTTTTGAAAATGACTTTGGACTACTCATGGAAATACAAACTGTGTGACTTTGGACAAGATAATTTACTTCCCTGATTCTCAGTTCTTCATCTTTAAAATACAGCTAACGTTTCCTTCATGTATTAGGTTGGTGCAAAAGTAATTGCAATTTAAAAGGTTAAAAATAATTGCAAAAACAGGAATTACTTTTGCACTAACCTAGTACTTGTTGTGAGAACTAAATATAACAATATATAAGAAGCACCCAGGGTGTGCCGTGCCTATAGCAAATACTCATTAAATGGCAACTATCATTATTACTTTAAAATGAAAGAAAAGCAGCTCCTTAGCAATCACAAGGACTGCATCCCAAGACCTCTGTGAATTCCTCAATTCTCAAATATCCCTCTACTACATCACACAGAAAATAAAATTTGAGAACTGGCTATAATAGTCACTGAAATATTTTCACAAATTGCCATTGCTTCATTGCATTTAGAGAATATGGTAAAGTTACTCCCGTTACATGTATTAACCACTCTGAGCTCTGATGTCTTACTCTTAAGTTTTTGCAAACCTGAATTTATTTCCTGGTTCAGAAGCACTATTTTCTTATACCTCTTCACGTTCTCTCTTCTAGCACAAGACATTAGAATTTGCTTAATTTCCAGGATTTCTCTTCACAAAGGAATGAAATGTACTTCACTTTATCAAAGTAATCACATATGCCTTTATGAGCAAAATTTGTGAATTTTCAGTGAGATATGAAGAAGACGGTAGATGGCACGGCTCCCTCAACCCATTTAATATTTACTCCTACTTATCTCTTCTCATTGGGCAAACAATCCAAATCTGTACCTACAAAGTAACAAATTACTGCAGGAACTGAGCTAGTTGGGTGACTAATAAAGAGTGAAACTACCCAGATAGGTACCATAAAAGCCAAGGGTCTACTGGTCCTCGTTTTTCCTTAGAAATTTCATAAACACAGAAAGGCAACATAGATATGACATCCAGCATGTTAGATCAAAGGGGACTGTAGGGCACAGACTTGTATGTGAATCAGAGTCACAAATATGTGTGTATGAGCCGTGGCGGGAAGAGGGGTAAAGTCTAAAGAATCACTGCTCGTGCTGCAGAGCAAAGGGATTGGGACTTTTTAGAGAGAGAACCCAGACCTATGGTAAAGTTAGGCTTCACGCTAGATTGTAAAAGAAACTTTTATAGAAAGAGTCCTGGTTTTTGGACCTAATTAAACTTGGAGCATTCTCTTCAGGAAGTAGGAAGGCATCCTTAAGAAGAGTATAAGATCAGCTTTTCTCGACTCTCCAGCCAGGGGGCCATCATAAATGGGTTAAATCAGATATATCCTCCGGCCTAACATAGTAGACATAGTACACAGTGCATGGCATTCTTACAGAAGCAAATTCCCCACCATTTTATTGATGCAAACTTCTGGTTTCCCTTTTCATAGTAGGAGTGTAAATTTACAAACACTTGAATGATTAACCGTCACTCATTACTATGTTTACATTACATTATTAGGTAAGCAACCAATGAATCTTCAATGACAAGAACAATACCAGTTCCAAAAATATATAGATGCTTTACATATAGAATCTTATTTTCTATGCAGCATCATATAAAAACCAGTAAATTGCATATTACTTTCATACATAAGGAAACTGAGGTTAAATGATTTACCCGAAGTGGTATAACCAGCCAAGTGGCAAAACTGCAATACAAAACCGAGGTCAGTTAGATTTCAAAGTCTGTGATCTTCCCAGTACACCATGCTTTCATTTCAGACAAATCTAAATGATAAACATTTTTTTTTAATTCTAACAGATGAAATGAATGTGAAAGCAAGTCAGTGATTGGCCAGCAAAGGAAGTAGTTTGTAGAGACAAAGTCTAGAAGTGAAAGTTTCCAGGGTTCCCTTGGGGACTCCAGTCACGATATCTCACTGTTGCTTTGGCCCTAAAATTCTGCAAGACACTCCAGTAATGAAGCAACCCAGATTGTGGACAGTGGAGAATGGCTACTACGCATGTGTGCTACTGAGGCAGCAGGCTCCTACCTGGTAGCCCAGTAAACTGCAGGCATTCTAAATGCCTCTAACGTCCTGAGGACACGCTCTCATGCTCAGTGAGACAGACCGACATTTCATTTGAAACAATACAGCTGTGTTGGAGAGCAATTCAACCCAGTTTTAACCACTCGAAACCCAACTGTGTACCAATGTCTGGCCAATAAACAGCTGTAGAATTCTAGGAGGTTTACTACAGATTGTGAAATTTTAGCAAAGCATAATATATCATGAAGAATGCATAAAAAGTATTCATTTTCCCCTTGCTTGTATCTGCCACTCATCTGTCAGCATCATTTTTAAAAACTTCTTTGGTCATCTAATAAATCTAGTGTTGATCACCTTGGGGTACATTCAATTAAATCAATCAATCAATAAATAAACAGCTACATGGACACTAAATTATACACTACTGTGCAAAATAAAATGTTAATTAGTCTAAAAAACGGAGCATGCACTAAGATACTTATAATTTTTTTCAATAAGCTTTTTATTTGGACAAAAAGTCAATTTCAAGTTCCTGGGATCTTACCATCCCTGAAACCAGTGACCATTACTGTCCTGCAGCTGACAACAAGCTTTTGTGAGGCTTCACAGTGTTATGACTCGAAATTCTCACTGTTAGAAGTGTGTTCCCAGGCTGGTCCTCTGAGGTCCATGGCCAAATGTCTCAGGATCCTGCCTCCACAAACCTACAAACCACAGCCAGGCATCACGTCTTACAAGCCTTGAGAGGTGGTTAGAACACAGCCTCTGTCGCCCAACTGCCCTGCTGTCAGTTCTGCTCTGCCACTTACTAGATATGTGATCTTCAGCAAGTTACTTAACTTTTCTGGGCCTCGGTTTCAAATGTGTTAGTATAATACCCCCAAACGTAGAATAAACTTTCAATATTACCATGATGATGGTGCAAAGTCCTTCCTTTTCTCCCCACCCCTTAAAAAAAACAGAACAAGATTATTACAAAGATGTTACCTTGTTTATAAAAGAAGTTAAAATCTCCAGGGTCAAGTTCAAAGCAGATCCTATTCTTCATACCCTCAAAGATAAAAGATAAACCAGTTTCTGGCTTTTGTCAAAGTGAAATAGTGAGGCTGGGGGACAAGAAAGAGACCTCTTTTGGAGAAATCACTGAGCCGACATCATGGTGGCTTTCTTTCTCTTTACCCTCCTCTCCTCTTCATGTTTCCTTTCTATAAGTTCAGTGAACCCGATACTCCCACCCACCAAGTTGGGACCCACCTCTTGTCTCAAAAGTAGACCTGATGCTACTGGTGCTGGAGTAAGGCGCAGTAGAAGGAGGGTTGGTGACTGTCTTTCCATTGTATAGCAAGGAAAGGTAGCTAGAAACAGAATAAATGGAGCCTTCCTGGATGCCCCATGCTGGAACACTATACATATTCAGGTTCCCTTTGAAACTTCTAAAAGCCCATCACAAAAGCCAGTGAGAAGGCAGGGTTTGGACATCTACCCCGGAAAAGAAAACCAAGGCTGCTTGATCTGAGTCAGAGAAGCAGTGACGACTCACTGAGCAAGGTCAGACACATCCTGAATGCCACTTACCTCTCTTTTGTCTCTAAATACCAGCAGCAAAAGGCTAGAGAAGAGGGAGGCAAGTGTGTGAGAGCAAACTATGTCCTATGCCCTAAAGCCCACACTGTCCATGGCAGGTCCAGACCACACATGCCCTATACTGAGGACAGGGGGAAGAGAAAGATGTAGAAGGAGGAACTGGAATCAAACGTGAGACTGAAATATTACAGACGATGGATAATCTCACTCCTAAGAATAGTTTATTTTTATTAAGTAAAAGTGACTGAAAAGTGACAGACTTGGACCAAGAAGGCTTTAAGAGAGATGGATTCGCAGAAGGAAAGAACCTTGCTGAGCCGAAAGAGGGCAGTTTTTAATGAAAGGAGAAGAATATTTTGATGCCTACTACTCATGACTTGAGGTTTCTCAATCAAAATATTTTAAAAATTGAGCTATTGCAATCTGACATAGTCAAGTTACACTGCACAAAACTGTCCTCAAAATCTGTCTCTTGGCAGAACCATGGGGACTTTGCAAACTCCCTGTCACTATTTAACCTTTTAGCCTCGTACAAATCATTTTTTTTCTTTACCCTAAGTGGTTCTCTAAGTTTTGGAAAGTGTAGTCATTAGATTCTCTTTAATTTCCCTGACCATGCCTTCAACATGGATTTTTCAATTTCACGCTAAAAAATAAAAATGTATCTTTGATCAAATAAACAAGTTCATTGTCACATAAGTAATATTTAATAAATAACTTACTATGTATGGAGTTAAGATTTTATCTATTATATTAAATAAGTGGAAAAATTGTTGAAATACTAGATTAACTGCTAAAAGTAGATAGCAAGGATCAATAAAGAAAGCACTAAGAAACTTGACTACACTTATTTTGTTCCCTACATTATCTATCCTAACTATATCTCTCCAAACAAAGGCCATATGTATGTTTACAGAGCAAAAATTTTACCCAAGCTCTTTTAGTGGTTGGGGGTGAAGCAACAACATGTTTTCTTTTGTGTCATTTGTGGACTCTATCTTGTACCTCAGTATTACACAGACATGGGCCATTTCCCCAAATGTTCTTTGTTGCTTATGTGACACACCGACACTTATTCCTCTCCCTTTCTGACTTGCTGATACTACACTAACCGTTATTAGAATGCCCACAGTCTTACTGCTATTGAACCGGGATTTATAACTAGGTGAACTAGATTGCAGAAACTATAGCTAGATATTGCAACCTGTGGATTCTTCTATAATAAAAAGTTTTCAGTCTTCTACCTTCACTGCCAAACTGTCAGAAGTGGTGAGGTCCCACATTACAAACTCTATACTCTTGAGGCTGGGTCCCACTTGGTCAGCAAATAAATAAGGAAAAAAACCCATTCCCCCAGGACAAGACAGCAGTGTGCCAGTGTCCTTGATTGGGGCCTAGGCTGCCAGGCTACATCTACCTTTTTCTTCCTCAATGGCTCGTCTCCCCTCGGGATCTCCTGCACTTGTCCTTGACATCCCCCCACTATCCTGTTCTCTGCGTCCTCTTGAATCTTAGGTGCATGACTGGTCTACTCTGAACTCAATGCCACGGTAGCCCTGGGGTTGCAGCCATACCCTCAATCCTCTACAGCAGCAGGAACCCACCTGCTCCCCTTGGTCCTGTGTCTCATCTTTGCCCACTCTCCGTCTGCAGCCCTACCTTCCTTCCTTGTCTCACCTGCCAACACCCTGGATCGCACCTATTACTAGGGCAGGATGGTGACAGCAGGTCATGGGCTAAACGCCAACCCATGGCCAGGTTTATACAAAATGCTACGGGCTCCTCCCTTAAGTATTTTTAACTCCACCAAGAATTCAAATAGCTTAATCTCAGGCATGAGGAATGAAATTTACTCTCTATTCTCAACCTGTTTCTCATGATCAAAGTTTCAGGGTAAGAAAATCACTTTTGATGTGATAATAGCGTCTTTCATTAGCATTGTTATTTTAATCCCATTTCCCAGCAGGCTGTGGATGAAACATCGCATCCCTGGGCCCTGGGCCTTCATTAGGAGACTATACCCACAGCTGTAAATATAGGTTTGTTCTTTCTCAAACTTTTTAATTTCTATGCTATTTTGTTTTCTACGTCCTATAGACATAGCCAAATAAAATCTAGCATGTAACTCTTGAGAAAGCAACATTTAGGTCACATTTTGTTTAAAGTCCCTGATGTATGGGAAAACATTACTGTTGACATCAAAGGATAATATCCTGTCAGCTCAGGGCTCAGGAGAAAGCTACAACATCAGGCAGAAACAAGCAGAGGCTGGGTTGGCTACGCCCCAGCCCAGGCAGAGACCTGAGAGGAAAGAAAGCACCAGACACCAATGGAGCTGGTTATTTTTAAATGTTTTGTTGGGAAATCCTTTCACTTAGGACCAGTCGTGCAGAGCCAGATGGAACCACAAGCCAAAGTAGCTCTTGCTGTAATATGGCTAATAAAAATACTTTAAATATTTATCTTGTATCCCATTGTCCACCATTTCTACTTAAAAACATCACCTTACCTAAGAACATGCGTATACTTTGACCACTGTGGATGGATCGCCACAGGTTCTAGGTGTCTTGATAAATGCACTATTTTAACCAAAGGCTGATCCACAAAAGCTTACTGACCAATCTTCTCCAACCACAAGAGGATCATAAGCCCTGAGAGAACAATTCACGTTACATTCAAGGCCAACTTAGAATTTCTTTCTTTCATGAGAATCCTTTTGATGCAAATAATATCCAAAAAAAAGGATTATAATTACATTTAAGTAACATAACAGTGATATTTCAGATATATAGAATTTACATAACTTTTCCCTTCAAGCTAAGAATTTCTTATAATTCTAACTCTGAATTTTACACTATTGTAAAAGAATATTAAAAGATTTTAGAAGTAAGGCAACCTTAACTTTTTTAAAAAGAATGAGAAAGGGGACTATAGAAAGGAGACTTTGAGAAAGGGGACTATAACCCATTCCTGAAAAATCTCATTTCTCCCTCCTTATCTTCCTGGTTTCTGAAACTAGAATTTGTACCTCTAGTACCATAATACCAATCCATTTTTTTTTTTGTCTCAGTCTGTCATTTTACATTTTATTCCTCATTTCCTGGGGCCTTGAAACTCACTCTTGAAAATAGTATTTGAAAAGGAAATATTCTGAAACAGAAAATTTGTGTTTCTATTTTGAGATTTGAGGGGCTGCATCATGTTCTCTCCATACCCCTTCAGCCAAACAGAAGGCTGAGAAAATTGGCCAATGAGAAGGTACTGAGGGAAATGACACAGGGTGGAGGCAGAAGAGGGAACTGACAGTGCTCTGAATAAAACACTCCTAGGGCTGTTATAGGAGGCCCATTGTGAAGTGATACAAGATAACCAAAATCAAGACTACCATGCTTTTCTAAAAGGACACAGAACTAAGTTAGTTCTCTTTCAGATAGCTCTACTGGCATAGATTCTCTGGACACGACATGGAAACTGCAACCAAGAATCCGAATGTGCCTGTCAGAAGTGCCCTCCTTTTACAGACAACTGACACTTACTGGTTAACTGCCACTAAAATATATGTGTCAATTCTGCTTTCAAGAACTGAATTTGACTCTGAGGCACTGGGCAAGGGATGAGAAGAACTCAAGCTGATGAGGCTCGGTATGAGTTTATAGTAAGTTAAAGCCACTCTATTAAATAAAAGTGGTAAAACTTCAGATTGAGAAACATTGTGTTTTCTAAGTAATTTCATATTTTTATAGTGTTACTTCCCTCTTATTTTCTAAAATATATGCTTACACTTCTAACATTCTAATTTTACTGCTGAAAATCAGGTCACCCTTTCCATAAAGGAAAGCAGAACTCTAATTTTACAAATAACATTCTGTATGTTAATACAGGATTCAGTTATAATTTATGAAGTCTGCTTATAGTCTTTCACACCCACTGTTAGAAGTATAGCTACAAACCCCATTATCATTCTTGTCTCATCTACCACTCTCCTCGTTTCCTCCTCTCCTGCCGTATTAGCCCCTGCTATTCTTAGAACTCACTGGAACTATAATACCTGCTGTCCCAGCTGCCTCAAACTTCCATATATGCATATACACATACATATACACATACACATACACAGAGTGTGTGTGTGTATGCACACACACACACATATAATTGGCTCACTATCCCATCCCTTTCAAGTCCTTGCTCAAATGTCACTTTCTCACTGAGGCTTGCCCCAACTACCCGATTTGAACATACAGATACATCATCCTCTGAAACTTAGGATCCCACTTCTTTCTCCTTTCCTTGCCACTTATTATCTTCTAATATATTATTTGCTTATTTATTTTGTTTATGTTCTGTCTGTCCACCATAGAATGCAATGTCTATGAGAAAGGGATTTTTGTTTTATTCAGTCTGTATCCCAAACACCTGGAAGAGTGCTAAGCATTCACAGTTGTTGAATGAATAAGTTGTTTGGTTAGTAATAACAATGGGTTTGAATGTACCATTACCTGCTTGCTACCTGGCATAATGGAAATGAGAAGCTAATCAAAATTACCATATTTTGCCATGCATAATGTATACTTTTTTGCCCAAATTTGTGAAGGAAAAAATAAGGATGTACATTATACATGAGTGGTACTAATTCTACATCTATATAAATGTTTTCAATTCCTTTATTTATGCTTATGAGTTAAAAGTGTAACTCTAGAAGTCAATAACGATATCCAATGCAAACTAACACCCTGGAATATGATCATCGGTTTTGTTGAACGGTTTTGTTTTGTACACCGAACTTGCAAATGATCAAGAGTTCTTGGCCTTCTATGATGAGTAAATATCGTAAATTTGTTATTGGTACATAAAATTTCTTGTACCTTGTATCTGTTCTTGTGTTTTGTAATTATTTGTTATATAAAATATATTGTACCATAATGTTAAAAAACAAATGCTAAAATTCCTTTATAATACAAAAAACAAGTACCTAAATGTAAATAAATAAGAATTTGAATTAAAAATTAAAACAAAATATTTTTTTCCCCTGAAAGTTTGGGCCAAAAACGTGGGTGCACATTCTGCATGGCAAAATACAGTAATTGCCCAGTAAACTCACAGGTTTTGGCTAATAGTTCCAACAGCATCCAAAATGATTTTTCATAGACCACATGAAGAACACAGAATTAACAAAGACTTTCTGATTAGGAAGATGATGTTAAAAGCCACCTAATGAAACAATGTAAATACTAAATTGTTTCTTTTAGAGGGTTAGTATAAATTTTATAGAAGAAGAATTTGGATTAAGTTTGTACCTCCTCTAATTACTACCTTCTACATTGCCAGCCAGGTTAGAACAGCTGTAAACTAGCTAGTTCTGGAATATAGACCTGGCAGGTAAATTATTTGAAAGCTGTTTGTTGTTGTTGTTCCATTAGCTTCCTGTCTTTCATATAATACATTTAACTTTTTAAATTAGGAATTATAAGGTATTTAATTCAGGCAAATTAACAAACTGCTTAAGACTGGTTAAATGGAAATTAAAAAAAGGTAGCTAAGCAATGTCTCATGTGATCATCATTTCTAGAATTACATCACAGAATCCCTCCAAAGTATTTGCCAGGCCTTCAAAGAAATTGTAAAACTGAAAATTCCATCCATGGCTTGCATTTAGATTTAATTTGGAATTGTTGAGTGTCACAATGCTGCTTCTCAGAAATAAAGCCCTAGTAAGTAGTTAAGTCTGATGAGCTTATTCAAAGAATCTCAAAACTGCAATGAGGAGCACAAAAAGAAAAATCAATCTCTGCAATGCGCAGGGTTGCACAAAAAAGCAATAAGCAGCTAAAACGAGAAACCTGAAGTTGCTTTAGAAAATACCTACTGCTTCTTTATACAGGTCACTTCAAATTACAAAGCATATCATTTTAGGCCATATGAAAACAGACTTTTTAGTAACTGCATATCTTAACCTTTCTATAATGAAGAGAGATATATGAGTAATTCATATAATAAACAGTATTTACTTTCCTGAATTAATATGACTTTAACATTTATTTCCTAAATCTAAAGCAGTTTTGAAAAACAACTATCATATAGATGATGTATCACAGAATTGCATACCTGAATCCTATGTAACTTTACTAAACATTGTCACCCCAATAAACTTTAATTTAAAAAAAAAGAGTGAGAGAGAAAGAACTATCTTATGCAAAGATTCAGGAATGATGACAGAACACTACAGCTTAAAGAACAGGAAACATAAATGTCATAGCAGAAGTTGTTAAAATTATCTAAAATATCTATTTATTTTTTGTGGTCTGTTGACCTGAAACAAATATCCAAGGCAAATATTCTATAATAGTAAAATATGTTCCTGTGGAATTCCATATTTACAAAAATGAAACCTAAAATTTCAGTTCTCAGTACAAATTTTCAAAAGCATTCACTTGCTACCTGTCTCCAGACCCCAATTTAAATCAAACGGCATTGCTAAAAATAATATAAAAAAATCAAAATAATAGTGCCTATTGGGATAGGATTCACCTCAAAGTTATCGCTCCTGTTTTATATATACGTATCTCTGTTTCCACCCTTCCTTATAGCCTCAGTAGGTAATAATTTCTTTCTAATCAAGGCTAATCTCATTATGCTGGGATGTTCTGCATTCTCAGTAATTCCTGCAGTATTCTCAGTAATTCCAGTTCATCAGCCATCCACTTCTTTATTTTCCAACTTCTCCAGAACTATTGCATCTAGTGTCTAAACATGGTCAAGTCTCTTCCATGGCAACACGCCTCCAACAAGACCTCTACTCTATCCCATTTCCCAATCCACTCTCTGACTCACATACTCACAGAGATGACAAGAATAGCATCAGACAGAACTTGAAAAACAGACCTGATGGCTATGTAAATACAGAACCTGAAACTAAGGTTAATACTCACCCTGGCTGGTCCCTGGAGTTCAACAACTTCTTTTTACCCCCTCTTTGGATAGTAGTATAGCATGGAATAGATATTATACATGGAATAGATAAACCCAAGGAAAATAATCAGTAGCGAATTAGTGTTACAGAGTTTTTTGTTGTTTTTTTAAGGAAATAAGGGTTGGAATAAGATTAAGATAGAATATGTTATTAGTTTAATAGAACCAGGAGAGTTCAGGGTTTCAATTGACATGTGATCACTGATCAGTCACTACTGGTCCAATTATTAAACCACTTAATGTGAAACAAAATATTTTATCTTGCTTCCACATCAGCAGCAGTATTTATATATTTATTTATTTTAGAAAATCATGTCCTTTTTAAAAATGATTCCAAACATACACGATAAAAGACATTTTTCTATTACCCAAACATTAAAAATAAATGTATTTTAAAAATATCAAAATTGGAAAGCAATATTTTAAATTATATGATTTTTATTTTAAAAACATCCTAAGCATCCATAAATACTACAAAGCCCCAAGGGGGGAGCAAAAAAATGTGTATGGGAAATTAAAAATAGAAACATTGTAAATGGCCACCACACATCTGGAAAATATCCATATTCATTAGTAGTAAAATAAATGCAAATTAAAAAAAAAAAACACAAAACACTTTTTACCTGTGAAACTGAAAAAGATTTAAACAACGTACAAAACCCTGTGTGGCTATGGAAATAGTCATTCTCATAAACATGAAAATTAACACAGGCTTTCTGGAGACATTTGACAATGTATGGCAGAATCTTTCCACTTTTATGAATTTCTCTGAACATGCTTAATAAAATAGCATTTAGTTGTTTTTTAATTGCGAAATAATTAAAATATTTTAAATGAAACACAACATATTTTATCCACCAGATAAAATATTATGGATTTGCCAGGCTGTTAAAAATTAAATAAAAATTATTTTTCTTTGGTCTTAGAACTTTTAAGATAAGAGTATGCTGTGTGAATCTGCAAGAGGGAGCTAGAGTTCTGAAGTCTTTTTTTTTCCTTCTGTAAGTCAAGTTGGTTGAGATACAATTTAATTCATTTTTTAGTAAAAGCTTGATGCATTTTGACAAGGAAGACATAGAATATTATCATACCTCTACAAGTACCACCAAGTCCCTTTGCAATCAATCCCGTCTGTCCCAGGCCCTGGAAACTACTACTCTTTCTGGTAGCATTTTTGCCTTTTTCTAAAATTTCACATAAATAGAAATCTGTGGAATGCAGCCTATTCAGTCTGGCTTCTTACACTTAGCATAATGTCTGAGAGATTCATCCGTGTTGCTGTGTGTATCAGTGGTTTGTTCCTTTTTATTGCTGAGTAGTAGTCCATTGTGTAGACCACAATTTATTTATTCATCCACCAGCTGATGGACATTTGAGTTGTTTCCAGATTTGGGTTGCTGCAAATAAAACTGCTATGAACATTTGCATATAAGTCTTTGTGAGTACATGAGTTTTTATTGACATTGGTTAAACATCTAGGAATTAGATTTCTAGATATTATATTAAATATGCATTTTGAAAACCACTGTTTTCCAAAGTGGTTTATTATTTTACATTCCCAACATCAATGTAGGAGAGTTTCAGTTGCAGTCTTTGTCCACACTTGTTATTGTAACGTCTTTTTCATTTCAGCCATTCTAGTGGGTTTGAAACGTATATCATTGTGGTTTTCATCTGTATTTCCCTGATAACTAAAGATGTTGCACATCTTTTCAAGTGTTTATTGCTTTTAGTTTATCTTCTTTGGTAAAGTGTCCATTCAAATATTTTGCACATTATGGGGAGTTCGCCATATTCTTAATTTAGTTATTCTTGGTACATATCCTTTATGAGAAATGTGTTTTCCAAAATTTTTCTCCAACTCTGTGGTTTGGAGTCATTTTCTTAACAGTTTCTTTCGAAGGACAGACATTTTCATAACATAACATAAATCCAATTATCAATTTTTTTTCCTGTTATGTTTTATGTATTTGTGTCTATTCTAAGAATTATTTACCTAATAAAAAAATCACAAATATTTTCTCCTATGTTTTCTTCTAACAGTTTCTTAGTTCTAGTTCTTATACTTAACTATTATGATCCATTTTAAGATAATTTTTGTATGTGGTGTATGATAAAAGTCTAAGTTATTTTTCATTTGCATATGGATATCCTGTTGTTTCAGCACCATTTGTTGTTTACCACTGAATTACTTTGGCACTTTTGGAAAGTTTCCCAGACTTATTTAATGCAAAACCTATTTATTTTTGACCATTAATTATGACACAGAAATACAGACTACCTTTTAGGCAGATGCTTTTATAAAAGACTACTAGATTCATCAGGGAGATCACTTCATAAATTACATAAATGTCTAACCACTATGTTGTACACTTGAAACTAATATAATATTGAATGTCAGCTACAATAGAAGAATAAAAAATAAAAATAAAAGAGTAGTAATATATTTAAATGTCAATTACAAATTGTTATCTAATAAAATACTGAAACAACCAAAAGTATATTTACATATCTGGAATGTTATGCACCAAAATATATATACAGAGGTTACTGGGTTTTGATTATATTGTGGGTTATTTTACTTTTCTTTTACAGGTTTAATTGAATTTTCTTTTTAAAATGTACATATAAATCATAATAAATTTTTGGAATTTTATTCATTAGTTTTTTGATTTATGGTTCCTCACAGTTGCATCTTCATTTAAGTTATAATTAGCAGACTTGATCATATCAATAAATATTGAGGTGTAGTAAATAAGATAGAAAAGGGAAAAAAATCTAGTTAATAGTACCTTATCATTTTCTAAATGCAACATCAGATTATATTTGACAATTTTATTGTTAAATTGAATGTTCTCAAATTAACACACATAATTTTAGGGTTAAACCAAATGTTCTTAACAGAATAAATACATCCTTAAAAAAATCAGTGAATGATTTAGGCATAATATTCCATTGTGCAATCACACCCAATTTTAGTATTGATCAATTTTACTATTGACAGCCCATGCACAGTCACATGTTATCAGGAAATTTTACTAGTACCACATACTGTAGGCAAAATATCAACGGATAATGGTTTATTTTTTTTTAAAGATTAATTCCTCTAGATTTTAAAGTAGAAAGATAAAAATGACAAATATTAACACTTGTATTTCTTATCACTTCCCTTTCTCTCTCTTCTTTTATAAGAGTGATAGTTTTGGCAATGCGGAACCTGCCTTTTCAGGAATTTCTTATTTGTATTCACAATATCAGTGATGCAAATGATCTTGCGCATGTGTGTATGTTCTATGACTGTGGCACACACCACAGATTCCAAGATAAATTGAAACATGGCAAAAATTATAATTAGCACCAAGTGGGTGTAGTGTAAGAGCTAAAAAAGCAAAGTAGAAAAGTTGAAATTCATTTTCATATTCAATTCATGTATTGTCTAAAGTTTACTTTTGAGTGATTTCTGATTGATATGACACTTGAGTTGTCTCCAAATTTTCCAAATAGTTAACAATGTTATATCAAACACTCTTGGCTTCCTCCCTACATTGCATTTTTTTCTTCCTTCTTCCTTAGTTGAGGTTAACACACTGTGTTTAGGGATTACAAATAAATAACAGTCTAATATAATCCATCTCAAAGAATATTTCTAATGGAGTTTCCTTTTACTTCCACATTATAAAGGTTCATAACATGCAGAACTTAGTAAAACACTCACATATGGGTTCACAGGATTTCTCCAAGTGGTATTAGAATAATATTTTAAAATGATAACCTCAAATACTTGGTCAAAAGAGTATTCTGTGAGATTAATGAGTTGAAGAAGCAATATTCTTTTTAATATTCAAAATACTCAAAAGAAATATAGTTTTAACAATTAATTACCTGAAAACAAGTTTCAGACAACACCTGAATTGGATATGAAAATTAATTTCACATTTTCTACTTAGCTTTTTTTGCTATTACACCAGACCAATTGGTACTCAAATACCACTCGGAGAAATTCTGAGCCCATTTTAAAGTATTTTACTATGTTTTGTATGCTAAGGACTTTTATAATGAGGAAGGAAAAGGCAATTCCAATAGAAATATTCTTTGAGATAGATTAAATTAGAATGTTAGTTATCTGTTATTACTAACCACAGCATGCTAACCTCAATTAAAGAAGAAGAAAGAAAAAAAAAATGCAGCATACAGAGGAAGCACATGAGTGTTTTATGCTTATAAAGCATTGTTAATAATTTGGGAAAACTGGAGACAACTTAAGTGTCTACTGATAAAAAATTATTGAAATAAATTATAGCATACTTATACAGTGTCATACTCTCCGAATATTAAATATAATGCTGTAGAAGAATACTTATTGACATAAAATATATTGCATATACATTTTAAGACATGACTTTATGTGGGTGGTGAGATTAAAAGTAATTTTATTTTTTTCTCTTATTTATCTAGAGTTAAAAAAAATCTTTGTACATAACATTAGTAGGAACTCATCAGAATCTTAAGTCACAACTATTGAAATGATACTTCTATAAAAATTTATTCACATAGTCTTTCTCCATAAGAGGGCAGCTCCTGTTCAGCAGGATTTCTCTTGTAAGCTATTGAGCATTTGTGGCAAAGACTATCCAAAGTTGACCTCTTTCTATTAGGTTAAGACTATTTAGCTTTATATATAATAGTATCTGATCTGGAATGACACGGTAAGAATTTAGTAAATTTTTTATGAAACTAATGACAATATTGTATATGTTATCTTAAAATGTGATCATCTAGAAAGGATGTTTTTTTTTTTGTTTTGTTTTGTTTTGTTTTTTCCCAAATCAATACATGTCTTTTATTGCGCCTTCAAAATATCACAAAGTTCAGATTTGCTCTGTGTCTTGACGTCTTGGTGCTTCTGTAGCTGGACAACTTACACCTTATTCATCAGCCTGCTGAACTGTTCCTTTTTCAGAAACATAGATACCATCCAAAAATTTTCTGATGTCCTTGTTTTTAACTGTTGTGGCTTGTTGAATCAAAGCAGCTGAATTTGATACAAGTTCAATGTCATTTCCTTCAAGAATTAACTCATCTAGAAAGGATGTTTTTATGAAACCCAGAAACATTGTAACTATAGAAAGATCAAATATAATGTAAAGCAACACCTGGGAATCCAGCTACCCGTGTTATAAATGAAATTTTCCTATTATGGGAAAAGAAGAATAATAGAGTAGTTTAGAGTCGGACTTTGGGGTAAGGTAAGCCTTGGTGTGAATTTGCTCTGCCATTTGTCTGTTTTGCTAATAGACAAATTAATACTGACAATCCTCAGGTTTTTCACCTGTTAAGTTAAAATGATAAAAGGACCTACTCTATGGGATTGTTTTTAAGATTAAATGTGAATACACGAATAATGAACTATCATAAAGGGGAAATAAAAAAAACAATCCCATTTACAATTGCATCACAAAAATAAAATACTTAGAAATATATTTAACCAAGGAAGTAAAAGACCTGTACTCAGGAAATTACAAGACATTGAAAAGAGAAATTAAAGAAGATACAAATAAATGGAAACATATACCATGCTGATGGATAGGAAGAAATAATATGGTTAAAATGTCCATACTACCCAAAATTATAAATAGATTCAATGTAATCCCTGTCAAAATACTAATGACATTTTTCACAGAACCAGAACAAATAATCCTAAAATTTATATGGAACCATAAAAGACTCTGAATAGACACAGCACTCCTGAGAAATAAGAACAAAGTGGGAAGTATCATGCTATCTGATATCAAATTATACTACAAGGTCTACAGTAATCAAAACAGCATGGTATTAGCATAAAAACAGACACACCTATAGATCAATTGAACAAAATAGAGAGCCAAGAAATAAATTCATGCCTATATGATCATTTAATCTATGAGAAAGGAAGCAGGAATTTACATTGGGGTAAAGACAATCTGTTTAATAAATGGAGCTGGGAAACCTGAACACAAACATGCAAAAAAAAATGAAACTGGACCATCTTCTTACACCACGTATAAGAATAAATTCAAAATGGATTAAAGACTTAAATGTAAGACCCGAAGCCATAGAATTCCTAGAAGAAAATATAGGAAGTAAACTCTTGGACATTACTCTTAGTAACATTTTTAGTGATGTATCTCCTTAGGCAAGAGAAACAAAAGAAAAAATAAACTAATGGGACATCAAACTAAAAAGTTTTTGCACAGCAAAGGAAACCATCAACAAAACAAAAGACATCATACTAAATGGGAGAAGATATTTGCCAATGAGACATCTGATAAGGGGTTAATATCCAAAATTTATTTAAAATACTCATACACCCCAACACCAAAAAAACAAACAACCCACTTAAAAAATGGGAAGAGGACGTGAAGAGACATTTCTCCAAAGAGAACATACAGATGGCATCAGACATATGAAAAGGTGTTCAATTTCAATAATCATCAGAGAAATGCAAATAAAAACTAGAATGAGATACCACCTCACTCCTGTCAGTTGGCTACCTTCAATAAATCAACAGTGTTGGAGACGATGTAGAGAAAAGGGAACCCTCGTGCATTTTTGGTGGGATTGCAAATTGTTGTAGCCATAATGGAGGTTCCTCAAAAAATTAAAAGCAGAACTACCTTATGACTAAGCGATTCCACTCTTGGGTATCTATTGAAAGAAATCCAAAACACTAATTCAAAAAAAAAAAAATAGCTTCCCTATGTTTACTGCAGCACTATTCGTGATAGCCAAGATATGGAAACAACCAAAATGCCCATCAATAGATGACTGAATAAAAAAATTGTGGTACATTTATACAATGGAGTATTACTCTGTCATAAAAAAGAATGAAATCTTAACATTTGCAAGAACATGGATGGACCTTGAGGATATTATGCTAAGTGAAATGAATCAGACTGAGAAAGACAAATACTATATTATTTTACTTACTATATGTGGAATCTAAAGAACAGAATAAATGAGCAAATAAAACAGAAATAGACTCAGAGATACAGAGAAAAAAATTGACGGTTGTTAGATGGGAGGGGGTGGGAGATGGGGGAGAAGGCAAAGGGATTAGAAAGTACAAATTAGTAGTCACAAAATATTCATGGGGATGTGAAATGTAGCATGGGGAATATAATCAATAATGCTGTAAACATTATGTAGGGTGCCAGATGAGTACTGGACTTATTGGGCGGATCGTCTCATAGATTGTGCAGATGCGTGACCACTGTGCTGTATATCTGAAGTTAATGTAGAATAATATTGAATGTAAACTATAATTAAGTGTATATATATGTATACATATATATGTATAAGTGTATATATATATATGTATATATATATGTATATATATATACACACACACACATAGTCACGGGATGTGAAATACAGCATAGGGAATATAGTCAATGGTATTGTAACAGCTATATACAATGTCAGAGGGGTAGTAGATTGGGGGGTTATCACTTTGTGAGTGGTGTAAATGTCAAATCATTATGTTGTTTTGTACACCTGAAACTAAAGAAAAATATTAAATTAAAATAAACAAAAATCTCATATTTATAAGCCTGAAAAGAGATAAAATGTTGAAAAACAAGGAAGATGTGTGATTTGCGCTTGTATAGCACTGGGTACATGCTCAGTAAGTAATAAAAATACATGAATACCAGGGGTCCATACTCCATGATAATTCATACATAGGTTCTAGTTAATTTTGGCCAATGTATACTTGGGTGTATAGAGGGGAACCAGCTTGCCGGGAATAGGGCCTTGTCTTAAAAGACAAGAAAATTAACAGTAACAATATGATTTAAGATGTATTAGTAAGCAGACATTACACGCATATCAAGTAAAGCTTCAAACCATAAAGCTAAGATATCACCTGAGAAAGAAGAGTTGGATCTTATTCCTGATTTTTAATACCATAGATAAGCATTCTTCCTTCATTTGAAGTCATTAGGACAAACACTATTACTGTTGATGTTATTTGAAATATATATCCAAACAGCTTTTTAGGATTTCATCTTATACTACTCTATTATGAAGCCAGATAAATTTTCAAAAACCTCTCTGAATTATCCAAAAATGAATAAAAATCTAGGAAGACTGGTTGGCACCAGTACTTAAAAGAAGGAATTAACATAAATGTAGAGTGTGTGCCTATGTATGTGCACACAGTTGCCTAAGCAAAAAGTTAGTCAGCATTCTCTAGAGAAGTATATTAGGGGTCAATTTGTACTGTCTATAAAATTAGCAGGATAAGAAAAAATACCGAAAATGATCATCAGGTAACAAATAGCCTGTATGGTGAGGAGTGTTAAGAGTTAAAAAAACAATATTATTATTAATAAAATTAATCATATCTTTTCAACATCTAAAAGGAACTTCCAAAATTAAAGATAACATTTAAATTAATAATTTTGTTGACAAAATTATGAGCATACAAAGTAAGGTGAGATAATAAAATGGTCTTTTACCTAATAATTTACCCATCCAGAGTTGTGAAAAGCTAAAATTTTGAGGTTCTATGGCTGCATTATTGGATATACAGTAAACTGCTGGGGACACATTGGAAATAGGCCGCAAAAAAGAACAAAGAAGAACAAGTCAAATTACCTAACTTTAAAAAATATGTAATTGAAGCAAAATTATTTAATGGGATAAGTGGGTTAAAGCAATAACAAATGTAAAGAATGGGCCAGTGGGAAAGGGAATGTATTTCAAATTCATTTTAGTTTCTCAGTATTTGTTTAATGACTAGGTGCAGCGTCATTAAATGATATTCTTGAATATCATGACAATGATATTCTTTCCTTAGCAGATTCTGCAGATTGCTTAAAAATCCATCTCAAGAGAATACAAATACTTTATGTAATAGCAATAATAATACATGAAAGACTACAAATCTCATTTTTTTAAATGTTATCCATTTCCCCCAAATACACTACCCAAGAGCTCTAAATTTTAGTTTAAGAAATTCTCTAACTTTACTCCAGGTGCAGTTCTAGGGGCCTTAGTATTTCTAATCTGCAAAATGTGAGCACTGGCCTAGATGCTAGGAATCAACAACTACACAAGCATTTCTAAACATCACATTATTGTCATGTTGCCTAGAGATGTCTGTGACTATTATTCATTAAGCCATGTTATTGCTCTCATTTAGCTCTGAGTAACAGATGGTTGGAAACAGTAACTGGACACCAGGGTCCATCTTCACTTGTCTTGCAATGGAATAACCATGTGAAAGGGAAAAAGAGGCATGAGGACAGAATACAATTTATAAAACTGTAGAGGCAACCTAGTTCTATTCTTCATTTTGCAGATGAGAAAAAACTAACATTCATAGCTATTCAGCACCTTCTATCCCATATCACAGAGCCTGTCAGTAGAAAATCCAAAATACTATTTGAAAATATTTCTTATATTAGCATTAACAGCTACGTGCTGTGAGCAGTGCTAATTTGCCGTCTCTGTGAGCATAATTTTTTTAGAACACATTATTATTTTCTCACTGACTTGTAAAATTAAGAGAAATGTGCCTCGTATATTTTTTTGCTTTTCATTGCTGAAAATATGTAAGAATCATTATATTGATTTATATATGATTTACACTGCTGCAAATATTATGTTTAGCAATACAGATACTCAAAATAGGTATGTTATTAATGCACCTCAATACTCCTGAAAAACACTTGTATTTCTTCTTATTGGAAAGCATTTCACAAATGGTGATTTCCAGGGAAGAAATGATTACGAATAAAAATGGTTTCCTAAACTACAGTAAAACTGTTAGGAAAAGTCAAGTCAAGGTTATCTGCATGTTAAAATCTCAGCAAAATGCTATTTCAAAAATTCTTAGAATATCACTACTAATTGAAAGAAACCATTATTTCAAGTTATAAAATACAAATATTTTATATCTAAGAGACACTTTAAAACAATCATTGCATAAGAATTCTCTTATAACCCAGCCAGCTCCAGGGAACAGGAAAAAAATCATTATGGTAACTTGAAGAAATCCCAACACAAACGACGTCAGAGCCCTATACACCCCCTTCCCGGGAGGCTCCTGTAAAACTCAGAACAAGAGATGCCCTCGTTCTTTCCAATGCACTTGCACCCAACTGCTGTTCCTCTGAGGAACACGACACAGTTAGGGCTCTCTCTTACCACCACTTTCACCACCCAACTGTTGATTGACCACATAATGGATCCTAAGTCTTTCCACTTTCATAGCCCTGGTTAATAAATGTTTAAGTAAACACTTCTTTTAAATCCCCATTTTTTCCTGCTTCAACGGAACTTATTGTACAATGTTTCAACTTGAATTTGTAAATTTAAGGTATTTAAACCTTACCATGTCCTTAAAGTGACATGAGAATCTGAAGGATATTCTTATCTGTAAACATTATACTGGATTCTGAAAATGGTTTTCCCAAAGGTTTTGAATTCTGTCTTTTTTTTTTTTTTATGGTTCTGAAATGACAGTCTTAACAAATGACCATAGCTTATCAAAAGCCTATTTGAAATAGAGACTCTTCTTTTTTAGCACTATCTTTGTAATGCCGTTGTGGTTAACGCATCGAGGTTTTTAGTATCTCTATTATTTAACCTTCCTCACTGAAGATTCCCATACCGTCTTTTTGGAAATTGGGAGGGGAGAAGTTAATATTTATTTGTTTGTTTGTTTGTTAAACAGAGAACTGAATCAAAACTTTTTCTCTCCATGTCCCAAAAGAGGCTGGGATCATGCTGGTCATATCAATAACAGAAGAAGATCTATTATGCATGCCAGAGAGGCCAGATTTCTTGAAATGAGCAACTCTAGCTGACTTTCAGCAATTGTATGCCACATGATGCCAAGGGCTGAAGGTACCCAGTTGGCGATGCGGCTCCAATCAAATACTGAAACAGCTTCGTTTCATTTGAGGCAACCGAGGTCTCTCAAATTGACCAACAACAGAAATACCGAGGTGAAAACTGTTTCCTCTCTAAGAAAATAAGAACATAAAAAGGTCAACTATTGACCTGCCAAAGCATTGCCTCAAAACTCAAATAAATGATCATGCAGGTTTTCTTAACACACTATGTAAACTGGCTACGGCTCTTACCTTAAACTCTTTGGGTTTTTTTCCTTAAAACTCTGCACAGAGTGACAAACTGAAATGCTGTGCCTTGGAACACCAAAAGCCCTGGATTACATTTCTCATGATCAGAATACCAAAGTGTTTTTAGAATACCCAACTCTTTTTTTATGCCTGCCTATACACACCCCCAAATGCCACTGAATCCTGACAGTCACTTCCTTCTCTCAACGCCACCTGTTCCCCGAACACCCACCCACGAACTGCTAAAATCCTCCTGTCAACTCAGTCACATGCCAACATAGAATGCTGCCTGCCACCCCCACCCCCTAACCTTCAAGCTGCCTTTGGAATAAGGAAACAAACATACCTAACTCAAATCACATAGGGGCTTATGATGGCAAAGAGTTACAGAATAGATAGCTGGGAAGTACTTCATCATCTTAATATGCCACTTGGTATGAATCACAGCTGTTGTTTCTGGTCTGCATGTGATACTTGCTCAGAGACACTGGTTGCTAGGAGAAAGTTCAGGCTAAGATGTTATTTATTGACCTAAAATCAGAGAGGGAGGTTGTACCAGTCCCTTACGCCATTAGAAATTCTCATGTTGTCCATTTCAGTTTCTAGTTTGAGAAAAGTTTTTTATATGAGTGACAACTTTATATAGTTTCCGCTGTTTGAACCTAAAAGGCACAATGCTTTTTGAAGGAGAATATCTAGTTATTACCTCACTCTTTGAACAACGATTTACCTACTGTATACCACATACTGTGCTAGGCACATTGGGTATAGAGTGTTAAAGATGTGGTCAATGGTAATATGGAAATTATAATTTGCCTTGATGCCCAATTATCAGGTGATAACATTTTCCAACATTTTACTGGATTTCTTTCAGGGCCAAACTTACAGAATTGAGACTGGAACGAGACCGGGTTATTTTGTAGGCCCTGGTACAAGTGGCAAACATAGGCCTCTGAGTCATGAATGATACTTACTTGTCTTTATGTTTCTGTTACCTAACATGACCTGTAGTCCTCAATTCATGCATGGTCAATGAATGGATGCATTGATAAGTTCAGGAATGCATAAATGGATATACAAACAATCTGTGAAAAAATGAATGGGTAGAATTTTCCACAGGAGACATGCCTAGCATCACTGCACACCAAGATACTGCTGCCTTTCTCCACTGTTTCATTTGACTCCTCTTTGTCAACAACTTTTGAGAAATTAGGAGAATTGTTACCTAAAATCAAGTTCTTAAATTAATGACAAGTAATAGACCTTCCTAAATGTGAAGTTGGGGCTCCATAGTCTGAACTACTTCTCAGGCTCTGGGATGGACTCCGGGTCTCACGAAGGACCAGGAACACATTATCCCTGCTCTTTCCCACAGTTGTGCTGAGACCAACATGCAGGAAATTCATCCGGAACTTGCTGCCATAAACTTAGCAGGATGTTGTGAATTTGAGTAATTCAGGAACACAAATGAAAGCTCTTCTGTGTCTTTTGGGTATTATATTGGGCTTGCATCTATAAAATAGCAGCTGTCTATTTGTTCAGCTAAATTTAAAGGAGGTGAGATCTTGCTCTATTTTTAAAATGTGACCTTTTCTATCCAAAAGTATGAGTTGGTCATTTCTACCCCAAAGTGTTACTGAGCTAAATATAGGCAGTTTCCCCTATGGCTCTTCTGGAATTGAACACACTGCAGCCACCTAATTTGGAAATTTATCCCGAACTTTTCCGTTTATAAACCTCTAATTGGACTTATCAGAAATATAGGAGGAATCTACTCTTTCTCTTCTTCCCATGAGTAAATAACTGAGTCTCTTGGGAAGTCACTGAAGGAAACTGAATGTTGAAAACAAACATATATATATATATATATATATATATATATATATATATATATATATATATATATGTATATGTGTGTATATATATATATAAAAACAAATATATATATAACAAATATGTATACATAACAAATACATACATATATATATATGTATACATATATATATATATATATATATATATATATATATATGTATTTTTTGGGGGGTGATCTCTAAAAGGATTGTATAACCTCACAAATTCAAACACTAATTTCTTACTGTGGGCATATTTCTCTAATTAATCTTGAAAAGATGGAAGGAAAATTTGGGCTGAATCTCAGATATTGTATCACTGAAGGCAATAGGAGAGAAACCTGGATACTCATCTTTCATCGGTAAAATAAGAGGAAGGAGAATTCATCGCCTTTTAAAAATTACTAAAGCAACAACTTGTAAGATGCTGAACATTATGAACTTAAATCTCCCACAAAATCATTAAAAATCTTATCTCAATGAAAGCTTTTGTCACATTCCTAATCACACATTGACTCTGACAGTGGTAGGAAAATTAACCTCACCACTTGTAGGTATCTGGTGTGTTAACAATAGCAAGAATGACAATAAGATAATAATAACCCTAACCCTAACCCTTACCAATGTCAGGTATTGTTAGAAATTCTTTACACATATTCTCATGTAATTCTTATCACAGATTTTAATAATCCCTTTTTTACAGATAAAGACATTGAGGCACAGAGGGGTTACTGGGCTGAAGTAATACAGTTAGTTGGCGCTGTGGCAAGGATTTAAACTAAGCAGTATGGCTCTTGGCTCTTAACACCTAGAAGTGGATGACTGGTTGAGTACAATTAGTGCTACTGGAAGTTGTTTTGTTATGGTCGATATAGGACCCAAACCAATGCATTTTAAAAATGTATTGAATTCAGTTAATTTCTTCCTTTTAATTACTTAACATTATACATCTTAATTACCTTGTAGAACAGAAAGCATACACCCTCATATTTATATATTTCATAGCATAGGACCAAGAGCTAGAAGACTCGGGGTCAGTCTCAACTTATTAACCTGTTAACTTATTAATAAGCCACTTAACATCAAAAGCTGTAGCGCTATTCTTTAACTGCAATAAAAATTATTTAAACTAAGTGATCTTTAATATTCCTTGAGCTCCTAATTCCTAGAATTCTGTAGTCTCTTGATATTTGTTAAATTTTTTGATAATGACTCAGATAACAAAGAATAATTTTACAGAGAGAGTTTCCTAGTTTTAAAGAAGTGTTTTTAAAACTTGAGTAAGGAGCAGACATTCAGACACCTGTTCAAGGCTCTCTCTGAGAGCCAACAAGATTATTGCCACAGTCACCCAGTCTGAGAAATAGTGATTCAAGAAACCCAAGTCTTGTACTCTGAGACTGTCTTTTAATTGTGAATCATCCCTGAAGAAGATAAATTTAATCTTTATTACTAATAGAGTTGCCAGATTTAATGAATAAATATAGAGGACAGCCAGTTACATTGGAATTTCAGATAAACAATGAATAACTTTTTTGTATGTCCTATTGAGGAATATGAGTTTTACTATAAGTATGTACTTACCAAAATTTTTAGGCATGTAATAAAATCTAGGGGCATACTAACAAGTTAGTCATTGTTTATCTGAAATTTAAATTAAATTGGGCACCTGTATTTCATCTGGCAATGCTACTGGTAAATGAATCATTCAATTGAGGTAAAAACACAAAACCAAAGGAAAATAATTAGAACTCATGAACCACTGAGTGTGCATGAGAAATGCTAGCCTGAGGTATCATTTTATTTTTCTCGTTCTTCAGACATTTGTGCCTTCTCTATACCAAATTATCATTTATATAGAGAGAGACTAAATTGCATTTCTGGTTACCGTTCAAACATTCTACAGGCAGTAAAATCTTTTAAAAATCTTTTTTTTCTATAAATCAGCCCTCACAGAGTTGTTCTATTTTTCTTTTTCTTTTTTTTTTTTTTTTTTAACCCTGAGGGGTTTTCTTAAATGATTAGAATATTGGTAGAAAGGAAGTACACATGAAAAGCCATACCAAAAGCATCTGCCATTTTGGAGGTAAGAGACAATCCTTGGAATTTGTTATTGAAAAAAATACACGATACAAGGTCAAAAGCACTTAAGTATAGACTTGAATGATAGTTAGGTATCCAGATCATATAATTAGGTAATTAATACAAAACATTACCTGCGCAGGGTAAGGCACACAATAGGCAGAAGCTATAAGTTGAAATAAGAGCCCAATATGCATGCAAAGTCTCATACTACCCATTGAAGTCAGCATAAAACACACAACTTGTCAGGAGGACTTTAATTTGGATGGTTAGTGAATGGAAGGTAACTAGGCATCAGTGACAAAAGAAAAACAAAAACAAACAAACAAACAAAAAGCTGTGAATCTAAGATGGACAAGGGAAAAAAAAAAAAAAGAAGGAAAACAGCTGGAAAAAGCAAGAACCAGTTACCAAGAAACAAGAGAGTTTGACAAGCCCGGAATGTTCTCTTGCCTCCTTCACTTCCTGGGAAATGTCCACTTATCTCTGGTCAGTTGTTTCTTCTTTAGGACTCCATAACAATTTTTATTTATTCCACAATGCTCCCACGTAGTTAGTGTCTTATTAGATTGAGTAGGAATTTACATGTCTGTTTTCCCCTAAATGGCAAAAACAATTTGAGAATAGGAACTATGCCACTCATAAGCATTTCCTAGATCCCTCTGTAGGAACGCATGACGATGTAAGCAGTTATGTGGGATAGAGGAGAGATATCAGAGACAGATCATAGGTACGTATTTGATATACAAAATGTTTCATTCAGAGTCTGTCCTTCTCTGTTGCTGTTGCTTCATATTACGAATTTATTTTACACATTTTATTTAAAACATGCTAAGTTTCTTCTTAAGGGGGTGGGAGAGAGGAATCTGACAAAAATGCAATAAAGCATTTCTATTTACAGAGGATTTATATAAATAAAACTCCTCTTAAACAAATTCTCAGGAATAAATACAAATCTATGAGGTTCCAGGGGTATGGTGTCTTCTCTTTCCGGATACCACTTCCATCTAAAATGAAAGAGCCCAGACAAGCCATACTCCAAACCCTATACTCCAGTACTCTAGAGAGAGCTTTAAGAAGATAGCGTCTATTGGAAGAGTTTGGATATTCGACATGTTGAATACCTGTCAGAAGCATAAAGTGCTTCTGACTGACAAACAGTAAGTTCTGTGCTTTACTTTTACTCCTCCTATACAGCCCATTCGTTCTGTTTAATTTAGGATGACTTGTGTTTTCAAGACCATACAGAGACACGCTAACACATATTTTCTCACACACATACATCCAAAAACACACATTCCCACACACAGGCATCACCCTCCCCTTCCCTCCATCGCTCCCTAAGGACATCCTAATGACATCTTTACTGCCTGTGCTGCTCTCTAGGCCTTAGATTTCCTCCCACTTCCACTCCTCCAATACATATCCATCACTGGTTTCTAACAGGATGCTTTACAAGAGACTTCCTTGACTATAGCCCTCATTATTTTCTCTTAGAGCCAATACTTCAGATTTTATTATCAAACATATGCTCATGTATTCTAATTATTGGATATATGCTTACTTCTTTCCATTTCTATGGTTATAACTTCAAAGACAAAGACCTTCTCTTCTGCTCTTTTTCTCTCTCTTAAAAACAGAGTATATTGCTATATACCTAATCAATGCTCAAACATTTGAATAGTAAATGACTGAATTTAAATAGATTTTAAAGTTTAAGGATTTTACCAAAAATGTATCATTTTGGCATTAAAAGCAGGTTTCCCTTTGGCTTTGCAATACCACTACATACCTTGGAAGCCAGACCATCACACTGTAGATTTATTATTACTTCCTGAATGTTTACCCATCTGAAGCTTCTGCCTGTCCAATTGTTTTCCCCAGATTTTACATCCATTCAACAGAATCAGAATTCTATAATTACTTTTCCATATTGAGGAACATTTTCTGTATTTTTAATCCCAGTTGCAAGAATAACACTCCCTTATTTAGAATCACTGGCAAATTACACTCGCATATAGATAAACTGCTATTCTAAGACATAAATGAAAATATTTTGTTGGATGGATAAATTGGGGAATAAGAATAGGGTCTGGGCTCTGAAAGAAGTATCATTCAATCATTTATATACTGCCAAAGATATAGAGGAAGTGATAGAACTAAAAATCCCACAGTGCTACCAGACAGAAAATCGGAGGTGCTATCTCTCCTTTTAGCACTTCTTTTAATGTAGTCTCAAGCTGTCATCTTGTAGTTTGTTCTTATTACTATTTATGGCCATCTGTGTAATCTCTGTCACATGGGAGTGATCACAAGTAACCTAAAGGTTTGCAAGGGGTATTCTATGATCACAAGAAATAAAGTTCCTAAAATTAGTATGCCATGTGTTGTATTTAGTGTACATATACTTGTTTTTATTCAAGTATTTATTTATTGCATTTATAGTGTACTTATATTTGTTTTTATTGCAACAAGATCTCAAAGCCTTCATATGAGATTAGTTAAAAATGGATAGTAGATAAATAATAGAAGCAATATTGAAACTTCACAGAAAGTATAAACTGCGTCTGTGCTTTTTACTTTATATGCCCTCTTTCTCAGCAATAGAACAAGTCAGACAAGAAGAGTTTGAGCTAAATCTCCTTTCTCTTATCTGTGATCTACTTTGGTGGAAATAAGAATGGAAACAGGGATAAGCAATTGAAAGTAACAACTGTTTAATTTTGCTTTTCTAGCTACATGATGTAATTGTGTTTAAACAGATCATATGTATTTTTGATTCAAAGGCTTCCTTACATCATTTAAGATGTTAAGAAAATGAAGAAACCATATTAAAGTACCATTTAAAAACTGAAATAATTATTGAAATAATTTATTGAAATTCAATAAATGTAAATAATGTATTGAAATAATTCAAATGTAATTGAGTAGTGTGTCTTAAAATTCATAATATTTCAAGATTATAGGATGACCAAATATCTGCAAATTATAGCAAAAAAAAAAAAACAACCTATGGATAAATGTCATTGTAATTGTAAATATTTACATATCATGTATACTTTGCACTTCTTCATTAATTTTTGATACATTAGTTTCAAACGTCTATGATTCTGATACTAACAGCATAACTGTTTTTAAGTAAAAACAAAAAGTTACAAGTGTATTCTGCTGAAATTGTAGTCAAGGTCTGTGTAGTAACTAATAGAGGGAAAAGTCTTTTGGGGTCACATGAAATAATTTTAGTAATCTAGTAACTCCATTGTTAATTTTCTTCAACATCACTATAGCATATTTCTGAACATAAGCAAGTTGGTCTACAATTGGTTCAGCTGATTCTAACAAAGGGATGAGCATACAGAAAGTGAAAAATAGATCTTTATTGAATCTCCACCTTCACATAGATTCTTTCATAATCCTGATGACTCTAAAAAGTCTATATATTTGGTGGAAAAAATACATATTCTGAGTACTTCAAATATTTTAAGGAATATCCTATTTTAATATATGCAAATCCTACTAAAATGACTGAAAGATACTCATGCTTTTATTTTGTCTCGTTAGGAGGGTATTTGGCAAAAAAAGTAAAAAGCGTTGATTCATCACCAATATGAAAATGCAGAAGCTGAGAAAAGAAAGCATGTCATTTTCCATCATGTTGAAAATGATACTGATTTAGGACAAAGCTGTTAAACAATACTCAGCTTCAATTGTTGGCCTATCTAAAGATTGTATAGATTCCCAAATTATACATAAAATTCCAAATCATAAATTATATTTTCAACATTCTATCTAAGTACAGTATTAAAATGCAATATGTTAAAGACATCTTTGCACAAAGTATAGCAATTGAATAATTATATGAACTCTTTAGGTCAATATATTAATAGTTTGACAACCATATCTGAATGTCTACTTCTTATTAAATGTAGTTTTAGAAACATTTTAGTAGAAATATTATGGCCAAGAGATTAAGAATTGCATTGGGCGAGTTTCTGTTTACTAAACTGATATTGCACGACTAGATAAGATCAATTATTGGTGACTACTCAGCTAAATTAAATAATCATTGCATTTCAAACATTCAGGCAGAAACCAGACTATGTTTTCCTTAATTTGATAGCCTACACAATTTGGTGTTTGATTATTTAACCTTTTCTTTAATCTAAATTCTAAAGATAAGCAATTTTGCATATTCTTACAGAGGAAAGACGAATACACATGGAAATGAAAATTACTGTCTCTGAGATAAAAATCAAGACCACTACTATTGATACTATCTTGAGAATCTGTGAAATAAGTATCTCAAAATTTAAATTGTGCAAGTAAATCTGATAATCCTTGAGTTTCTAATATCTTCTCTACTTCCATGAAAAAAAAATCCACAAAAATTAAATTATATCATTGGATTAGTTAGGGCACAGGATATAGTCTTATGTGTTAACTTAAGGCTAAGAAGCAGTCAGCGAAAGAGGCTGAGACCAAGGACATTTCTTATGGCTTTTATTAATGAAGAGGTTGGCAAGTATAAATTCTTAAGTGCAGAATGATATCTTTAGTTCCTTTCTAAGAATCTGATAGGGAGATGGGGCTGCAGTCCATGAAAACAAAGGGATACTTACATTAGCTTATTGTCAGGAAATAATAAAACTGTTTAGATTTATATTCTTTACATTCTCTGAGGGTACTTACAAAAGCTTCCTATGATATGTGTTATATGAGTCTTTAAAAGTTTTGGTGGTACAGATGTGGTCAAATCGATCATTTTATGTAGCATACCTTCTTGGTTGCCCCTTCAGAGAAGCAGAGATGTTTGTCCCAGCCACAGGACCACATGGCCTATTTGACAATTTAAATCTTCCAGGTTGGAGAACCACAAGTCCTCCTGGACCTATGCTCTGGGTTCATCCATTTCTAACGAAAAACTGATTTTGTGTGGTAGTCAATAAACCAGAAGAATGTCAATTTGGTCTTAGAATGAGCAGAAAATTCAGAGGTCATTTTTTACAATAAAAAAATTCTGCCTGTCCAAATAGATTGGGAAAAATTAATACAAGAATATATTTAAAATCATTCATCCTTATTAAAACACATCAATGTATTGTTTTTCATTTATCCATCAAATTTAGAGCTTCAATTGCAGAAGATGGGTAAGAACTATTTTGCTATCTCATTCTATATATTCCAAGTTTTCTAAATGAAGATATTACTTGAATTGGAAAAAATAAAAAGTTTAGGGGGAATCAAAATAAGTTAGAAATGACTTCTATCTTCAAAGGCCTTAGAGATTATTTTGGAGATGAGACATGAACTCGTAAGATCATGACAAAAGGTAGTATACAAAAAGTGCTTTTACAGATGAAAGCAAAACACTATAATGTTGGGGGGGGGCAGGTACTGTGGAGTGACGGTGGGATTAGTCTTTCTGTAGATTAGATTTCATGTAAAAGTTGTAATTTAAACCGATCCAGGAACGAACAGTAGACAATTTAGTAAATTTCTCTACAAAAAATGCACATGTATTTCTACATACACTATTTACGTAGTTTCTTAGTTTTGAGGACTTCTTGAAACCTACACTGGGTCCAAAATGGGTAGATTATTTCTTAGTTAAAAAGAACAGTAGAAAGTAAACGGAGAAAAGAAGTAGGTTAGGAATAGAATTTTAGATAGTTTACAATGCCAAGCTAAGGTGTTCGTACATTGTTCAGTTGGCAATAGGGAACTATAAAAATTTTGTAAAAGGGGTCCTATGCGAACATATCTGTGTTCTTTAGGACATACTAGACTGCTTCTCTGTTCTGGGTAAATGAGGAAATACTGCTGTTTCTCTTTAAAAATGTGGTAGGCAGCCCCGAAGGTGATCACCAATAATCTATCTATACCTGTGATATACAGGCCCTATACAGTCCCTTTCCACACTGAATCAGAGCTGGCCTGTGTGACAAGTAGAACACAAAGGAAGTAATGGTATGTGATTTCCAAGTCTAGGTCATAAAGGCATTGTTGTAGCTTCTACCTCGATTTCTCGAATTGCCTGCTCTGGTGGAGGCTAGCTGCCATGTTGTAAAGACACTCAAGCAGGCCCATGGATGGATACAACTGTAAAAGAACCAGCTTTTTAGCACGAACTTGCCAGCTATATATAGTAAGTGAGTCATGTTAGAAGTCGATCTTAAAGTCCCAGTCGAGCCTTAGTTGAATGTAATACCAGCTGACATCTGACTGCAAAATCATGAGAGGATCTCAGCCTGAATTACTCATACTGCTGCTTCTCTATTACACATACTATTCGCACACAGTTCTCAAATACCTGACTCATAGAAGCCATAAGAGATAACAAATGGTTACAGTTGTTTCAAGTCCCTCCGTTTTGGGGTTATTTACATGAGTGAAGTAACAGACAACCAATACAAAGAGTTCCTAGCCATCAACTCAACTGGCAGTTTTACTGGACAAAGTATTATTTTAGAAAATGAGAGCAATTATGTTTCTATGTGCAATACTGATAGAATAATGGTGTATGACAGATTACTTATACGTATCCCATTTTAGATTATCATCTAAAGATATAGAAAAGATTGATCAGACACTATTAGCTCCACTTTACAGAAGCACCTGATATGTTTCTGAAAACATGTTGGGTCATGACTTTTCAGACAGTGTGAGCCTATCTTCCAATAATTTAAATGGGAAAAATTAATAAAGCATTTCCATCCTTCCAAAAAACCCAATCAATTTCACCAAATATGACTAAAACCCTCTTAAACAAATAAAAAAAAAAAACTCACCAAGGATTCCTCCATAACATAAAGCATTTAGGACACTAATCATTTAATTATATTATGTTTACTGAACTCATTAGCAGGTATTTTGCTCTAAGTTAGCAACAATGCATTGAATATTCAACTAAAGCATTGAATATTAAGTTATTTTTTTATTCTGAAACAAATATGTGCTGTAATGTACACGTACACAATATATTAGAACATGTTAGAAAGATCACAGTCTTTCCTCACAAACTTTTCAGCTTTCATATAAGCATTTACATGTAATAATTTGGGGAAGGTAATCACTATATCGCCCAACAATGTGATCAATGTGTGTGGAAACACGGGACGCCATCTTATTTAGAGAACAGCTAAGATACACCCACAGTGTGCTCCATACACTCCCATCTTTACTTGCAAACAAACATTTTACTGTCAATGGCTGCATATTTGTTACATGGGTTTTCAAACAGACATAATTTTCTGTAAATGCTTTTTGAAAATCAATATAGCTTACATGTTAAAACTTCATACACTAATAATATTATTGTTGTATTAATAACACTTGACAGTTGTCTCTACTCCCACTTCTAGCTGGGTTGGGTTTTATGGTAGAATTGCTAGTTGTCTCCTAATATCCATTCTTTCCTTCTTTCATTGTAAGATAATCTATCCTCATTTTGGGCACCTGATGGCTTGGAATAAAAATTATATTTCTAAATACCCTTTGCATCTAGGTTTGGCTATGTGGCCACTTTCTGATCAATGGGAGGCAGATGTACTATACACAATTTCTGGGATTTACTCTTCAAAGTTGAGGGTAAGTCCTGCAAGTCCCCCTTCCTTCCTGCTGGCTCAATGCAGACATAATAACTGTACATCAGCAGCTGACCTGGATCATGAGGGACCTTGGAAAAGAATGCTACACACAGAGGAGTAACAGGCTAAGAGAAGGCTGAGCTCCTGACATTGTGAAGGACCATATGTTAACTAGAGTAATTACTGCACCCTTTCTGGGCTTGAAAAAGAAACTCTGACCCCGTTATTTGGGGTATTTTGTTTGTATTATTATTTTCAAGCAATTTTAATCCCAAATGACATGTGTCCTTTTTTTGTTCACCAGACATGCTAGCCTTAAGCTTAACATACAGCTTACTGCATGCTATTATGTTATCTATTTGTCTGGATAAGTACCCCAAGGACAGACACTATGCCGCCTTTGTATCCCCCAAGTACCTGGACAATGGTATAGACTTAATAAATGCTTAACACACCTCATTAACCACTATAATGAGTATATGACTGGCAAGTCCTGATCCTCAGAACCTGTCAGTTTCAACTCTTAAAGTCCCTACAACAGCATTCTGAGAGCTTCTAATATATAGTATTACACAAGAATGTCTTTATTTATTTATTTTTTTTATTAATTAATTTATTTATTAGTTTCAGGTGTACAAAACAAGGTAATACTTAGACGTTCATCATTTATATCCCTCATACTGTGAACCCCCCTCCCCCCATCCACTATCCCTCCGACCTCACACTGAACCATCACATTATATATATAAAATTATAGTTGGCATTCATTAATGTTTAGCTTCTGATGTACAATGCCATGATCAGGTATCCACAGTATCCCTGAGGTGGTCTCCCAAATAGGACGCATGTCCATCGGATACCCAACAAAATCTTTACAACATTATAGAATACCTTCCCCAAATTAATTTTCAAAAGAAAAACCCTGAGGCCATCTTGTGGTTACCAGCTGCTTCCAAATCCCTTCACCTTTCCCCTTATCCCCAACCCCCTCCCACACACCCATCTAACCACTCTCGGTTTTTTCTCTGCGTCCCCAAAACTGACTCTGATTAGTTCATTCACATAGTCTTTTCTTTAGATTCCATATATAAGTGAGATCATATGGTACTTGTCTTTCTCTTTCTGACTTATTTCACTTAACATAATGTTCTCTAGATCCATCCATGTTGCTGCAAATGATAAGATTTCTTTCTTCTTTATGGCTGCGTAATACTCCATTGTATAAATGTACCACAGCTTCTTAATCCAGTCATCTACCGATGGGCATTTTGGTTGTTTCCATATCTTGGCTATTGTGTAAAGTGCTGCAATAAACATAGGAGTGCATACAGATTTTTGAATTGGAGTTTTGGATTTCTCCGGGTAGATGCCTAGGAGTGGAATTACTGGATCATAGGGTAGTTCCATTTTCAGATTCCTGAGATACCTCCATACTGTTTTCCATAGTGGCTGCACTAATCTGCAGTCCCACCAACAGTGCACTAGCGTTCCCTTTTCTCCACATCCGCGCCAGCATTTGTTGTTTGTTGATTTATTGATAATAGCCATTTTGACTGGAGTGAGGTGGTATCTCATTGTGGTTTTTATTTGCATTTCTCTGATGGTTAGTGAGGTTGAGCATTTCTTCATATGTCTTCTTGCCTTCTGTATGTCCTTTTTAGAGAAATGTCTCCCCAAGTCCTCTGCCCATTTTTTAATTGGGTTGTTTGTTTTTTTGGAGTTGAGTTGAGTAAGTTTTTTATAGATTTGTGATATTAATCCCTTATCAGATATATCATTGGCAAATATCTTTTCCCATAGAGTAGGATCCCTTTTTGTTTTATTGATGGTTTCCTTTGCTGTGAAAAAACTTTTTAGTTTGATGTAATCCCACATGTTTATTTTTTCTCTTACTTCGCTCGCGCGAGGGGATATATCAGTGAAAATCTTACTCCGGGTAATGTCCATGAAGTTTCTTCCTATATTTTCTTCTAGATATTTTATGGTTTCAGATCTTACATTTAAGTCTTTAAGCCATTTTGAATTTGTTTTTGTATATGGTGTAAGGAGGTGGTCCAGCTTCATTTTCTTGCATGTGTCCGTCCAGGTTTCCCAACACCACTTATTGAACAGACTATCTTTACCCCATCGTACATTCTTGCTTCCATTGTCGTAGATTAGATGGGCATATAGGCATGGATTTACGTCTGGACTCTCTATTCTGTTCCATTGATCTATGTATCTATTTTTATGCCAGTACCATGTTGTTTTGATTACTGTAGCCTTGTAGTATAGTTTGAAATCAGGTATCGTTATACCTCCCACTTTGTTCTTATTTCTCAAGATTGCTGAGGCTATCCGGGGTCTTTTATGGTCCCATATAAATTTTAGGATTATATGTTCTATTTCTGTGAAAAACGTCGTTGGTAGTTTGATAGGAATTGCGTTGAATATGTATATTGCCTTAGGCAGTATGGACATTTTAATTATATTAATTCTTCCTATCCATGAACATGGAATGTGTTTCCATCTATTTATGTCTTCTTTCATTTCTTTCTTCAGTGTTGTATAATTTTCTGAGTACAGATCCTTTACATCTTTGGTTAGATTTATTCCCAGATATTTTATAGTCTTTGGAGCAATTGTAAATGGAATTGTTTTTTTAATTTCTCTTTCTGCTATTTTATCATTGGTATATACAAATGCAACTGATTTCCGAATATTAATTTTATATCCTGCTACTTTACTAAATTCATCTATCAGTTCTAATAGTTTCTTGGTGGAGTCTTTAGGGTTCTCTATATATAGTATCATATCATCTGCATATAATGATAATTTTACTTCCTCCTTACCAATTTGGATGCCTTTTATTTCTTTCTCTTGTCTGACTGCTGTGGCTAGAACTTCCAGCACTATGTTGAATAGAAGTGGAGAAAGTGGGCAACCTTGTCTTGTTCCTGATCTTAGGGGGAATGGTTTTAGCTTTTCCCCATTGAGTATGATGTTAGCTGTGGGTTTGTCATATATGGCCTTTATTATGTTAAGATATGATCCCTCTATTCCCACTTTCTTAAGGGTTTTTATCATAAAAGGTTGCTGTATTTTATCAAATGCTTTTTCTGCATCTATTGATATGATCATGTGATTTTTATTTTTCATTTTGTTAATGTGGTGTATCACATTAATTGATTTGCGGATGTTGAACCACCCCTGCATACCAGGGATGAATCCCACTTGATCATGGTGTATGATCTTTTTAATGTATTGCTGAATTCTGTTTGCTAATAATTTGCTGAGAATTTTTGCATCTATGTTCATTAGAGATATCGGCCTGTAGTTTTCTTTCTTTGTGGTGTCTTTGTCTGCTTTTGGGATCAGGGTGATAGTGGCTTCGTAAAAAGTGTTTGGGAGTCTTCCTTCCTTCTGGATTTTTTGGAAGAGCTTGAGGAGAATAGGTGATAATTCTTTTTTGAACGTTTTGAAAAATTCACCTGTAAAGCCATCTGGTCCAGGGCTTTTGTTTGTTGGGAGATTATTGATTACTGATTCAATTTCCCTGGTGGTAATCAGACTGTTCAGGCTTTCTGTTTCTTCTTGAGTTAGCTTTGGAAGGTTGTGCGCCTCTAGAAAATTGTCCATTTCTTCAAGGTTGTCAAATTTGTTGGCATATAGTTGCTCATAGTAATTTCTTACAATTTTTTGTATTTCTGTGGTGTCTGTTGTCACTTCTCCTCTTTCATTTCTGATTTTATTAATTTGGGTCCTCTCTCTCCTTTTTTTAATGAGTCTGGCTAAAGGTTTGTCAATTTTGTTTATCTTCTCTAAGAACCAACTCTTGGATTCATTGATCTTTTGTATTGTTTTTCTGGTTTCTATTTCATTTATTTCTGCTCTGATCCTTATTATCTCCTTCCTTGTGCTCCCTTTGGGTTTATTTTGCTGTTCTTTTTCCAGATCCCTTAAGTGTGAAGATAAACTGTCTATTAGTGATGTTTCTTGTTTCTTTAGGTAGGCCTGCAGTGCTATGAACTTCCCTCTTAGGACTGCTTTCGCAGCATCCCATAGATTTTGGGTCGTCGTGTTCTCATTCTCATTTGTCTCAAGATATCTTTTGATTTCTTCTTTGATCTGCTGCTTGACCCATTCATTATTTAGCAACATGTTATTCAGCCTCCATGAATTGGTGTATCTTCCTGGTTTTTTTCCCCTGTAGTTCATTTCTAATTTCATAGCACTGTGGTCAGAGAAGACAATTGGTATGATTTCAATTTTCTTAAATTTATCGAGGCTTGTCTTGTGTCCTAACATATGATCTATTTTAGAAAATGTTCCATGAGCACTTGAGAAGAACGTGTATTCTGCAGCATTGGGGTGAAATGCTCTGAAAATATCAATTAAGTCCAACTGCTCCAAAGTATCATTTAAGGCTGTTGTTTCCATATTGATTTTCTGTCTGGAGGACCTGTCCCTTGTTGTCAGAGGTGTGTTGAAGTCCCCTACTATGATAGTGTTGCTGTTGATCTCTGTCTTTATGTCCATCAGTACCTGTTTTATATATTTAGGTGCTCCTATGTTAGGTGCATAGATGTTTACTAGGGTTATGTCCTCTTGTCGGATTGATCCCTTTATTATTATATAGTGCCCATCTTTGTCTTTTAATATTTTTTTCATTTTAAAGTCTATTTTGTCAGATATAAGTATTGCAACTCCAGCTTTTTTTTTGCTTCCATTTGCATGAAATATGTTACTCCAACCCTTCACTTTCAGCCTGTGTGTGTCTTTTGATCTGAAATGAGTCTCTTGTATACAGCATATACAAGGGTCTTGTTTCCTTATCCACTCAGCCACCCTATGTCTCTTGATTGGAGCGTTTAATCCATTTACATTTAAAGTGATTATTGATAGGTACATAGTTATTGCCATTTTTAGATTTGTAGTAAATTGTTTTCATCTTTCTTCTATTTACAGAAGTCCTTTTAGTATTTCTTGCAATGCTGGCTTGGTTGTCATAAATTCTTTCAGTTTGTTCTTTTCTGGGAAGTTCTTTATCTCTCCATCAACTTTAAATGATAGCCTTGCTGGATAAAGCAATCTAGGTTGTAGGCCTTTGTGTTCCATCACTTTGAGTATCTCCTGCCACTCCCTCCTTGCCTTCAATGTTTCTGTAGAAAAGTCATTTGATAGTCTTATGGGAGTTCCCTTGTATGTAACCTTCTGCCTTTCTCTTGCTGCTTTCAAGATTCTCTCTTTGTCTTTAAGCTTTGCCATTTTAACTATAATGTGTCTTGGTATGGGCCTGTTTGGGTTTATCCTGGTTGGAACTCTCTGCACTTCCTGGGCTTGTATGTTGGTTTCCTTCATCAGGTTAGGGAAGTTTTCGGACATTATTACCTCAAATATGTTCTCAATCCCTTGCTTCTTCTCTTCGCCTTCTGGTATTCCTATGATGTGCATGTTGTTGCGCTTGATGTTATCCCAGAGGTCTCTTAAACCATCTTCATTGTTTTTTATTCTTTTTTCTTTCTGTTGTTCAGTTTGAGTGATCTCTGCTAACTTGTCTTCTAAGTCGCTGATTCGATCCTCTGCTTCATCTAACCTGCTGGTCATTCCTTCAAGTGAGTTCTTAATTTCGGTAATTGTGTTTTTTAGTTCTAGCTGGTTGTTCGTTAAGATTTCTACATCCTTTTTTAGCTCTAACTGGTTGTTCTTTATGATTTCTATATCCTTCTTTATGTCTTCTCTAAGCTCCTTAAACATTCTTATCACCAGTGTTCTGAACTCTGTCTCTGACATGTTGGTTACCTCTGCTTCATTTGGTTCCAGTTGTGGAGGTTTCTTCTGTTCTTTTATTTGGGACATGTTTCTTTGTCTCCCCATTCTGACTGACTCTCTGTGTTTGCTTTGATGTATTAGGAAGATCCCCTAGAGCTCTTAGTTCTTGCTGGGTTATCTTATGTAGTATGTGTCTTTTATATTTGACTTGGACTACTTCGTTCTTCTCTGCATGTGCTCCACAGGAGGCTCGTGTGTTTAGTATATCGTCCTGTTCAAGAAGAACTTTGATTGCTTTTTGCTTGTGAGTAGGTGGGCTTAACTCCTAGGCCGTCTAGTTGTGAAACTTGGCTCTGCTCACCACAGGGTGTTCTGCTGGGTGAGGGTTGGCCACTTAAATGAGGTTTGGCCTCTATGGGCTCTTGTGCCTTCAGAGAATTCCCTCTGGGTGTGTGTCTTGTAGGTCAAACTCGGTAGTACTCTGGTTTGGTCCAGAGTTGGCTTCTGGAAAATGTTGAATCTTGTGCCTCTTAAGCTGGGCCCTGGTAGGGCAGTTTCAGCACAAATCAAGTTACCAAGTACAACAACAACAACAACAACAAAGAAAACAAATCAAGTACATTCACATGTAAAATACAACCAACAATCCCCCCTCAACATAGGCAAAGATATCAAAGCAATAATGACAGAACAAAGCAAATCACTACAAGCAGAAAAAAAAAAAAAAAAAAAGGAAGTACCAAGCAAAGCAAAACAGAAAGCAGAACCAGTCTTGGCTTAAGCCCACCAGGTAATCTCCAGGTTGTCCTCTGCTGTGCCAAAGAGTTCCCTGCCTATTGCGCAGGCAGCGCTGGTCACCTGGTGCCCAGAGTGAATTTGGGAGTGTAGATTTAAATGCGAGGGGCTGAGGGGTCTGGATGACAGTTTTCAGAGAGACCATGCAGTTTCTGTTCTTTCCTGCACAAATGCACGCTGAGAGTAGCTCCACCAGCCCTGTGGTCAGTATTAAGAATGTCTTTAGATGTACATATTTGAGTGCTTTAATTTTAACAGAAGGGAACACATTTATTAAGCTTTTTATTTTTATTTTTTTGAAGATAGTCTCACTCTTGAAAAGCTTCTTGGGTGAAGAATTAAGAGACAACTCCAATCCAAAGAGCCAGCATAAAGAGCCAGCTCTTTATGATGCAAGCTAGGGCAAGATCATTAACATTTATGTATCTATGGACATGTTTTTACAAGTGTAGACAAATTAGAGGGGACTAGATTATCTACTCTATCATGTCCACTACAACTTTAATTAGAAAATGGATCTTGAATAGCTTGGAATCAAGAGAAAACAGCATTGGTACTTGGAATAGTATCACCCTACTATATATTCAGTGCTTAGCCTATGCCAGGCATTATTCTAGAAGCTTTACATAAAATTATCTCATTTAATTTCAATAAGATCAACACGGCATATGCCTCCTCATCATGAGATGAGGAAAACGAGAGTGTGAGGTTACGTACCTTTTCCCAAGTTCATTCTGCTAGTAGTGTGTTTCTGAGCACTTACTATGTGCTAGGCACTCCTCTAAAGGTTTACATGTATTAACTCATTTAAACATTATAGTAACACTACTAGATATTGTTATTACCCTTACTTCACAGATGAGAAAATGGAGGCATAGTGAAGGTAAATAACTTGCCCAACATCACACAGTTAATAACTGGCAGAGCTGGGATTAAAACTAATATAATCGTACAGACCTGGAGTACCACACTTTACCACTGCATTATGTTGCCTGTCATGGTAATTGCTGGAACAGGAAGTCTAACTGACCCAGGACCCTAACTTCAGCACTAAGAGAAAACCATCACAGCTAGTGTGGAGACAGCACCTCCCGGGGGCTGCTCCCAACTAATGCTGAGTAAGGCAGGGATACAAAAGTCAAACACGTTCCTAAGAGGAGAGGTACTCACTCACCTCTCCACGGATATTGGCTCGGTGAGAGGTCGGAGGGATAGTGGATGGGGGGAGGGGGGTTCACAGTGTGAGGGATATAAATGATAAATGTCTAAGTATTACCTTGTCGTGTACACTTGAAACTAATAAATTAAAAAAAAAAAAAAAAGAAAGCTGTTGACAGCCCTGTTGAACTGACTATCCAGCAACGCAGGACATTTCCACCCAACCTTCCCTACCTCTCTCTTTCTAACCCTCAGGAGGTCAGATTTGCATTTAATGACTCTCACAGCCATTTCTGACTTTCTATTTTTTCTCACACTGGGCATTTCTCCTAATAAAATCTTTTCATTCTATCTTGGCATCTGCTTCTGAAGGAACTGGACTGACACAGTTTTGATGCATTAGTTTCTCCTGGGAGTTCCGGAGGAGAGGAATCAGATTGGGTTCCCTGGTGAGAAAGGAGAGGGAGCACGTTTGTCACTCCCAGGCCCCCCTAAAGGGAAAGGGAAGACTGGAAAAAAACCAGGAACCTCTGCATTGTGCTTGACAGAATACTCTCAGAATTTGGAGATTGGTTCACTATTTCTAATGGGAAGGAAACTTCAAGGGGACTTACCTCCTCTGAGACCACCATGAGCAGTGTTGGTAGATGTTCCCCTGAGTGCCAATAACACACATACAGCAAGGCCTAGTCCAGTGCTTGGGAAAACAAGGGAATAGGGGAAGATTGCTATTGGGACGCTGGAAGGAAATAGAACATGTCTGCTTGTCTCCCTATCCTCTTGATCACTAGATTATAAGAAAGGAAATTTGAAACCAATGGTCTTATTGTACAGCACTGATTGCGTTCCATTCACAAAGAATCTTTCATGCCTTATTACCTCTAGAATTTTTAAGTTTGATTCTCATGTCAGTCCAGTAGATAAATACCAGTGAGAGACTATTTATTTATTTATTTATTTACCTGATGAGCAATTCAGAGGTCAAGACTCCCTAAGACGCTAATTATTTTTATGGAGGAATAGGTAAATTGAGTCAGAACCCCTTCTTGGAGTCTGGGCATCTTACCTCCACTCTGTTTTTCAATCAAACACGTGTTCTCCAATTTGCTTCACCAAACTCCACCTCAGGGGTTCAGAGGACTAGCTCACTAAATGGGACTAGCTCACTAAATTGTCCTTTGTTGTGTGTTATTGTTCCTTGGGAACTCCATGGAAAAAGGATTCTGCATTGCTGACTTCTCCAACAAACATTGTTGAAATGTCAAGTACACATTTAAACTGAGAAGAAGTAAAGGAAGACCAGGAGAGTAAATGGAGGCCAGGAAGGAGAGTGAGAAGTCCCAAGCAATAGGAAAGCCCCTAAGCCAGGAGGGAATCTGGCGGGAAGACAGTGCTGGGGAGGCTGAGTGGGTCAAGGCCAGAGTTTATAGCATGTCTTGGAGGCTATACAAACAATTGAAGGGTTTTCCCCTAAAGAAACCATTGATTTTAAACAAGGACAACTTAGTTTTCTGATTTTAAAGGTTTACTCTGGCTGTTGTGTAGACTATTTGGAAAGGATATTGCAATGCAGGCATTTTATTATCTCCAGTGCCTCCAAAGTAAGTAGGAAAAATGGCCTGCTAAGGGAGCAACTTGTATCACAGAATATCATTGTATTATTTTAGTAGTAATTATTAATTAATTATTAATAGATAGCCATACTATATTAATAAAAGTAAGAATTATGTGCAAAACTTACTTTGAGACATTATTCCAAATCAGTATAATTTCTGTTATTTTCAAATAAGAAAACAGGATCTGAGAGGTTGAGAGACCTGTCCTAAAAGTGATAGTGCCAAGATTCGAAACCTAGTTTTCAGTCTTCAAAGCCTAAGCTCTTTAGGAGGTTTTTTTTTTTCCTCTGTTTTTCACATTTCTGGAGGCTTTGGCATAGCTCAGCAAAGAGATAAACAGTATATGGAAGCACAAACTTCAGCACATCATGCCCATATCCTTAAGGATCTTACAAGACAGTGGGGAACATCCTATCATGACAAAGGTTCTGGGCAATATATGCAAATTCAGTCTATGTGGGGGAAACACTATAACAAAGTACTAGATTTCAAAGACTAAACGGATAAAACCCCACCACTCTCATACCCCTGCAAAGATTTATCACCCACACTGCTCCCAAGAGAGCCAAGAACACAGAAATCATTGAGAACAAAAAAGTGAAGATACATTTAACTAACTTTCTAGCTTCTTTAGTCAGATTGATTATCAAGATAAAATAATTTTTCAGAATATTATGTCTATAGCCATTCAAATTACATTACAAAATCCAAAATTAACATTTTAATTATTCCGTTTTGTATTACTATATCACAGATTCCCTGAGATAAAAAAAAATAAAGAAAATATAAAAGTTTTCTGTAATAACCAACGTAATGTGTATGAAGGTCTTTATATATGAAGTTTGACAATTAAGTTCACAAACTTGTTACAATGATGTTGCTAACCTTTTTGATATCAGAGGGATTATTCATTATGAATTTGTACCAATTGGACAAACAGTTAACCAAGTTTACTATTTGGAAGTGCTGAGAACCCTGCATGAAAAAGACGAAAACAACCTGAACTTTTCACCAACAATTCATGGCTCTTGCATCATGGCAATGCACCAGGGACTTTTTAGCCAGTAAACAAATAACTGTATTGGAACGCCCTCCCTACTCACCTGACCTGGCCCCCAATGACTTATTTATTTACTCAAAGATAAAGGAAATATTGAAAGGAAGACATTTTGATGACATTCAGGACACCAAGGGTATTGTGACGACAACTCTGATGGCCATTCCAGAAAAAGAGTTCCAAAATTGCTTTGAAGTGTGGACTAGGCCCTGGCATTGGTGCACAGCTTCCCAAGGGAAGTACTTCAAAGGTGACCGCAGTGATATTCAGCAATGAGGTACGTAGCACTTTTTCTAGGATGAGTTGGAGTATTTGTCAGATCTTGTATGACAAAATAATTTCACATTATTTTCTCTTTTAATTTACTCATCTGATCCACACTTTAAAAAAAGGCAAGTGAACACAACAAACATTAGTGACTTTATTTGTTGATCAACGTTTGTGTTGACTGTAATCTATAAAGAAATCTTGGATATAATACTAGTTTAAGACATAAATGAAATTCTAAATTAACGGCCAAGAATAGTTTCTGAGAAGATACATGTACTGCAGACTCACAAATCTGATTTCTCTCCAAATTTAAATAAATATTTTCATCCTATGAGGTCAAATTGTTCCCATACCTCAAACATGAGTTAATGCAACAAACAGATTTTTCAGCATGAAATTATACTAAGAACCATGAAGTCTGTACCACTCACACTAGAACTTGATGGTGAATCCACACAGGACATGAATCGCAAGGTCCCCCTGTAGCTATTGCTTTCTTATCGAATCAGGAAGGCCAACTAAAGAGCCAGCAGAGCACTTCTTGCCCAATGACTGTGGTTATTAAGTCCATGTCAGTATACGTACTACCATCCATTAAAACATTTAGCAGCATTCTGAAATATAGAGCAGAATTCTTCTTGAAATAATAGTCTCCATTTTGGGGGTGAGTATCTGCCCAATAGAACAATGATCTCTATACTGATAAACCAAATGGTCAAATTTCAGTTTTTTTCTTGTCTACTCTCTTTAGACACTCATTGCTTGGCTTCCAGAATACTACACTCTCTAGGTCTCCTCCTCTTATTTCCAGCCTCTAAATGATGGAGTGCCCAAAGGCTCACACTTGGCGTCACCACCAGTGCTCTCATCCTTTAAATGCTATCTGCACAATGGTAACTCTCAAACATACCTCCAGCTCAGATGTCTCTTTAAACTCTAGATCGGTGTATGTAACTGCCTATTCCACATCTGTGTCTATGATGTCATGAGCACCTCAAATTTAATATGTCTACTACTGAGCTCCTAACAGTCCAACCTCCCCCCTCCACAACCAGGCACACAAAATCTGTCCTTTTAAAAGCCTTTCCTGCCTCAGTAAATTAGTAAATGGAAATTCCATTTTTATAGGTGTTCAGGCCCTGAACTTAGTCATTTTTGACTCATTTTTTCTTACTCTCTGTATTGTATCTGAAAAGACAGCGTTTGAGCTCCACTTGCAAAATGTATCCAGATGCCAATAAGTTTTTAAAACCTAAACTGCCGTGATCAAAGTTATTGCCTCTCACCGATATTACTGCACTAACCCCCATGTGTCCCTGCTTCTGCCCCTGCATCCCTGGGGCCATGCGCAACACAGCAGCCATGGTGATCTAGCTAAAATGTACCTCAGGTCAGTTCGCCATCCAAACTCTGCAACATCTCCCCAATTTACACACGGCAAAATCCAAAGTCCCTCCATGTCTAACAAGCATCTGCTTTTTGGAACTGCCGTGGCCTTATTTCCCATGACTTTTGCTCTCTGACTCGGCTGCCAGCACACAGGCTTCCCTAGTGTTCCTGGATTACTGTAGTGCACTGCGAACATTCACCACACTATACATACATATATATGTATAGATATATATATGTATGCATAGCATACATATATATATATATAGCGATATATATAGTGTATATATATATATATCGGTATATATATATACCGATATATATATCTATACATATATGTATAGATATACGTATATGTATGTCTATCTATACATATATATATATAAAGCATGGTGTATGTTCACAGTGCACTACAATAATGTATGTATATATATACACATATATACATATATATTTATCTTACTCTATTTTATGTCTGTTTTCTACTTTGTGTAATATTTTTATTATATATAAAATAACAAAATTTGGCTTTTCCACATCTGATTTGAAAGATGGAAAGAATCATATCTAGAAAGGCACTACAAACCATCTCAAGAAGCAAAGTACAGGTTTAATAATCAACCATATGGCAACTGTGCAGCACTCAGTCACAAAAAAACAAATTATTACTATCATCACTGCTCTGACTGGAAATACATCACAGCCTTAATGTGCTCCCATTAGAATGAAATTAAGTGTTAATAATTGAAGCAAAATATTTTAATATTAACAAAGAGCAGGACTAAAAATGGATGATAAACACTAATGAAAGGAGATGGCAGCCTGCTCTCTCACAGCAGTGATGGTGATGCATTTTGTCTCTGTCCATTTGTACAGTACAGACCACCATGACTACACCCTAAAGGGTGCGCTGGCATGTAAACTTTTCTCCAAGGGCATTATTTTAAAGATTTAATGGACTCGACTCAATTAATAAAATGAAATATTTTAGTTAAGTCCATGAACACATTAGCATTTCCTCATTAGAGCAAAAATAATCAAGTTCCCACTGTATAAAACTGCCAGGGTCCCATATCATTGGCACATACTCAGTGACTGTCAAGGATGTTTTATTTTCCCCATAACAGGCATTTGAGAAGGATTTTAATTACCATCCACATCATATCATCATCTACTTTGTGTTCACATAAATGTACAACTAATATCTCTCCAAAATTTTGTGGATCATTCGCCTTCTTTCAAATTCAGTTAAAATAATACTGCAGAGGGAAGCAGTTCTAGAATGGGAGAGCTAGGACCTTAAATATCGTATCCTCCATGAAAGCAATGAGAAAACTGGCAAACTTCTCACATCTTGATTTTTTTTTCAGAACTATAGAAATTAGCACAGCTTACAACAATCCAAGAAAGATTACTCTAGAAAAATGGGTAAATCTTGGTAAAGACAGTATGTTTTATGGCATTTTCACTTGCTCTATCCCCATTCCATTCTTCCTAGCTTCACAGTAGCCTTCAAAACCAGCTGCTCAAAAACCAAAGTATCTGTGAAAACCAAAAGCCTAAGAGGTTAGTTTCTTTACTAGAAAAAGAAGAGTAAACTAACTGAGAGCAAGCAGAAGAATGGAAATAATAAAACCAAGAGCAAAAATAAATAGAGAATAGAAAAACAATATTTCTCTGACACCAAAGCAAAACAAAGACATGATCTAAAAAAGGGAAACTACAGACTAATATCCCTTATGAATATGTATGTAAAAGTCATCAATATATTGCTAACAAACTGAATCAGCAACACATAAAAAAGATTATACACCACAACCAAGTGTAATATGACATGAATGCAAGGTTGGTTTAACATCTAAAAGTCATTTAATACTATATACCAAATTAATAGAATAAAGGACAAAAACCACATGATCATCCAAAATGAAGCAGATAAAGCAGTTGATAAAATCCAAAAGTTTTCATAATAAAAAATGCAGTACACTAGAAATAAAAGGGGATTTTTGTCAATCCAATAAATATCATCTATGAAAAACCCGCAGCTAATACCACACTTAATGTAGAAAATCTTAGTTCTTCCCCCAATATATAAACAAGACCAGGATGTCTGCTCTTATCACATCTATTCAAAATTGTACTGGAAGATCTATTTTAGGCAATTAGGAAAGAAATAATAAAAGGCATTCAGAAAGGATGGGAAGAAATATGTGAAACTATTTCTATTTGCAGATAATATGATCTATACAAAAAAATCCTAAGGAAGCCATAAAAACCTTGTTAGAACTAACAAATGAGTTCAGCAAGGGTGCAGGATAAAAAAATCAATTGTATTTCTATACTTTAGCAATAAAAAACAAATTAAACAATAAAATGAGAAATAACCCAATTAAAAATGAGCAGATAATTTGATTAGACATTTTTTTTCAAAAAAGATATACAATGGCGAAAACATACATGAAAAGATGTTCAATTTCACTAATCACTAGAGAAGTTGCCCATCAACACCACAGTGATATAACACTTCACACCCACTAAGATAGCTCAAATTAAAGAAGATAATAAATGAACAATAACGAGGCAAAGATGTGGAGAAATCAGAAACCTCAGTCAGTCATTGCTTGTGGGATTGTAAAATTGTGCAGAGACTTTGGAAAAACAGCTTGCCAGTCTGCAAAATGTTAAACATAGATATATTATGACCCAGCTATCATGCTACTATTTATGTAGCTATGAGAATTGAAAATATAAGTTCACACAAAAAGCTGTATGTGAGTGTTTATCACAACATTATTCATAATAGTCAAAAAGTAGAAACAACCCAAATTTCCAACAACTGATGAATGACTAAACAAAAAGTAGTATATCCCGACAATGGAATATTATCCAACAATAAACAGGAATGAAGTACTGATACATTACATGCTACCACATGAACCTTGAAAAATTATGCTAAATGAAAGCAGCCAGTCACAAAAGACCAAACACATTGTATAATTCCATTTATATGAAATGTTCAAATTCAACAAACCTGCAGAGACAGAAAGTAAATTAGTGATTGACAGAGGTTGGATGTAGGGGTATATTGGGAATGACTACTGATAGGTATGGATTTTCTTTTTGGAGTAATAAAAATATTCTGCAGTTACATACTGTATTTCTCTGAAAATAGACCTAACTGGAAAATAAGCCCTACCATGATTTTTTAGGATGCTCATAATATGAGCCCTACCCCCAAAATAAGCCCCAGTTCAGATCATTAGCCAGACAGACACATTTAGTATGTCCATCGCAACACACAACGGATGTATTGAATTATAAAATAATATTAATATATAATTAAATATAAATAAGCAATATTATTGACATTAATACTTAAAATAAATAATATAAATTAGAATTAAGTATTTATAAATACCTAAGTGGGAGCCTTTGGACGACAGGTAAACGCCTATATAAACAGATGAACTCAAGACTTATTGCCAAATGACCAATTGGAGTACAGACATAACACACGAATAACACACACACTTGATAACGAACAGATGTGGTTGTGTCTAATATGAATCTTCATAATTCAATACATTGTGTGTTGTAACAGACGTACTTAGTACACTTGTGTGAAATAAAGAAACGTTTTCTGAATTTTGTTCCCTGCAATTTTTGTCACTTTTGTGTGGACCATCATTCTTAACTGTCATCATTTTTGTTGTCACACCTGTCTCGTAAGTCTTCAATTAACACTTGATCTAGTGGTTGATTTAAAAGGAATAATATTTTGATCCCCAGACAAGATGAATGCATGAAGAAAGAGCTATTCCATTGAGTACAAGAAATGAATCGTGGAGGACTCCCGGGACAAAAACCTACGGCTTTCTGCAAAGAGAAGAAGTTGGATCTCCAAATGGTCCAAAAATGGTCAGCAGAGTACAATAACCTCAGTCAACAGGTGGACGAGGGAAACGCTAGGAAGTGCAAGTGTGGATCACGTCGACAAACATTTCCTGAGCTGGAAGACATTATCTGTGAATAGATTGCTGACAGGAGAGCAAAGGCTTTGGCTGTGCGCAGGGCTGATATTCAAGCATATGCCCTTGCAATGGCACCACAGTTAGAAATATCCACAGAAGAATTCAAGGCATCACAACACTGGTTGGATGGCTTCCTTCAGCAATATGAGCTGTCTCTAAGATCGACAACACTGTTGAAGCTGGAAGATACTGAAGTTATTAAATGTGCACTTGCATTCAATTCGTTTGTGGATGGCATCGACTTTTCTAAATACCAACTCTCCAGCATGATTGTTATGGACGACACTGCAGTGTTTATGGACCAAGGGTCTCAAATGACAATCGATCAGAGGGGTGCCTCATCAATCTACATTTTCTCCACTGGTTATGAAAGTGCGTATGTTACCAGTATTTTGGCAATTCATCTGGATGGAAAGAAAGCCCCACCTCTAATCATCACTAAGGGCAAGAAAGATAAGGCAGAATGTGTTTCAGGCATTTACGTTCTTGAAACCGAAAAAGCCTAGTGCACAAACGCAGTTATAAGAAAGTGGGTCAATTTAACGCTGCCACTTGTTTTGAGAGGTGGCCAAAGAGGTCTGCTAGTCTGGGATTCAGTGAGCACTCACCGCGCTAAAGACATGAAGAACTTCCTTGCACAGAGAAGAATAGATCAAATAATGATTCCTGCAGGAATGACTGCCTATCTCCAGACTCCTGATATTACAATAAACAAGCCATTCAAGGACCGTTTGCACATGGAAATCAATGACTACATTGAAAATAGAATGGAGAAAAATCAGCGTGGAAACTTTGTGAAGCCAAGCCTTCAAGAGGTTGTGACTTGGGTGAAGAATTCATGGGATAAAATCACTGACAGCTGTGTTGCCAATGCCCTATGAGCAGGCTACATGGACAGGAAGTGCTCATTTAAGGAGAGCTCTATTGCTGGACATGAGAGATTGGGGCAAATGGTTCTACAGGAAATGGGATCGCAAGAAATTCAAGCTGGAATTCGGGGTTTGGAGAGTTATGACGATGTTCCAGAATAAGATGACATGAATGTATTTGAATAAATGTAGACTTTTGTACATGAATAAATGTAGACTGTTGTGCATGAAAATAAAGGCATTCCCTGAAAACAAGCCCTAATGCATCTTTTGGAGCAAAAATTAATACAAGACCCGGTCTTATTTTCGGGGAAATACAGTAGTGGTGACAGTTGCCTATCTCTGTGAGCATACCAACAAGCAAGCAATTTCACACTTTAACTTGCTGAATTTATACTATGTAATTTATGCCTCAATAATGTTGATTTTGTTGTTGTTTTTTAAAGCACTAGGACTGGGCTTTATTGCACCTAACATTTGAAATGAAGAAGAAATTGAGGCAAGAAGGAAAATGTTGGACCTAGGTTTATGTCATTGGTCTCTCCTTAGGCAAATTGTTTCCCTCTCTTATAGATTCTTAGGGTAATCATTTCTATATAAATAGACATCATATTGTCATCAAATGTTCCCATGTATGTCTTCCCCATTATTCTTGGTACTTGTCAGGACTACATACTCTGCCTTATTCTATTTATACAGCCACTACATTTAGCACAATTCACGTGCACATTGGACATTGAATAGTTTCTGAAATAAAGTAATTAGGTGAAAATAATCAGAATCAAAGTAAAAGTGTTCTAAATACTGTACTTATTATAAATCCTGTGCTTAGAATGAGATAATATTTATAAATTACATTGCTGTTCTTTCTCAGGCAAAGACCAGTGTTCAAATATTTATTAGCTATCTCAGTATAGGCATCAGTAGTAACACTGTGATTATTTTCAAAATACTCTCTAAATACCGTGGTTCCCTGAAAATAAGACCTAGCAGGACCATCAGCTCTAATGCGTATTTTGGAGCAAAAATTAATACAAGACCCAGTCTTATTTTGATATAAGACCCAGTATAATATGATATAATATAATATGATATAATATAATATAATATAATATCAGGTGTTATATTAATTTTTGCTCTAAAAATGCATTAGAGCTAGGTCTTACTTTCGGGGAAACAAGGTAGATCCACTTGGCCTGATACATAAGTGTTATTGGCACACCAGTATATAAATAGATTTACATATTTATAATGCTTAAAGAGACTTTAGGAGTTATTGGGATAAAATTTACCTTAGTAATGTTTAAGAAATCAAGAACTAAAGCAGTTGTCTGTACATTACCTATGCAGACATAGAGAGAGGTGTAACTGAAACACAGGTGGCTTGATTCCCAATCCAGTGCTGCCTTTGCAAAACATGCCCTAAATCCGAATAACCCCGGAATGCATACTTTCATAAAACGTATGCTCACAACATGCAATTTGACCTAAACGATTCTAATATTTTATTGCCTTAGCCCATTATACCAAAATTAACAGAGCAATCTTTTCTTAGACAATTTGGATCACGTGACTCCCTTATTGAAAAGGTCTCAAAGGGCTTTATATCGCATTCCAAACACCATCCAGGTTCTTTACCAGTGCCAAGGAGCTTGGTTTTAATCTTGCTGTAAACATCTCTCTAACCTCAACTTGAAGCACTATTCTTCTTGACCAGTACACGTCAAATAGATGAGCTTCCTCTCAGGTCATAGCTCTCATCCATGCCTCAGAATGGACACCCAAATTGCATCTTTTTCCACAAGGTCCCACTTCTGTTGTTTGCTTGTTTGTTTGTTTACTTGTCTTTCGTGATCATGGTATCTCCCCTGCCAGGTAAGTATTGTTTACTTGTCTTTCAATGGCTCCCTTTTCATCCTTCAAGTCTCAACATAAATGTTATACTGTCAAATAGGTACTACTTGGCAACTCTAACTCAATCCTTCCATTTACTGTATCCCGTGTTCTTTACCTTCATAGAACTGAACTTTTAAAAATTTCTCTTTGACTCATTTTCTTAATCTTTTTTTGCCTCGCACTAATCTACATGTTCCATGTCACCAGAAACCAAATCTGTTTAGTTCACTTCTTTATCCCCAGTATGAAGCTCAGAGTAGACATTCAACAAATAATAAGCAAGTAAATGTCGACTGAAAGAGCTTTGCTCACCAGCACAACAGACCCTGAATTCCAGAGGTATTTGTAAGAGAGGCAAGTAATAGAGGGGTATTACCCTCTGTCTTTTTTGTACCCGATGATTGTTCTAGTCTGCTTAGTTGTCTAAATTTAAGCAAAAAACAGTAAAATTTTCTCAAATGGTAAATGATTTTTTTAAATGCTAGAAGCAACAAACTGTCTTCTTGCAATTGATTAATCAGCAAAACCTCACTAATGAGCTCAGTATTAGTTCCTGAGGGGTAGAGAAAAGAAGGATGAGCTATGACCCTATTCTTCAAATTGCTTAAAATCTAATTGAAGGAACAGAACAACCATTATGGACAGTTAATTAAAACTACAAGGCTGTATATAGTAAGTGGAAATATCTAATTGCTATTTGACCACTTTTGTTAGACACATACATTTGGAATATAGTCATATAACAGCGATTATTTAGATAGAGAGCCCAAATGAATTCTCATGACACATACACACCCATTTATACCCACAAGCAAAGTGGTATATCTCATAATTTTAGCAAGTTCAAAATTAGGAGTCAGTGGAAATAGAAAGAAATAGGAAGATGACTGAACTGTTTCATTCATTCATCCTTTTATTTATCTACTCAGGCAAGCAGGCAGACATTCTGTGTTATGCTATGGAGGGTAAAACATCTACAACCACCAACCTTATGAAACTTAAAATCAGATTCCATAGAAGAAAGATATTTTCAGGACGGAACATTTTAGGTTAGAGGGTTGAGTGTTGCAGGTATACTAAGGAAAACTAAGACAAAGTGTTGTAAGATTTGACAATAAAGAGAACACATTGGGGTACGGATAGATCCTGCTCTTCACATCCAACCCACCACACAATCACCTCCATAATCACGTTGGGAGCTATTTTTGAGTCCTCCCTCATCTCTGCCCCTCTTTCAGTCACTGACTCGTGATAATCTCTTATGATCTGCCCACCTGTAGGCCGACTGCTGTGGAGAAAACTTAAAAGCAGATGTCTCATTAGGGGCTAGAAAGTACACCTGTGACCCTTTTCCTGCAGGACATAAAGACAGAGTGAGGAGGCTAGGAGCTTCAGGCACATGGGTTCTGCTATGAGCAAGGACAAGTACTCCACTGAGTCTTTATTCCTTTATGGGATTTCTGACACGAATTTAGCTTTTTTCTTTCACTGGATGAAAGGGTAAACAGCACTCCAGGTGAGTTCTATTTTTTCCTGTACTCTTGACTTTCAGCTTCTTTATCTGCTAACCACTCTTATCCTGCCCAATCCTATTTTTGCTGCACCCTGCCTGATTCTGCCCCGGGTACCTGTTCACACAGCCCTGTGGGGTCCACAAGCGCTAATAGTGATCCTGTTTCTTCTGAATGCATAAGATTTTTGCCTTAGCTCAGTGAAATTTGACTCTACCGCTGCCACCTCCTCAGGCTGCCAGGCAAGCTTCCCTGCCTGAGATGATGTGCTTATGTGAGTGTCACGGCAGCTTCTGTGCACTCCCACCCCATGCAACTTTGGTCTTTTGTTCTCACCAGTCCCACTGAGGTATTTTTAAACATTTTATCTTTAGGATGCTATTTTCAAGCTTCTTCTTCTTTTTTTTTTTTAATTTCCTTACTAGCTTCCAAGGTACTGTTGCTAAGTCTGATTATAATGGGTGCCAGGCATGCTATATCACCCTTCACGTTCTATATATTTTAGAACATTTTTTTGCTAATTATACTATTTCTTTTTCTTGTTGGAGACTAGGTGACAGCTTCTCTCAGTATAGAGTTAAGCAACTTTTTAAAAAGTCAAGTCCTAGTAACTAGACTTGTGGTGCTGATCACTTTGTACTGTATACTCATACAAATATCAGATTATAGTGCTGTACACCTGAAGTCTATGTAACTTTATTAACAGTTGTCACCCCAATAAACTTTAATTGAAAAAAAAGAATTAAGCATTAGTCAAAGTATTGGGCTATACTTATCCGTGGAAATGAATGAACGTTTGCCATATTTTTCTATCCTTTGTTTACTTAGCAAAACTTTGTTGTTTACGTAATCCAATAACAGAAGATATTATTCCTTCCCTCAAGAGTAACATATTCTAGAACACATGGGGTGGGGCAGAGAGAGGAGGAACAGGCATAAATAATATTAAATACTCACATCATTAGTTCTAAAATAGCAATATGAACCAAGTACAATGGATCACAGAGAAAATGTTTACTATGAGGATGAAATTGTATTTGAACTGAGTTCTGATCTTTGAGGAGTTCTGATCTTTTTCATATTAGTGATCCTGTTTCTTCTGAATGCAGATACAGAAAAATGGAAAGTATATTTTAGAACAAGAGAAGTGCAAAGTAAAATATGTAAGCATGCAAGAAAACATGATGTTTAAGACTGGGAGAACACAGTAGGAATGTAGAATAAGCCTGGGGTGATGGAGAGTCTGGCAATGTAGCATATGGTCAGGCTGTCAAGGGTTTTGTATAAGATAAGGAGATCAAGTTTCCTCTTTAGGCTGACTGAGATTTCTAGCTTCACAGAAAGAGTGGAATTGATGACTTAGTTTACATTGTGAAATACAACAATTAAAAGCAAAATATTTGTCTTCTGCTTGGGTGTTTTCAATTTAACATGACTGAGGAATATACAGATGGAAATATTCAGTTGATAGAATGTACAATATAACATGTCTGCATGTATGTATGTGCGTGTGTGTGTGTTGTGTGCACACGCATGCACACATCATAGCGATAGTTGAAAATAATTAAGAAATGGGTAGAAGAGGGTTGATGGAAGAAAATCTTGCAGGAAGGATTATGTAGCAGAATCTGGGTAAATTAGTACCTGAAAAAGTAATTGCAGGAGAGACTATTATAAAGGAGAGAACTATCAACAATGCCAAATGCCCAAAGCTGAGTAAGTATGACAGTGAAAACAACACAATTGGTTTTGGCAATTAGAAGTATATCTGTGGCCAAAGGGGCAGGTTTCACTGTAGTGCCAAGGGAAGCAGCCAAAGTACGGTAGCACAGAAGTAACATTGATGAGGTCAGGTAGTAAAGATGAAGGAAAAGACAAAGCAGCAGTATAAGTGGGGTGGAAGCTTTAGAAAAAGTTTGTGCTTTTTGGATGTATTAGGGTAAAGTTTGTTTTTAGATGGGATTATTTTGGATGGCTAAACTTCAGTTGTGACCATAGGCTGAAGAATAGATGACTGTAACAATGACAGGCTGAAAAGAAGAATGTAGTAAAAACCATTATGCCAAGTCTCAGAGGCAGTGAACATTTTAGCCATTAGTTTTCCAAACTATATTTACCTAGTGTTATTTATACCAGATATACTTCATGAATACATTTTTGTAACTTAAAAATGTTCTGTATCTTGAACTCAATCAACAAAAAAATAAATTATTCATAGGATAAAGTTTGAATTATTATTTCAAATCACATCTCAAGTATTTTTTTTTACTTTACTTATGAATGAGGACATTTATACCACTTGATTTATAAGAAGCCATATCATATATTGATATCCAAGATAGGGAAAAAGTGCAAGCTTATACTGCTCCCTTTCTATCCCATGCCCCAATTATCAGAAACTGATTGAAATTAATAAAAAAAGAATGAATTAGAAAAGTTTATCCTGATACTAAAAATAGAGAACATCAATTTAATATCTCAAATTTTGAGAAATGTCTGTTAAAGAGTATTTCAATCCAAAGTGTAATAAGATGCTGAAAATTCACCTTTAACTCTCCTTCTCAAGAGCAGTAACATGACACAGAAAGTGGAGGGGAAAAAATATAATACGAATTATGAGAGTGGAAGGTTGGAAATATGAGCTAACTATGAAATATGTAAATACCTCCCCCCAAAAAACATCTTATCCCACCACTGACAAACAATAGGGGTGAGACCAACAGAAAATTCACATATCTTGTCCACTGGATGCTACACTAATAAATATCAATTTTTTACTAATTTAAATGAGGTGTAATACCTAAATATTAATAAAGGTGGAAAAATTTAAAAAGGTATCAAAGAACTATATATATTTCCTTATCACAAAATGCCAGACTCAGATAGTTTCAAGCTATCAAAATGTTTCTGCACTAATGAAGCCATCCAAGGGTTTGGGATTTTTGCCAATTTATTTTACAAAGCCAACAGAATCTTAAATAGGAAAACTTAACAAATGTAGTCCAGCACACGTAATTTGGAGAACAAAAGAGACACATATTATAACCACATTTCTGTCTGAATCTCTGTATATCTAGTTGTCCATCTCACCAATTAATGACCGGGGCCATGTCTATTGTAACACTAGTGGCATTCCCATTCAAGTCATGAGCAAAAAGAGGAAATTCATCATCACCATTATTATTTTGTATTGTTCTGAGAGTTCTTTCTAATCTATTTCAATAAGGAAATAAGAAATTAAAAAAATTAGAAAAGAGGCAGTAAAGTTATAACGTGAGGTATGACTGCCTATCTGGAAAGCATAACAAATTAAAATGAAATTACATACTGAAATTTGATTTTGATTAGGTGATCATTCATAATATGTAAAAAAATTAAAAACATTCTTACAGTCAGGGAAAAACAGTGTAAAAGGATCTTATTAAAAAAAGATGGAAAAAAAGACCACAAAAACAACTTAACTTGAATTGTTAAGGATGTACATACAGAACTAACTCAATACAAATAAAATAACTGAGAATTAAGTGAAATGATATCAATCTGGAATTAGAAGACTCGATATTTAAATAGGCAAATTCATTTACAAATTTAGCATTAATCTAATGGAAAGCTTGTTGGTATCTGAAAGAATTTTTATTCTAAAGTTCATCGTAGAAAAATAAATACAGAACAGTTAGAATTTATTTGCCATAGTAGTAAAGAAATAAGGGACTATTTGCTTTGTTAAGTATAAAAGTATATTTTAAACTGATAGTGAAAACAATATGACATAAAGCACAAAATTGACCTGAAATGAAAAGCAGCTCTAAAAATATCAACATACAGATAGATATGTGATAAATGTTGAATTACAAACCAATGGGGAAATACAGGTTTATTTGTTTAGCCTTTCCTTCAGCAAAAATGTATTGAGTAATGACCATTTACCAGGCATTATTCTAGGTAGGAGAGAGAGCAGTGAAGAGATTCAAGTACCCTGCTCTCTTGGAGTTTACATTCTAATTGAGGAGACAGACCATACACATCTCACAAATAGGTACACAATTTAGTGAAGATAGTGATGTGTGCTATAAAGAACAGTGACAGCACAGAGAGGAAGAGTGGCAGAGAGGCTGCTCTACATAAAGGGACCAGGCAAGGAAAGGACCTGCTGCTAAAGTGACCTGAATAGAAAACTACAGAGGGCAAGGACAGCCTGCACCCAGGGGAGTGGTAAATAACTGGCTGCACCACTGAAGCCTGGGCCACAAAAAATGCTCTAAATTTAAGAAACAGAAATATTAAAAATTGAAACAATGTAGGTGAATGTCCTAAATCACACAGTAGAACACTGAAAACATTAAACATCAAATAAAAAAGAGGGGCCCAGGAAACCTGAGAGAGCAGCCTCTCTAAATTTTCTCAGCAGTCATTATACACTGTAGATTGTCATATTTTTCACCCAAAATTCTGGACACGAACAAGCGGCATCCTCTTTCAATTCCTATACATTTTTATATTATTCCACCACTAGAAGGTCACAAGAAGAGTACGTTGTTTGTTTTTAACTTAGTTTTCTGGAGAAGATTGACACAGTATTAACTACAAAAGATAGGTACAATTTTAAAAAAACACACACTTAGATATGCTTTACTTATTTTGAATTCCTATTAACTTTCATTTAGAATTGAAAAAACAACAACTGAGTTTCGAAAGTAGTAGCCTACATTAGCTAGTTTCTCTTATGAATATTTCTAAGGGTTCTGCTGCCCATAATTATTTTTAAATGACCCTCTTTTTTCTTTTCACCCACCCCACATAGAAAGCACACCTTGATTTCTGTGATGAGATAAAATTATTTTTATGTTTGCAGTTCTTATGCAATAACACCTCCTTCAAAACACCTCATTCCCCAAAGTGCTGTTTAAATTTTGCAATGATTTTAACATTCCAGCCTAATTGTTCAGGTTTTAGAGAAGAAATTAATGAAAGGGACAATCATTTAAAGCACAAGAGCTTTGTTCACACTTCATTAAGTATTTAAAATGCCTATTTTATTTTATGCCTTTGCATTCCTTTTGAATTTTAGCTGACTTGCTTTTTATAACCAGGAATTTTGAATCTCTGCAAAGAAATCTTGTTGCACATAAGTATCACCTGGCTTATAAATATGTTATCCTTTTTTCATTTTCTATTATTCAAAAATGAAGCTAAAATTGAAAATACATGTCAAGGTTTAATCATTTTAGGGCAGGTAATCATTAATATAAAAATGTTTATTTTATCGCTTTTCTAAAATTGTAGGTAATTGAACTGTGCTTCCCTCCAAAAGTAATTAATTTACTTCAATGTTATATTTTCTGTGCAAGCAGTCATTGAGAAGTTTTTCAAACAAAATATTGTTATTGCTCTAAGGAAAAAGTGATTTACCAAAACAAATTTAAAATTTCAATAAAACCACATCGATGCAAATTGATGTCACTCCATATGCAAACTTTAAATTTATTCATGAGACTAGATGAGTTACTACCTCTGATTACTGCCTATCAATTATTAGATCTACAAATTAATTCATTATTAATTTGAACTTAGTATAATTAATCAAACTAGTGCAATTTTATTTGGCAGATTTTTAAGTAGCTTTGCAGTAACATTTCTTTTTATATCCTGAGAACTGCCCCCCAAACAGCATGGTGGGTGTCTGATATCAGTTTGCCCTATTTTATTCTACCTTTATCCTCACAGAGGTTTGTGCCAGGCCGGGCCTCTGTTTCATACCTTCTCAGTCCCTCAGTACAAAGACACTAGACATCACCCAGGTAATCAGTGGCACTATGGCTGGGATATAATGTGGGCTCATGGATAAATTTGCCATTTTCTGCCATCTTTATACACAGAGAAAGAGAAAACAAACCCATTGAGGGAAGAGAATAAAGCACAAATTTTAAAGGAAAGCCTCCAGTCTTGAGCTGTCTCTGAATCCCCCCAGTATATTCCCTTTCCTGAAGCTTAAGTTTGATTCTGCTAGCTGTAAATTTTAAAAATATAATAATAAAGTACAAAACCTAAAGTTATACAACATAAGCACTTAACATTAGTTGGGAGGCAAGGTTTTAATTTTTTAATACTGTTTTGAACTTAGACATGAATGCTATTTATAGCCAACCTTATTAAATAAAAATGGGATTGACTTAACATCGCAGTATATATTGAAAATAAAATTTTAGGTTCGAAGGTGTTATGGACTAAATGTGTTTTCCCAAATTCATATGTAAAGCTCTAACGCTGAGCATGGCTGTATTTGGAGATAGGGCCTCCAAGGAAGTAAGTACGGTTAAATAAGGTCATAAGATTGGGGGCCTGAGCCAAGAAGAGACACCAGAGAGCTCTCTTCCTCCATGCACAGGTACCAAGGGAAGGCCATGTGAGGACACAGCAAGGAGGTGGCCATCTTCAAGCCAAGAAAAGAGTCCTTACCAAAAACTGATCATGCTGGAAACCCAAATCTAGGAATTGCAGCGTCCAGAACCGTGAGAAAATAAATTTTTTTCACTTCCGGTTGTGAAATGAATGGGTCATGAGGATATGTTGTGCAGCATGGTAATTATAGTCAGTGGTATTGTAGAATATATTGGACGGTCGCTGGTATAGTGGATCTTACAACTTCTCATCACAAGAAAAAAAAACATAATTTTTTATGGTGATGGCTGTTTATTAGACTTATTTTGGCGATCATTTCACAGTGTATATAAATGTCAAATCATAGTGTTGTACAATGAAACTAATACAATGGTATAGGTCAGTTATAACCCCCAATACATACATACATACATACATACATACATACATGCATTTTTGTTGTTTCAGCCACCCAGTCTATGGTATTTTACTATGGTAGTGCAAGCTAATTAATGCAGAAGGGATCCTTTAGTACATACACAGCATGTATCAAAAAATTAAAAACCAAAGCTACAGCAGCTTGCCTAAGTTCATATTGCATTACTATGAGACAAGGTAGAAGTTTATAAATGTAACACTTTCATCCTTATACGTACAAAGAAAATGAAGTCTGAGACAGAAATGGGTAAGGCACTAACTTTAATTTGGAAATTCAATTTAAAAATGGTCATTTCTAAATTAAAATATTTTCTTTTACTTTTCAACAATGCCTTTTAGATTTAAGCTCAGTCTTTCTGCCTCATCGTTTCTCTCTCTTTATAATAAATAATACCTGGGAATCGCTCAATGGACTTCCCCTATACCACATGTCTTTTTTTCTCAGAGGAGCAGGGAACCATGGCTCAGCTTTCATAACAGAAAGAGTATATCAATTCTACGTGATGAAGAAAACTTTATGATCTTCACCTAGTTCTTGATACACTAATGAATCTATTATGATTCAGAAAATCTATTTCTTTCTAACAAAGGTTGTATTTCAAAAGCACCTTTTTGCTGAAGACAATGAGGCATAAAAGCAGAACACTGAAATTTTTGTAGTAGCAGTATACCCATTTCTCCTTCCCTGGCCACTAAGTGCCATGGTCCATCTTTGGAGATAGAGGCATACAAAGCAAAATAATTTAAGGGAGAAATTACAACATATCTTATATAATCTCCATTCATTCCACTGGAAAAACTGTGACTGTGGCTTCTAAGTCATTTTACTTTCTTTTGTCGAAAGAAGAGTTGGTGATGAAGGTCTTTTGGGTGGCTTTCATGGCACAGTGAAGCATTATGAGGCAGCTTAATCAAAAAAATATCATTTGGATAAACGGAGTGAGACTCACTGAGTTAGTAGGGTATCTGTTAAGCCCATTCCTTCATGAGCAATTAAAGATCTATATTTAGACCATGGCCACATATTCCCATGACATTACCAAATGACTTGTCTATAGTTCACTTGAATGTTTAATATTAATACCATGCTGCATCTTACCTTGTATGCTTCTTGAGGGCAGGTCATTATTATCAGCACATTTATCCTTCCCGTGTCTATCATCTAGTAGTTTCACAGCCATTATGTGAACTGTTGATTTATTTGGCATGTCAACAAATGGCAGGCTAAAGAAGCAAAGAGGGTTTCTATTCTATGTATTTCTGGAAACATTTTCTCTAATAAAATGTTTTACCCAACCCCAAATGGCTTGAGTTTATTTATTTTTTTACCATCAAGTTTAAAATAACAACACTGAATTCCCCATATAAATCCTTTCAATTAAAAATGACAAGGGAAGTAAAATACAAAAATAGTTGGCGGAATTCTAGTCAATACCTTCCACAAGCTGTACTGAGAAAACACACTATAACTATCATTAATTATCCTCCACCTGACTTAGGATTTAATGCCCTTGAATTAAAGTCCCTTGGAGGACCATTTTTAGAAAATACAGCACTTCCAAAAATCTCAGTGAATATGTTTACTACCAAAATTACTTGAATAGTGCTCATTTGATCAACAAAAATGGAAAAAAAAAAAGTCAATACTTGACCATTTAACTGAAATAATATTTAATATGAATATCTAAGCCATAATTTTCAAAAGAAATCCAATTTTTAAAACTTGAAGGAAATATTCTCCAACCCACATTTATTTGAAAGTTTTGACAGAATTCCCTATTTACCAAATTGCATAAACTTTATAATTTGAAAATAATTATAAACCTGGAAAACGAATAACTATAGAGCAGGGGTGTCCAAACTTCATTCAACTTTTTTCACCAAGGGCCATATGCGGTAAAATACACAAACAGCTGGGCCACTCACTCGAGGTGAAGTACGTATTGCCTCACCTGGTTTATTTAAGTAAACTAAATATATATTTGGAATTTGCTGCTGGCCAAATAAAAATGGATTGCGGGCCGCAGTGGGCCCGTGGGCCACAGTTTGGACACCCCTGTTCTAGAGGTTCAACTGGCAGCTTATGTAAAGCTTTCATTCTTTGAAGCTCCAAGTGGACATGGCCAGCTGGACTAATTGTGGTTGTTTTGTCTTTATGTAGCAAAGACGGGAAGAAGACACAGACCTTTTATACCATGATTGATTTCTACCCAGGAAGTCTTCCCATTTAAGAAAAAAAAATGTATTCAACAAGAAATCAAGATGCCAATCACAATAAAATAGCAATGCTTCTCTTTATGTATCTATCCTGCATGTCATGAACTTTGGATTTGAGAACAAACAGATGTCAGCACAGATTCCACCAGGAGCTTTCTCTCTCCTCACAGAGTTGAAAACAACAACAAAAATTTAAATAAAGTCACAGAGCAAAGAGGCATTGAGAGACCTTGTGGCAAGTTAATATGAGACTTGTAGGCAAAATAGTATCCTTTTATCTTTTTTAAAATGTTGAGGACAAGGCTCAAAAACTTCTCTTTACAGAGCAGTCAGGTGTTGCAACCACCTGAACATCAAGAAGTTGCTTTACCTATGATTGACTAATCAACATTTCACCTGATTTTATTAAATCTAATTTCTCCTTTACTGTCTTCTGTGTATTTAGATAAGAAGAATCTGATTAAAATACACTTGCTCATTTAAATTCCAATTAGCAGCCCACTGAAAATAAAATGTGATTATTTAAAAATAAAAAAAGACTAAAGCACATTCTCTGTATAAGCCTTGGTTGTTATGCATAACATTCCTGTTACAAACTGGCACCTACAGCCCCACAGATGGTTAAAAGCATGCAGCTATACCAGTCAGGGAAACCACCAGATTTTACCACAATCTCCCTGGGTAACACTGGGCAGGTAGGTATTCTAATTTGATCTCTCTAAACCTCCATATCACATCTTAAGCAAGGAGAATGGACTGGATAATCCTTTAAACCTCTTTCAGTTCTAAAATCTGATTTATTTAATACAACTTTAGGAGTAAAGGATACCAAACACGTTATCATATCTCTTTATGTTTTTTTGGTGGCTAGAAATAATTTCTTCATTCTGAAAATTCCTATTACAATGTATTTGTACCTTCCATTCCATCTCTGACTTCCCTAAACTTCTACAGTACTTTGTCTTTTCTTTTCCTTTCTCTCTTTTTTTTTTTTTTTGGTATGTAACATATAATAGGCTCTACTTTTCGCTTGAGCAAGAGACTGAAACTCTGCTACTAAACTGAACATCCTTGAAGGTAGAGATCAGGTCTGATATCACCTCTGATTCCTTTACAATGTTTAACCCAGTTTTTGGTACACATCACGTGCTTATCTTAAATGAATAAATGAATGCTGAATAAACTTGTCATGCAGGATGTCACATGGGGTCTCAGCTCCCACTCCCTATATAAGAACAGAGGGCACGGTAAGGCCAAAAAGGAACACACATGGAAGCATAGATAGGGGAGTCACACCACTATAGTCTCGCTGGTGGCTGGGTTGGAGACACAGGAAACAGGAGCCACACGATCTGCAACCCTCACTCCACCGCTTGTAGACTCAGCCACCATCTTCTTGCTAGCCTTCATCTTCTGCTAGCATAGCCATGGCAGTTATATTAGTGCCCAATGGCTCACTGGTTACAGCTGACGGCCAACTAGCCACAGCTGATGGCCATCCAATCACAGTTGATGGCCATTTACTACCTGAGCCAGCACCTTTCCATGTGAGGCCGAGAGTCTTAAAACTGCTCTCTGGGACTCTGTCCCCACAAAACTACACTCAACTTAGGGACTATTCATTACAGATACAATCATTTGTATGATCTAAAAAATGCAAAGGATCTGAGTTTTAGGGTGTACTACTGAAAAAGAACATGGTCAAGTAAATGGGAAAGTAAATGGTATGACCTTAGACATTTTAAAAAACATATTCAGACATTCTGGACAAATTGACATAAAATTCTGTTTAAAATTTAAAATTTTGTGTTTTTAATATAAAAATACAAAAGACTCACATATAGTCTTGAGGCAATCTCAAAAATAAAATCTGCAATTTAAAGAAAGTCATTTGTAAAACTAAAGCAGTTACTACATTCCTTTCAGTGTGACTTAAAAAATGGAGCCCTGGATTTCTGGGCAAAATGGCAGACTACATAAACACTGTGCTCACCTCCTTTCACGACCACATCAAAATTACAACTAAACTACAGAACGACCATCATTGAGAATAGCCCGAAGTCTAGCTGAAGTGGAGCCCTACAACTAAGGACATAGAGAAGAAGCCTATATTTCAAAAGCATTTCTTTGCTGAAAATATGTATTTAGAGACTTACTTGATACAGACTCATTCACTCTGAGCTCCAGTGCTTGCACAGCGGATCAAAAGGTGCCAAGGACTTATTGGGAGGAACTGCATTATCTGGCCTCAGGGCAAAGGCTGGAGGGGCAGCTTTATCCCAGACGGACGAGCTGGTAGAAGTCATTGTTTCTTTGTTGAGCCCACCCCCAGCCAGGCGTGCAGACACAGGTGGCCACCATATCTGAGTCTCCATCAAACTGGCTATCACCTTTCATTTGCCCCACCCTAGAGATTCCCTGAGACCAGGCCCCACCCAACTTTTAGACATACCCAAGACATACACTTCCAATGGATTCTTCGTACCAACTGCTTGCCATGGCTCACACTGCAGACTTTCCTAAAATCTCTCAAAGGTTCACAAAACCCAAACAAGCAACATCTGGCTTTGGCGTGTCTGTACTTCTTGCTGAGCAGGCCTAAGCCCGGCACTAGTCGCAGCTGGTTTTGGTTCACAGCTAGAATAAGCCCAGTTCTTATTGTGCCCCATGTGACCTGGCCTAGGTCTGCTCCTCCAACCTCTCCTGGGCCCTTCTAACCGCACTCAGAGTGCTCCAGTCACCCTGGACCACAGAACACACTTCTTCCCACCTGAGAACTTGCTGCCCCTCCTGCTGGGGACATACATGTCCCAGTTTTTCACAGATTGCTTCTTCCATTCATCAGCTTCCAGGTCTCACACAGAGGTTATCTCTGATCTTTGTATTAAAGTAGATCCCTATGTCATTTTCTATCACAGCACCCTATTGATTAAGTGCCTAATTCTCATCACATTGTCAAATGATTTTATCGATTTATTTACACATATATACACAAACATATTTATATAGGATTGTTTGAGTGTCTCCCCTCTAGAATATAAAATCCCGACAGCACAGGCCTTAACTGTCTTAGTCACTGTTGTATTCCTGGCATTTAGCATAGGGGACTGTTAGGCAGCAGAGGCTCAACATGTATCTGTTGAATGAATGAATCAATGATCACCATCAAATGTAATTAAGAAGCTGTGGCTCATAATTCTTATTCATTTGAAATGAACTGATTGCACTTGTTTGTGAACATTTTAATTAAATTTTTGATACTATGTGATGAAATAAGTTAAGCATAAAATGTGACTCTGTCTTAGGAATATACTAAACTTTTGGAGCAAAACAAAAATTTAATGCTGGCAAGGCCATAGTGAATGAAGCCTCTTCTATGCATTTAAGTATACTGTAAATAAGCTCTTCATATCAGTGTTTCAGTGGTCCATAGTTATCGCATAGATGTTGTTAGGGAAGGTTTCTAGAGTTTATTGAACTTGATGCAGTTGTAATGATGACAATAATAATTACCAAATATTGAGCGCCTGTTATGTGCTAGTCACTGTTCTAGACAAGTATTATTTTTAATTACAGTCTTTTAAATTATAAAAGTAATACATGCTTATTATGACAATTCAAACAAGGTTAATGTTCAAGTAAAATAGTATTCTCCTCTTACACTCCAGTCCCACGTGTATCATGGACCACTATTGACAATAATAAGTGTATTATTTGATACTTTTTCCATTGTTTATACACCCCTAGGTACAGGGCTTATATTGAGTTGTTGGCAAATCAGCTAGGGTCCTTGTGCCAGAATCCTTTTTGCTAGGCTTGTACCTGTGCTTTACAAGTTGCTTAATAATTGTATAATAATTTGAATCAGTTCTGCTTAGGTACATATATACGACGTTGTTGTATTAACAACTGGACCCTACATGTAGGTGGTAACACAGAAAATACTTTATTCACTTAAAATGTATTTTTGATGTGCTTTTTAATAATAAATATAATAACATTATAATATAACAATATTAGTAATGGCTAACTTTTATATTAGGTTGGTGCAAAAATAATTGTGGTTTAAAAGGTTTAAATAATTGCAAAAAATGCAATTACTTTTGCACCAACCTAATAATAAGTTGCTGTGGGCTAGTCACAGTGCTAAGTTTATTTACCAAGTTTCACTACTGGACAGGTGAAGACATTTGATTACTTTTAATAGATGCAAACAATGAGGAGAATTCCATAGCAGGGCAGTACCATAATGTAGTCATTTTCCTACTGGTGAATATTTAGGTTTTTTTCAATTTGTTACAGTACATATCCTTGTATACATATCAGTCCATATTGTCATCATATTTCTGTCAGAAATATTCTCATACATGGGATTACTAGTGGTCAGGGGGCATACACAGATTTTTTTAAAATTTCCTAAGTAAATAATCTGGGATATATGAATTTAAGTTTCATGAGGTCCAAACAGCTTGGACAGGAAAAGCAGAAATTGGATGTAATTTTGAGAATAGGAATAAGATAAAGACATAGCAGCCAGAAACGAGGAGATGTGCCCATGTTACGATCAAAGACTCAGATCCAATAAGGCTGGTGGTATAATTTAGGAGGTTACTAAAGACAGGCGAGCATGGCTCTTAATGTCAAGGGAAAGAATTTAGATTCGCTGCTATACGGAGCAAAGAACCATTTATAATTATTATTGTAACATTTGCAATAGTGAGACAAATCATTACGCGACCTTTCAGAATTGAAGAAAAAAAATCCCAGCGGTCTGCTGACCCACACATATTTGAGCTTGAGCATGGTGTTCTTTTCCAGACCATATGGACTCTGGCAGTCTTAGTTTCCTCAGGAACTCCTTGAGTAACAGAACTAGAACAACTCACTGTTCAAATGCAAATGATTTCTCATCAACTCAAAATTGCTCCTATTATCAAGTTTGAGAAATATAACAACAGCAAAAGCCCTGTAAGGACATAATCAATGACACACCACAGGCAACTTCCTATTCCCAGCCTTTTCTTCTCCTCTCACAAACTGAAACTAGAGAGGCTGCTGGGGCAATCAACTCTGAGCCTGACTAACAGGCCCACACCCCTCTGTCTGAATACCTTTGTTTTCAGTCCTAGCAGATCCTCCTGGAGTGATAATGACCTATTGTACCCCTAGTCAACCAGTAGGTCCAACCAAGGGTGGCCTTGCCATAGCACAAAAGGTCAAGCCTCCAAATCTCTGCAGTGCTTTGTATTTCTTAGAAGCTTCTTGATTTATGTAACTTCAGTTCTAACATAAAAATTGGCATATCAGAAAAAAATGTGAGTTTGAAGTAGAAGCAAGAGAATCCATCATCTCCACCACACACAAAATGTAACCACATCATCTTTTTCATTTTTACTATTTTTACTTCTTGTCTACCCTATAACTATTAATATACTCAATGGATCCATCACTTTCCCTCTTCTTCAAATATTCTCTGGTGATCTCATCTACTCCCAGAGCACAAACATCACATTTGAGTTAAGGACTCCACAACCTTCAGACCTAACTCTCTTCTGAGTTCCAGACACAAAGTTATGATTCCCTACTGGACATCTTTACTGAGTTGAAAGCACCCTCAGTACCACTGAAAGTACCATTGCATAATTGTTTATGGCCATTGTCCATTCACATTGGTTGGTATCTCATTTTAACTATTGCTGCCCATTTTGTACTGGTGGCTAATTTTTTTTTCATAATGCTTGGTCACAGCACATCAAACTTAGCATGTCCTAAACTGAACTTCTCAATTATTCTTACTGCTCCTAATCTGCTACACATATTACATTTCTCTCAGAACCACCATCAACTCCACGGTTCAAGTAAAAAGCTTCAGAGTCATTTCTATTTTCTCCTCATTTAGCATCTATATCCAGTGATCACGTCGAGTTGTTCTCTTTCCAGATTTTTATTTATATCCATGCTTTCTTCCCTATTGCAAGGGACTGTCATTTCCTTGGTTCACACACTGTCATCACTCATCTGGCCTATTGCCTTAGCTTCCTATTTGGTTTCCTTAATTCCACCACCTCCACTTTCGAAACCATTTCCCACCTAGCATCTAGAGTATCTTTATAAAACACAAATCCTATCATGTCATTTCAAATTCCACAAAAATGTTTCCTGATTTCATCCAACAGAAACATGTAGGAAAACATGTTAGATATGGAATAAGATAGGTTCACAGTTCAGATATTATTTGAAAAAACCCCAAACTTTTTTTATTATGATCCATTTTCTGTGTCACTATGAACACCATTAGAAGAAAGAGCTGGTACCAAAATGGGAAAATTAAACATTAAAAAAAAGAAATTATCAGTGGGGTTAACAGATATAGGACACCTAGTTATATTTGAATTTCTGATGAATAACAAATATTTTTTTTAGTAAAAATAAACTCCAAATAATGTATGGGACACATACTAAACATACTAAAAATATTATTTATCTGAAATTCAAATTTTTATTTGCTAGATTTAGCAATCCTAAATATAACAGATGATGACATACTCATATGCTAAACTGCTATGTGGGATTTAAAACTGAAAACAACAAAGAAACAAGACAAACAGATGAAGACACAAAAACTCATAGACATAGACAATAGTTTAGTGGTTACCAGTGAGTAAGGGGAGGGTGTAGGGTGGTACATGAGGGTGAAAGGGATCAAATATATGGTCATGGAATGAGAACTGACTCTGGGTGGTGAACACTCAATGTGACATATAGATGATGTATTACAGAATTGTACACTTGAAACCTATGTAACTTTACTAACAATTGTCATCCCAGTAAACTTTAATTTAAAAAAGAAGAAAGAAATGCTCAGAGAGATAAAAAAAAAAAGTAAATAGATAAAATGAAGGTGTTCACACTACAGAAATGCTACAAAGGAGAAAGACTAACTCTGGTAGGCCTAAAAAGTGTCTGGAAAGGAGTGACACCAGTTAAAGTGATTAAGAGGAGTTTATTGGTTGTAGTGTGTGTGTGTGTGTGTGTGTGTGTGTGTGTGTGTGTGTATGTGTCAGCATAAGGGGCATACTAGGCAGAGAAGAGAGCATTTCCCAAGGCAGAAAAAGAGAAGAAACACAATCTGTTTGCAGTGCTGTGCTGATAAATGCAGTACAGTTTCTCCAAAACAAACAACAACAAAAACTGCTGATCTATAGTTTGCCAATTTCCATGGTGTAAATGCTCCCATCATGGCAGATTTCAAACAATAAATGTGATGCCACTTTAACATGGAATTGATAAAACAAGTGCTACTGCAATATATCCATCATATAGTATTTCCATCATGGATGTGAATAACTCAAGAGCATAAATAGTCACTTGTAGCAAAATAATTAGGAAATGGTGACTTTTGAGGATTTTTACGTTTGTTTTAATATAATTTACCTAATTGTAAGTTTATGTAATTTAATTTCAGATAGCTCTATTTAAACAACCACCTTGCAAAATTTTTGAAAATTTAACAGTCATCTTCCATGAGCTGGTATGAGCCATTTCTAAGCACCCCATGGTGTGTTGGTGACCTTCAAGTTTGTATTGGTGAAGCATAAGTATTTGTGTAAAGGAGGGTGAGGGTGGGAATACGAATGAATAGGCAGGAAGTATGGGTAATGGAAGGTGTTGGACATCCCTTTATACAACCCCCATCGGCTTATATAAAGATGGATGGATGAATGGATTGATGGATGACAGGTGACACAGAAGGTTCATTTAAACTTAAAGTGCACAATGTACAGAGTGTTTTACTTACCCTGTGCAATGAAATGAAAGGAGCAATTGGAGTCAGAGATCTAAGGAATAATGCCATCATTTACTGGTAACAGTTTGAACATCAGTTTTCTCAAAACAAAAAGGTATAAAATAATGCCTTCCTCCTTGGGGAGAAAATTAACTGAGATTTAACAAGGTGAGGGCTTTGTAAAACAAGAATTGCGGGATGAAAATCCTAGTTAGTACCACTGTGCATGCCACTTATCTTTCCAGGAGCTTGTACATTTGCTGCTTCTGTACAAGGTAGAGACACACCCTTATTTCTTATAGTGTAGCTCCAGCAGTTCAGTTTTCTTTCTTTTTTCCCTCCTATTTCCTCAAAGATCATCATTGGCTTTGAGTCCTTCTGGGCATGTTCGCAACCTTTAATTCTCGTTTCATTACCGTATCTCCCTTTATTTCATCCAAGAATTCCTTAAGAGTTTCAGAATGGAGAGATTTCTCAAGTCCTCTGCCTGTTTCTCAAGCTCAAACATACTGCAGAATCTAGTGTTTGGTTATAAATACAATCTCATGATCACCAATACATTCTGGTTAGAGCTATTTAAAATGATCAACAACAGCCATTTTACTCAATCAATCAACCAATAAGTAAAATTAACATCTTTTATGAGTTTTGGCATGTGACTAAAAGCATGCGGAAACCTGTGAGCAAGTGAAACATAATATAAATGAATAAAGATGAAGAAATGCTAGGAAATCTGGACACTGGATTTTAGCCTTAACTTGATGGGCAACAACAACCAAAATCCATTTTTGAATCAGAAAGTAATACGACAAAAATGGGATTTAAGAAAGAATATCATAAAAGTATACACAGCATAGTTTGTTATGTAAGTAGAGGCTTCATATCTGTACTTAAAGTTTATATACAGTTCACTGCCCCCACAGTTTTTATTGGTGATAAAATATAAAATTTATATAGCCAATGTTGAAGGAAAAAAATTAAGTTCATGTCAATAACAACAAAAGCTCTTTTGTTCTAACCATACAATACTGAGCTTTTCCCTGTAAAACTTAACCTCCAAATTTAATATTTTATTGAAAGACAGAGAGTGGGAGAGCAGGAGTGTGCTGCACATGGTTTCCTTTCGGCATCCAATCCTATGCGAGAACTACTGACCCTCTTCTATAAGAATTAGGAAAATAAAAAGAACTAAAATATAGCTCATAAATTCATATCAGATCTAAGACATATATACAAATAAAAGGTGGAAGGTGCTATGTGCTTTAAGTAAGATAGATGTAACAACAGGTCAGAGGAAGAAGAGATTATGGTGGGGTGGTTTGGTCAGGCAAATTTTGAAGAAAATTACATGTGAGCAGAGATTTAAAAGTGGACTAGGTGAGAAAATTCGATACTGAAACCAATAGAAGCAAAAGCTCAGGATGGAAAAAAGAGTGGAGAGCTTCTTTAGTTAGTAAGGAACAACAAAATTTTGTAAAACATATCATCAGAAGTAGGCATTGTGGGAGATAAGACAGCTAGACACTGGCCAGTAATTTATTCACGGGCTATTAGGCCTGAAGGCATCTGAGAGAGCAAGTGCTCTGACCAAAGCTGGGTGGGATGGTTGAGACTGGTGAAAGAATGGGAGACAAAAAGGCCAATTAGGTTTCCAACTCCAAGTAAAAGAGAAAGAGTCTGACGTAAGAGGATGGCAATGAGAATGGAAAGAGGAACAGATGTGAGAATTCAGAATTAGAGCTGACGGGACACAGTGACAGATTACACGTAGGGAGCACAGGGAAGGGAGGAGTTGAAAATGACTCAGCGGTTTCCATGTGGATAACTGGGAGAATAGAAGTGGCACGAAGAGAAACGAGAAGGTGAAGAAGGATGCAGATGTGTGACTGTGCGTTTGTTTGTTGGAGGTGATGTAGAAGGAGATACAGAGCGCATTTCCATCTTATTAGGCCCAAACGTGGGCGCTCTTATGTATAAGGTACCATGTTGGCTGCTGTGGACAGGACAGAGGTAAATTAGATCTTCCTTTGTTGAAAGTGAAAAATTAAATGCCCTCTAATCTTAATTGTAAAAATCTAAATGTTATTTTCTCTCTCTCTCTCTCTCTCTCTCTCTCTCTCTCTCTCTCTCTCTGTCTCTCTCTCTCTCTCTCTCACACACACATACACACACACACACACAGAAACATAACTGAAAGTCAGAGTTTTTCCAAGTCTGAACTTTTCTCATAAACATGGCCCAAGACTATGCCCTGAGCTATCACAGTAAATGATATTGCAAAGGACCTGCCCAACTATTTTAACACTTTTAATGCTTCAAAGGATAACAGATGGTAGATATAGCTCTCTGGCCTTGTTTGGAAAGGCAAAGTTAGAAAAACCAAAGGGACAAATGAATGGTTTTCATTCTCTGTCCTGATTCTCTATATTCTCTACTTGTTAATGTTTATCAGCTCAGTTGACCACTCACAATAAGGGGGTTAACAGAATCCACCTTGGAATCAATCCAACTTGGCACTCATTATTCAAATAAAATCAAAGCACAGTTCAAATAAAAAGAAAGCAATTTATATCAAGTTCCACCATTATAGCATAGTATTATGTATTGTAGTACACCAATAACTTTCTTAAAATATAGCCTCTACCTTCAAGAAATGAACACTGCATGTGGGAGACAAGATACAAAAAAATTGTTAAAGTTAATTTTATTTTGAAAAGAAACTAAGACAACCAAAGAAATTATGTCCCAAGGCAGCACAAAATTTATTGACAAATGACTAGTATACTTTTAAAGTATTGCAGGAGCTCATCTTTAAATTAAATATCAACCCCCTTTTCTGCAAGTAACACGGATAAGACCCTTCTTATTTCATATATAAGGAAATTTAGATGTGAAACATCACTTACAGCAATTCTTCTAGTCTATCACATTTTCTATCCTCCACGAATTTGTTCCAACTTGGGGTGAATACCACAGAGAGTGTAACTTACTCTCCGATTATATATTATGCCTACCACACTCCCAACTAGAGTGAATTATTTGAATCAAAAACCCTATGGCATTCTTGTCTTCTGACCCTTCGGGAGTGTAGCCCAGGATTGAGCAAGAAAAGAGGCTCCTCACTGGGATCACTGAAAGGGATTACCAGGAGTGACTGCCTCTGAGGAAGGTGGAGCACAGGCTTTGAATCCTGACTTCACTATAAGTGGGTATATGTGCATAAGCAAGTAATGCACATCTCTGTGCCTCAGTTTCCTTATTTGTAAAATGAAGATAATGATGGTATTTTATAAAGTTTTAGGAGGGCTAAATGCACATGTAATACCTAAATTGGAATAGGATATATGAGGTGTGATCAAAAACTACAGTGAATGTTTAAATTAAAAAAATATGTATTACAGTAAAAGAACATTGCCATTAATCCCCCTCAAAGTACTCCCTCTCACTTTGAACATGCTTATCCCATCGTTCTTGCCACTTTCTGAAGCAGTTCTGGAAGTCCTCTTTCCTGAGTGTCTTTATTTGTGCTGTCATGGCTGCCTGGATGTCCTGAATCATTTTGACTTTGGGGAAGAGTCAGAAGTCGCACGGTGCCAGATCCAATGAATAAGGTGGATGAGGACACACTATAATGCTTTTGAGAGAAATTACTGTATACCAGAAACGATGTATGACACGGAGCGTTGCCATGATGGAGGGTGATTTACGACACACTTTAAAACACACCTTCTCTCAACTGTAGCTCACACCTGACTAATTGTACCGAACAAGTTAAAAATTGTCACACACCGTTACTAAGATTTGACACACCATTTACCATATTGAAGATTCTTGCCTTTCCATTGGATGGCACTGGGCAGCAGCATTCACCATATTTATTGATCACAAAGGAAAAACTCCCTGTCACACATTGCTTCGAGTACGGCAATTTCTGTCAAATAAAAACACTGTGGTGTGTCCTCATCCACCTTATTCACTAGATCTGGCACTGTGAGACTTTTGGCTCTTCTGCAAAGTCAAAATGACCATGAAAGGTAAACATTTTGAATTGATTCAGGACATTGAGACAGCCACAACAGTGCAACTAAAGACACTCATAAAAGAGGATTTCCAGAACTGTTTCAGAAAGTCACAAGAATAATGGGATAAGTATGCTCGAAGCAAGCGGGAGTATTTTTAGGGGGCTTAATGGCAATGTATCTTTAACTGTAATACATTTTTTAAATTAAACATTCACCATATCTTTTGATCACACCTCGTAATTGCAATTATTGTTGTTACCACAGTTGATGGAGAACTGCGAAGAACAAAACCTACATACTCTGCTGCCCAAACTTTATGTATAATGAAAGTTTATCTATAAAGAGAGGTTTTAAAAATTTAGATATGTTCTTTTCTTTTTTGATGCTCCTAAATGAAACAGTTCTTTTAATTGTGCCACTCTTCTTTCCTATGGATCTCCCTAAGGCATCAGAAAAGAAGTACATATTTTAGGAAATAGAATTCCCTATAGCTATGCCTTTTCCATTTCTTATTGTTTCATTAACATCCCTAAGGTAATTCCTAGGTTCCAACTATTTATTTATTTATTTATTTATTTTTTGTCTTTCCTCTTCCTTGTTCCTTCCTTTGCTGTATTCACTTGTCACCAAAGCCTGCTTTCTTTTTCCAGATGCTTCTCTCATCCATTTATCTATAACCACTATCATTAGCCTTACTATTATTAACTATGTCTGGTCTATTTCAGTCACCTGCTAATTGGTCTCTTGCACTCCAGGAATGCCCTATTATCATCCATCACCCATACTTCTGAAAAATTCATCATCCTGAAACATTCCTTTCAACCTGATAGCTACTTGTTCAGATATTTCACATCTTCCTTCAGAGTAAAACCAGTTTCCTGAGCCTGGATTTCAAGGATATTTATAAACTAGCCCCAACCTTGCTTTATAGGTTTATATTTCCCAACTAGTATTTTGACAAATACGCTTTTCAAACCAGATTACATATTCAATGCTCCTTTTGCCCGATTGCTTCATTCTCACTCTGAACTTATTCACCTATCATTTTCTGTCAGGGATGCCCTAACCTGTCCTTTCTATTTAATTACAACTCATTCTTGAAGGAAAGCTGAAGTCCTTCTTATCTGCCTGTAGCATCTCCTGACTCCAGACCATCTCAGCCACAATTATTTATATGCCTATCACCCCCCTTTGAGGAAATTCCATACACATTTTTTTAAGTAATTCACTTCACATTTGTCAACTTTTAGTATTGTAAGGTATCTTTTATACCTACATAGCCACCACCTTATCCAATCCACCCACCCACTCATCCATCCATCCATCCTTCAATAAATTAAATTATAAACTACTTGAAGATGGATTCTATTCCTAGCATTATTTGGGAGAGAGGGGAATTCCTTCCCTCATTCTCTAATGTAGTACAGTATTTGGAATACAGCTTGTGCTCAATAAATATTTTTAAAGGATTACATAAAAATATCAGATAGCTTGTAATTGTTAACATAAATATCATAAAATGCCACGTATCATGGGCTCTAACAAGTTTTCCTGATCTCCAATTTTGAATTAGATTTCTCTGTGCTTTTTATGACAATCTGTAATTTCTTTCATAGCCTTATCATCATACTTTGTTGTACTTATCGGTTTACTTGTCTGTCAGCTTAACTAAGCTGTATCTTCTTAAATGTTTTGTAAGTCTCAAATATTTGTTGAATAAATAAGTAAAAATGAATGAATGAATGAATGTCAAAATATATGCTACGTATATGGGTCATTTGAAAATAACGTAAATCTTATTTAATATTACCAGAGTTAAGTAAGACTTGAAAGGTCTGCTTCAGTATGTCATGTTCAGAAATTGTCTACTCAATGACCCGAATTACATATTACTAGTGATGCTATTTGAAATCACTAAAGATATCCTACACATAGTCACAATGTTTCATATCTGTTATATGCATAATAGATCAGTGCTTTCATTTATCTACTGAAGACAATTTTTACTAAATAAACATTGAGTCTCTATATAGATTACCCAAGGTCGTGGGCATAACCTTTTCTTTTAATTTAACATCTTCTTTCTAATACCAGTGCAGAAGTAGCCAGTGGGTATGGATTGTCTTTGGCTATAAGCTTCCTGTTTTTGCACAACCACGTATTTATTTGGCACAGGTTGACTGTTATCATCTTGGACAAAAGACTCTGTAGAAGAGCAGAGGAAATAGCAGTGATTCAGAGTAACCAGATTGGGCACCCAAGACATGGCGACTTTCTAATAATAATTTTGCCAATATTTATTTCCCTTTGCAACCCGTCTTACATGAATTTTGGAAGACAGGCTCATTTCAGTGACAATGACATTATTTTGATTTATGAAATTATCACTCACCCAGCTAATCTTCATTTTTACTAAGCATCTCAGTGGTACATACCAGTAGTTCTAAATCAGAAGAGATTGGGGAAATTTTCCAAATACATTTCCTGGCCTCCAAACTCATGCACAGTATGGAGCATTTAGTATCCTTTTTCGAAAGTGCCCTGGTGCCTTTTTACACTACTCCTTTCAATAAGAAACAGTAATAGACAAGAAAAGATGCAGCTATATATTTTGACAGGGTTGGCCAAAAAATATGCTTTTCAAATTGTGCCAGTAAAAACACACTGTTCAGAGCTTGGTAAATATCTGTTAAATGGATGAAATGATGAATAACATAGAGATTATTCACTGCTACTTTTGCAGTATATGTGAATAATATTTTATAGTACCTGCGAATATATACAACTCTCTCACGTACTTTCTCCTTTCATCCTCAAAAATTCCCAATGAAATAATATTCTTCCTCTTTTCCAGATGAGAAAACTAAGATTTAAGAAGGTAAAACACCTAGGCCAATGTCATTCAGCAAGTGAGTACCAGAGCAAGGACGAAAAGTAAACGGTTTAACCCTTAAAGCTAGGGTTTACTCATTGCTCCCTGGAGAATAACAAAATTCTTCTTCTACTTGATAATATTTTGCATATTTTGAATTCATATTTTGAATTCATCCTGTTCTACAAATCCAGATACCTGGATTCTAGACCTAGATTTGCCCATTCCCTGCTGAATGACTCTGGGCAAGTCACTACCAAGGGTCACGTCTGGTCTTCCATATGCAGGCCAAGTGTGCACATCACCAAATGGTCTTCCACATGCAGGCCAAGTGTGCACATCATCGAAGCTCAGTTGTGGCCCACATCACGTGGCTTGATGTAAAGCTGTCATGAAATGAACTTAATCAAAAATCTGCTTGGGATTGTACAATCTTAGTTTCTTCAGGATATCTTTTTAAAAATAGTACTTTGTTCCTGTGGACAAATATTATTTGTCTTAAAATTGGCTCAAGAAAACTATTGAGCTGGTTGCTTAGGGTTCATTCTAGGATTAAGGTAAAAGTGACATTTAGGCTTCCTGATAGAATCAACAAGATAATAAAGAACAGGATTCCAGTCAGATGCTCTGCACAGGAGGGGAGAAAATTGCATTTGGCTAAAATATCTTCGATTCATAGGAACAAAAGACACAGACAGTATACAAGAGATAAGGTCCTCCAATGTCGTAGGAGCTGTTCAGAGTTCCATGAACAGAGGACCTAGTTTTGTCAACAAGGGATACTTGGTTAAAGTAACTAATAACTAGTCAAGTTCCACAAGACATAATGTACATATAAAATTACTACAGCTCTACTCTTACAGAACTAAATTCTTTTAGTACTTAAGAACGTAAAGAAGACACTTTCTTCTTTGAGCATTCAGACAGAGACAAACACAATATTGTCTTAAAATAGTTACAGCAGAAATACGGGCTTTGTAAGATTTGTGAACTGGCATATAATGATTTACATAAACCAAAAATACATATAAAGAAAATGAAGAGTATAAAAGCCACACAATTTTTAAAAATTCTGTCACTTCCTAATTATAACCATGAATTGGAAATGTCAGCATTCCTAGTGTTATCTATTTCAAGTTACTGGCTGTACTAATTTAATTTTAAGAGACACAATTGTATATATTTCAGTTGGATCATTTTATTTATTTATTTGTTCATTTATTTTAATTAAAGTTTATTGGGTGACAATTGTTAGTAAAGTTACATAGGTTACAGGTGTACAATTCTGTAATATATAATTTATATATCACATTCTGTGTGCACCACCAAGAGTCAGTTCTCCTTCCATCACCATATATTTGATTCCTTTTAACCTCATCTACCATCAGATCTTTTATCTTTCTAATACCACCTGCTCAATATAATCCCTACTATAGGTAGTAGTAATATAACTATTGGTTGTGACATTAAACAACACCTGTTATTGTTGGATGAAAAACATTTTTAACCTAAAAAATAAAACATCATAATTTTGATATAAACCTGTGCCTAAAAATAGTACAGAAGAAGCTGCTTGTCTCTGAATAATGCCTTCATAATAAAATATATAGCTAAAAGAGCCTTTGCACATGAAAACATGTTGCTTTTCTTCCTTATTGAATTTTTCTCAGTAAATGAGGTATCTTTCAGAAAGGAACAATATTTTTGTCTAGTATATCTTTTTAAGTATTTATTTCCTCTAGTGTATTTAAATACTTACAAAATAATTAAATCTTCTATCTCAGTAGAATATCAGAGTGAAAGAAAATCACGAAAGTTTTATTTTAAATGGCAAAATCTAATAGTTTCAGTTTTTACTGAATTTTACTTCTCATAATTTTTTCCTTCAATATTTGAAGTTCTGTACAAATTTACCTAAAGTAATACAATTGAGATTTCTAAAATTTTCACTTACGTGTGTCACTGAAGATACATTTGTGTACATAATAAGATGCTTAAGATTTTATGAGAAAATATGTACTTACACGTTACCTGTTCAATGAACAGAAGATGTTTTAAGCATATTAGAGATGTACACACCTGACTTGGAGCCTCTTTTCTTCATTATACAGCAGAGGTTCCTCTCTTTAATTGCTTCCAAAACTTCATGACCACCTTCCACTTACTCCATGTCTACTGCAACCAGCAGAGTCCAAACCACCACTATGTTTTTCCTATACCATTTGCCATACTACATGGGATCATGGTTTTCTCTTCTTTGAATCGCTTCAAAGACTTCTAAATGGCCATACCTAAAATCCAAAGGCCTCTAAGATGGAACCCTTATTTCTCTCATTAGTCTCATCCATTGCTCTCCTCCTCCTCCTCACTTTTCTCTGGACTTCTTTTAGTTCCCCAAACATGCTATACTGGTTTTCCTCTAAGGACCACATCACACACCGTCCTTTCTGCCTGGAATCCCCTTCTGATGGCTCTCACAAAGCTGACTTTTCATCTTTTAAATTTCTCCTTAAATGTCACCTCCTCTTAGAGCCTTACTTGAGCATGCTCTATAAACAGCTTCCCATGTATAGTTTGCTATCACTGCAGTCAATTTGGGCCCTTGTTAAAAATGAACAGTTTTAGCATCTATGTTTGTTGGTTGGTTAGATTATTTCCCACACTCTAAGTTCTACCAGGACAAGGATCTGCTTTGTTCATCATCATATCCAGTGCCTGGCATTGTGCTCTGCACACAGTACAGTAACCCCTCCACCCCCTTATCCATAAGAGATAGGTTCCAGGAGCTCCAATGGATGCCCAAACTGTAGATAGTACTGAACTCTATCAACTTCTTCAACTCTGCTGGAAATGTGGTAACAGCTTCTTCACTGGCAGACACAATCTCTCCAGTCATTTTTACATTTTTCAGTCCAAACCTATTTTATTAATGTGTAATTATCCCTTACTTGCAAATGGCTTGGTATCACTCATTTCAGCCGCTCCCTTGCTGAAGTCTTCATATAGTTTCAACATTCTCTAATGTAACACATTACTATCAATCAGAACATATTTTCTGCTCATGTCTTCCACCCACAAATTTAATGCCTTTTCCATTGTAACAAAGCACTCATCATACATTGTGGCCATAACTTTGGGAATCTGAAAAGTAACAGCAAAACTGGGAGAAATTTCTTTTTACTTCTTCGCAATTTCACAGATACAAGATTTGTTCTTACTATAGATCTTAGCAACCTCGGTATAGATTTTCTTTTTTCAATTTCACCTTTTCACTTAAAGGAAGCACTTTATAACTTCTCTTTGGCATATCTGAATTGCCAGCATCACAACTCTCGTACACTGGAGCTGTTATTAAGTAAGAGAAGAGTTATTTGAACACAAACATTGTGGTACCATGACAGTCAATCTGATAACCAAGATGGCTACTAAGTGACTAATGTGCAGATAGCATATTCAGCGAGGATACACTGGACAAAGGGATGAATCTCTCCAAAATGGATGGAGCAGGATAGCATGTGATTTCATCATGCCATTCAGTATAGCACGCAATCTAAAACTTGTGAATTGTTTATTTCTGGTAATTTTCATTTAATATTTTTGGAATGTGGTTAACCACAGGTAAATGAAACCAAGGAAAGTGAACCCATGGATAAGGGGGCACTACTGTACAGACTAAATAAATACTTGTTGAAGGGAGAATGAACAGCCTGACTCATTGCAAAGCAAGCAGTAAACTGCTTCCCCTATTGCACACTTTTCCACCAGCTGAAGAAGTTCACTTCCCCTCTCTTCAATGCTACCTTCTCATCCAAAGCTGATTTAACAGGTTTCCACTGAAGGAGTAGACCACATGTGCACTGAGACCAGAAATGAGGAGAATTAAGACAAGACTGAGTATAAAAATCTGTAAAACATCAAGAGGAGAGCATACCATGTGACTCAGGATGGGTAGAGGGGCAATATCAAGAAAAAAAAAAGTAAAAGCAGACTGAATTCCAGTATTCATAGAGCCTCTCCCAGACTTTTGAGAGGAATCATTGTATTCATGACGGAAATGTGTCTGGCGTGGTAAAAGTCTGCCAGTGGGTTGCCCAGTTTTCTCTGTTATTCATGGAACGTCTGCCATCCACTAACAGAGCAAGACATGGAGTTCTGGGCATTATTACACAGAGCCTAAAGATCATGTCTGGTACGCAGAGCTTAAAGGCATCGTGAAATAATGATAAAAGCATGTATCCAACTGTTTACAACTTCAAAGAACTCTTTTGTCTAATCTTTTATTTAGTGTACGATATAATTTTTCAAATGAGAAACCATACTTTCAAGTATAAAGATACATGTATATTCCCCATATTGCTATGGAAAAATAAATATATTAGTATATATTTTTCTCAGTTATATTTTTGATTCTCAAGGTAGTCTATTTTAAACTTAGGTTACCACATTTACAGCATTAAATTCATTCTTGTCCCATACATGTTAGTCCTAGGAAGTCCCTGTGTTATATAATGAAATGTTGTACAAAGATTGTTGTTGCTGAAAACCATCATGCCCTGGAGATATGAAAAAGTATGTCTATTAAAATAAAAATTTGGATGGAGCCTCCTTGTCAATTCAAAGCTGACTCATCTGAAGCTGTGAAGAAGGGGAAAATAATAGTATATGTGACACACAAGCCCATGTCAAAAGCTTCAATGCAGACGGTACTCAATGATCCAGTCCAGAATGTGAATTACCACTGCACAGAAAGCTCATTTCTAGAAAAGAGAAAGTAGACAGGACAAGACAGAATGGCACAGTAAAATCCTGAGACTAAATAATTTGAATTTTCACCTGAACCTAAATTCATTTTTTGTTAAATTAATGAAATTGATAATCAATTACAGGACTTACAAACATATAACAAAACAAAAGAAAAATATATAACCATAAACACCATATCAAAACAAGATTTTCAATATTTTGAAGGTAATCAGAGAAACCCAAACCAAATATCTAAATAGTAATAAAGAACTTGTACAAGGTCTCTCAGATACCTTTTCTGATTGGCTCTTTGCCTATACTGAATGCTAACTCTGAAGTTATACTGATAATTTTTATATGATGAAATTGGTCATACATACAAACACACATGCACACAGGCACACACACACACAAACACACACAGCATTGTTCATTTACTAGAATTAGAAATCAAAGGTGTCAATAATCCTAAATCACGAATGAAGCAGTTACATCAAACTCACTTTTGAATGTAAGTTTTTCAGAGGATGTGGGAATTTCGTATTATACACTTACCTAAACATACATAAACATTCATATAGAACTGTTACAAATGTTCAAACAAGACAGAACTTAAATAATAAAAAAACCTTCCCACAAAGAAAAGCTGATGGCTCCACTTGTGAATTCTACCAAACATTTAAAGAAAAATTTACAATTTATTTTTTACAAAATTTTCCTAAATAGAAAAGTAGAGAATACTTCCAAATTCATTCTATGAGGCTAGTATTACCCTGATACTAAAATCAGACAACTACATCATAGGAAAACTATAGACCAATATCTCTTACAAATATATACACAAAAATCAACAAAAGTACTAGCATATCAAATAATGCAACAGATAAAATGGATAACTCACTGGGATTTAGCCCAGGAACGCAAGATTGGTTCAATACATGAAAATCAAATAAAGCAGCATGCCATACTGATAGAATAAAGGACAAAAAACGCATCATCATCTCAATAGGTACAGAAAAAGCACTTGAGAAAATCCAATACCCTTTCATGACATGAATACTCAACATACTAAAAATAGAAATCTAAAATAAAAATAGAAACCTTATAAAGAACATCTACTAAAAACCCACAACTGATATCATATTTAATGTGGAAAGACTAAAATCTTTCCCTCATGATTAGGAGCAAGACATGTATGTCTGCTCTCAACACTTTTTGACAATTGGATATCCTCATGCAAAGGAATGAAACTGGACCCCTACCTCACACCATATATAAAAAGTAACTCAACATGGATCAAAGACCTAACTATGAGAGCTAAAACTACAAAACTATTAGAAGAAAACCTAGGGGCAAATCTTTACGACATTGGATTTGGCAACAGTTTCATAGGCATAACACAAAAACCACAAGTAACCAACCAAAGGAAAAAGATCAATGGGACTTCATCAAAATTAAAAAAAAACAAAAAACAAAAAACAAAAAACAAAAAAACAAAAAAACAAAAAAACAAAAAAAACTTGTGCTTCAAGGTACTATCAAGAAAATAAAATGACAATCACTAAATGGAAAAAACAGTTTATCTGACAGGGATATAGTATCCATTATATATAAAGAATTCCTACAACTCAACAATAAAAAGACAGATAATCTAATTAAAAATGAACAAAATGTGTGATTACTACTTCTCCAAAGAAGCAATAGAAATAGCCAATGAGCACATGAAAAGATGCTCAACATCATTATATTAGAGAAATACAAATGAAAATCACAATAAGATAACCATCCATACACTTCACACCCACAAGGACAGCTATAAAAAATGACTGACAAAAAGTGTTGTCATGGATGCAGAAAAATTGGATCCTCTTACTTTGCTGGTAAGAATGCAAAATGGAGCAGCTGCTTTGAATTACAGTTTGACAGTTCCTAAAATATGTAAACATACAGTTACCATATGACCCAGCAATTTCATTCCTAGGTTTATACTCAAGATAACTGAGAACATATGTCCACTCAAAAATGTGTACATAAATGTTAAATGCAGCTTTATATATCATAGCATAAAAAATTGGAAAGAACCCAAATGCCAATTAAATGATGGATGGATAAACAAACAAAAAAGTGGCATATATATATATATATATATATATATATATATATATATATGAATATTATTCAGCAATAAAAGGAATGAGGGACTGAACATGCTATAACATGGATGAATCTTAATAGAAAATATTATACTAAATGGTTAAACATGGAAAATATTATACTAAATAGTTAAAACCAGACATCGTAGTCAATTATTGTACGATTCCATTTATATTAAATGTTCAAAATAGGCAAATCCATAGAGACAGAAAGTAGATTAATAGTTGGTAGGAGCTGAGTTTTGAGGGGAATATGGGAATGGCAGCAAATGGATATTAGGTTTCTTTTTTGGGGCGATCAGAATGCTCTGAAATTACATAGTGGTGATGGTTGCACAATTTTGTGAAAACCACTAACTTGTACTCTTTAAAAAAGGTGAATTGTATGCATGGTATGTGAATTATATCTTAATTTTTAAAAGCAGGCAATCACCAACAAAAAACAAAGCAAAACAAAAAAAGACAAAACTGAACGATGATCTATGTACCTCTCTGGATTCAATTTTTTCATAATAATGTCACGTTCCACAGTGATACAAAAGTTATTTGTCTAAGCATAGTTTATCCTTGGCTATATATTCTTTTTTCTGGATTTTTACTTTCAAATGCCAACTTTACGAATTCTAGTGCAGTCAACCATCCTGGTTTTCCCAGGACTAAGGGAGGTTCCCAGGATATGGGACTTTCAGTACTACAACATAGAAAGTTCCCAAAAACTGGGACAAGTTTGTTGTTAGATAATTTACTTAATTTCTCTGCTCTTTGTTTATGTATTGGAGATACCCTCTATACTGCCTTTCACATTCTTTCCTTCTAACTCCACACCTTTTCCCTATGCAATTTCATTTGTCTTAATAATTTTTATTATAAAGTAATTGCTCATAAACTAGTTTATCTCAACAAAGTCTCTCCTGAATTTGAGATATGGATAGGCAACTGTCTTCTGGATGTTTCAATTGGCCACTAATACACAAGTCTAATGCAAAATCTAAATTTGATTTAGTGCCTAAGTTAATTCTTTTTTTTATTTCATCACATTCACTTAATCTCTTGAGCTAAAGAGATTAAGCTCCTCCTCTCCTCTCCTCTCCCCTCCCCTCCCCTCCATTCCCCTCCTGTCCCCTCCCCTCCCCTTCTCTCCTTTGCTTTATTATAACATCTAACGAATCACTATGTACCACCTGCAAAACTTTCTCTAATCTATTTCCCCTATCTCCTAAGTCTACTTATTCCCACTAACATCCATGACTGAGACTGATGAGTAGACAAGTGTTTCTCAGACTTTTAAAAATTCATGATCACTTTGAAAAACACAAAACCCCATAATATTCAGTCCAATTTCAAAATACAGTATTAAAAATAAAACCATGTGTTGTGTATTTTCTCCAAATACGACAAGTATCCTATTCTTATGATTCTTATACATCGCTTCCTGTCCCCTTTCTCTCTCTCTTTCACATACCACACCCACACTCACCGCCTCCCGCTCACACACATAGACTCCCACTCACCCACACAACCACACACACACACACAATCTCTCATAGGCTCCAGCAATGAGTACATGCTTTAAATTATACCAGCATAACCTGATATTCTGGCCTCAAAGCAACTGTTCTCTACTTCTGGAACTCTCTACACCAAACTTGCCTACCTCCTGAACTGTTCATCCTTCAAATTTCATTTTAAGTATTGCAGGCTCTGTAAATCTTTCCCTGACAATACCAAGCCCAAACAGAATAAATCATTTTCTCTTTTTTTAACATACTTTCAGTGTTGCACTTATCACACAGTATTATAATTTATTTGATGATATAACTGCAGTCCTCCTTGAGAGGGAACTCTTATGACAGAAATTCTATCTTATTTGTTATCTATGCATCTTATACGAGGGAAATAGCAGGCGTACAACTCAATTTGTGGAACTCCACTAATATTTTTTATATATTTATTACTTTGATTAAGTGATGACAACTTATATAGCATGCTTAAAATATGACTGAGTGACATTTTAATAATAACTGACAAAGAATCTTTGGATGGTTTATACACACAGTTATAAAAAATACATATTATATTGACATGTGTATCCATCAATCTAGATTTGCAAAAAAAAGTAACACAAGCACAGTCACCCTACTTCCTGTCTTTCTACTTACCACTCTGTATCTCTTTCCCCACTCAGTGAAGTGTTTTGAAAAAGGCATGTACCATCACCGTCTCCTTTTCCTGACTTTTCAGTTCTGCCTCACTGCTTTAGAGTATTTCCACGCACTTATGAGTTAAAACTGCTATGACAAATGCCACCACTTACCTCTATATGGCCAAACCCAAAGGATATTTTTAATCTCTGAAGTTATTTATTGATTTTCTGCTGCATTTAATACTCTTGGGCATTCCCTTTGAATCCCTCCACTACCTTGGCTTCTAATTCTCCCACTTCTTTAACCATTATTTCTCAGTTGAGTTGAGGGAGCCTCTTCCTTTGCCTATTCCTCATCCATTGGTTTTACCTAGGACTCTCTCTGGTATATTTTTTGTCTAACTATATATCCTTTGGTGATGTCATTTACTTTCCCAGCTCACTGAGTCCTTCAGGTTCACATATACAACTTGGATATGCCCTTGGATAACACACAGGTACCATGACATCCTCCGATCAAACTCTGAATTCCTCCCTGCCCACCTTAACCAAGGCCTTGTTTGATTCTTTAATTAGGCTTCTCACCCAAACTATTCATATGATAATCCCCCAAACTCTTTCCTTACAAACCACAGTCAATTGCCAATCAAGCACTGCACATTGGACTTCTTACTCAACTCTTAAAATGTTTCCTTATCACATACTCTGTTAACTCCTATAGATCAAGACTTTATCATCTTTCTCTCGACTATTACAATAGTCTATTCATTGATGTGCTTGTCTCTAGTTTTGCTCATATCACATTCATAGTTCATTTCCCCCACTTCTGCCAAAGTAAAGTAATACATATTTTATATATACACACATATACATATAATGAAAATCTGATTAAGCCACTCTCCTAATTAAAACTCATTTCCACAACATGTAAATGTAGTATTTATTGAATTTATTTTTCACCCAGTTAGCATATACAGAAATCTAAATTAATCCTACAACACTAATCTGGGATGCATTCATATACTTTCTATTCTAGTCTATTCAACACTAAAAACAAACAAATAAAAACTAGCCTCAACTGACTTTCAGACCCACTAACAGGTTATAACTTATACATTTAAAAACACGGACCTACATGCTACAGCCCATCTTTAATCACGCCCCCACCACCAGTTTATTGTTGCCTTTTCTTATCAATCTAGAAAGGCACTTATGTGGATATAAAGAGCTCAATGGATACATGCCACTTTCTAGGAAGCATCAGTAGAAATAAGATTCTTGCAAATTTTAAATTTTTTAAGTCCCCTAAAGAGAGGTTCACTTTCTTAGAAAAGTATAGCATGAGCAAAGGGATTGTCAGAAAGGAGGATTAAAAGGAGTACTACACTTTCAGCCACTATACTCAGAGAGTCCACCAGGAAAATTCCACTAGGTACAAGGTAAGTTACAACAGATTCCCACAGCTTTAAGTCTATGGAAAGTAAAAATAAAAATAAAATAAGACCAAAAAAATAAAAATAAAAAAATAAAAACTGGGGGAAGGATGACAACTGCTGCTTCAGATCTAAAATTCCAACTTAAATCGTTTTTAGAATGAGTGGTACTAATTCAAATAGAATATCAATATGTGAAACATAACATATATTAAAGTAAAAATTAATTCCTCAAATAACTTTCACAGAAGTTGCTTGAATCCTAATATAAATAAAATATTTTCTAATACTTAGAAAATAAGCTAGAAAGTGGGGATCATAAGTTTTCTATGAATTATTAAGAAAAGTTCCATCATTAGGGAAATGACTTTACAGTAAGAACATTTATAGAAATAAACATGGCAACATCATTAAGAGTACTTCCAGCTGTGTACTTTCTTCAATGTAATTATAAATAATTTTACTATGATTAAATATAAAATTATTTTTATGCCTTAAAATGTACTGATTAAATGTAGAATGATATTCAAGTAAACTTATTGAGATAAAATCTGTAACCCATCTATTGAGCTTCTTGAAATTTGTTTATCAAAATGCTATATCTTAAAACATAAATAATTTTAAATTATTTGTGATTATATGTAATATACAAAATATGAGAATTTAAATGTCTTATTTAATTTCAGTCTTTGCCAATGCTAACAAAAACTTGTCACAGCAAAAGTATTACAAAGATGTACTTTTCTTCTTATAGCCTTTTTACAATTTTATCGATTTATTTTGGTTTTGCTTCAAAGAATTCTCAGATATATAAAGAAATCTATTTTAAAAAATCACACATTTCTTAAGTCACATTTCTTCCAAGACTTTTGCTAAACACCTTGGAAGGAGGCATTTCCCCAGTAGTAACTACTTGACTAAAATGGCTATGCTAAAAGTATTGCCACTGCTGTGACATTTTAAGGGAATGTTTACATTTTCTTACCGGGAGCATAATTCTTCTCAGAAAATTGACTATATCCTCCTACTCTGCAGAACTGTGAAGTTCTTTATATTTTATCTCATCAAAACCCGCATTCCCAACTCAGAGTTTACTTATTTGGTTTCTTCTCTACTTCTTGCTTTCCTCTTAGGTTGGCCATTTAATCTTTCCCTAATATCTACACTTGAGATTGCAATAAAAATAAAACTATTATAGGTGGTCAAGCTGCTCTTTCAGATTGTCCATTACTTTTAAATAAATAGTATGAAGGTGGCGAATGCCCTACCTATGCATTTCCCTTACGCTCACTTTCCTCCCCTCTCTGTACCTTGCCTCCATGCTTTCCTAAGTTCTTAGTCTCCAGCACACATACATTCCAAATCCAAAAGTACAAAATTTCTGCTACCCAAGAGCTCCCTCAGAACATGTCCCTTTTCTCTAATTAGTTTTATGCTTCTAATATGACATTAGAAACACCACTTAACTAAGATACTTAATACAGAGCTCGTGTTTACAGATAATTTTACCTAATTCAATAGTAGCCTTTATATTACACATACAGCAGAGTAGCCAGAATATCTACTCCCACATGCAATGTGAATTAATAAATCTGTAACCAGTGATCTGTGTAAGAGATGACATTTCAGTCGATAAAACCAATGCCATACTCACGGTGAAGGTTGGTGGGGCTGGTTTTCAGCATTTCTTGGTGTTTTGCAGGCAGCAGGCTTCGCCATGTCCCTGACAACACACCTGGGGCGCATGATAGACAGCACAACGCACTATTAATTATAAAAAGGGTAGAACAAATCTGGAAATTAAACATGGTACTGAAAACACAGTCTAAGGGAAAATCTTTGCAAGCCCCTTCAATATTAACTTGGAGGCCCTGGAAAAGCCCTTAGAGCTGGAAATCCTTGACTCAGGCTTCTGAGAACTCAATTATACCCAAATGAAAATCTGTGCTAGCTTCTGTATTTGATTTTCCTTTTAGCACCAATAAAATGATTGTCAGCAGCTCTCCCCACAGAAGAAATGCTACTGAAAACTTTGGCCTTACCATATGATGACATCTGAAAGCTTTAAAAATAGGAACAGCCGTTGTGTTGATATGCTTAAAAGATGAGCAGGATTTTCTGCAGCATTGGCTATTTTACTAAAAGATACGGACTCCTGTTTCATGTCATTCACCACGACATAGGTCCTTCACTTTATGCAAAAGGAGATCAGAGAAGCCACAAGAGAGCCTCATGCTCCAAACCCCCTTCGAGCTAGGAAAAGGGCAAAAGTTAGAAGAAAATGTTTGTATGTAAAGTGTGTGTGTGTGTGTGTGTGTGTGTGTGTGTGTGTGTATGTGTGTGTGTGTGTAAAATACAGAAGATACCTCCACAATGTGAAGAAAAATAGTAAAAGGTCTTCGTGTCTTAAGTCCTCCATCACAGAATAAATAAATGCAGGGGTGGATGATATAACAGAGCTCCAAAGGGCAGTAGGAGGACACACTCTCACCCTCACACCATCAGGGCTTACAGAACATTGGAGAGACTCACGGGCAGAAATCAGAAAACACCTCCATGTGAGGCTGTACTTGGATGGCTCAGATATTCATTCCTTCGCCACAAAACTTCAAAACAAACGTTGCTTTAAATAGGGAAGCTATGGTTGTAAAGCTGAGACCCCCCACATCTTAGACTTTGCCAAAATGAAACACCCCTTAGGACCCAAGATTCTCAAACATGAATCTGATTCTTAACATCTTTCATGGAAGCTTCTTGGAGGTGTGACTACACTACTTATATTTAAGGCCAGTCGTGTTATTCCAGAAGTGGATTACTGGTGAGGTAGTCACAGATTAACTTTTCCCAAAGCTAAATGCTGCATGGCAAAATTCTCCACTTCTGAAAGAAATGATACAGGGAAACATGGACACAACGCACAGAAACGTGCACACACACACACACTGCTCATTCCAAACAAGGTCAAGTAAGACTTTGAAATCAATATGTAAGGTGAAAGAAAAGAAAACTGTGCCATTTCAAAGCCTCCCTCCTGGGGTAAGTTAAGGGAAAGAAAAGCGATGTCTGTGAAGAGCTAATACTAAACTCTTAATGGATCGGTCAAGAGATGTGAGTCAAGAACATGTACAAGAAACACAAGGCCTTCTGATTTGTTCCAGTTTCGTGAGAGGAGAAGGCCACTCAGGCATCAGCGTTAAGAAAGTATTTAAGAAGGCAGTTGTTAGGGAGAAGTCATATCCTAGGATTTCTGAACACGGTAATTTTAATCTAACTTACACAGACTACAATGCCCAGGAAGTTAAATTTCATAGCACTGGAAAATCTTTTGCAATTCTCACTCAGCTAAAAATAGCACATCCAGCATGTTTAATCTACACATACTGATTTGTGAAAATATCAGAAATATCACCAAATTTGGAAACATTTTTGAAGAATTATATCTGTGAGAAACCATATGCAACCTTCTATCTTAATTAGTTTCTTTTTCCCCCTAAAGTTTCAGGTATTTATACAAAGCTTTGAAATAAAATTAAGTGGCTATTGGCCGCTTAATTACAATTTTCCTTAAATATGCTTTCAAGTGACTCTTTTCTAATAAATGTGGAACATCAGCCAGCACTGAGGTAGTTTTCTAAGTAATATGTTTTTCTTTTTTTTTTTTCCTTCTGAGTGAAAGAGAATGTCCATGTAGGAAAACTCTCATCTAGTCTCAGGTACTTAATGGTTTTGGTTTAAAATTACAAAGCTGACATTCTGCTTCTCCCTGCGCATATTATAGAATCTTGAAAATGAAACCTTTATTTAAATTTCTGAACTTTAAAGTTTTCTTGGATAATGAAAATAAACACATCAATACTCAAAAACAATATATTTAGAATTAATTTAAATATACTGAATTTAATATATATTTATTTAAATTAATGTTTTAATTATTTTTAAAAAAACAACATAGTTTTCATACTAATATATAACCTGACCACAGGACTAAAGTGATATAACTAGTTTTTAGGGAGAAAACTATTTTTTCAAATTGGTAATTTACCCAATTTGAAGGGGCTCTAAACAATGGTAATATATATCCGTACATTTTCTAATTTGACTCCTTTTTAGCTGAAATTTCTTCTTGATATAAGAAAGAAAAGGTAAAGAAAAACACCCTACATTCAGATAGATACATAAATACATAAAGAAATATAATATGCTTATAAGATTTTTGTAGAATGCATGGATTAACATAATCTCTAAAATTATAATTGAATTGTTATGTCTGGCATAGCACAGTTTGGAGGGATAAACTGTAATAGTTTTGACAGTTCTAATGTGTAGAAAAATTGTTTAGCCCCAGCATTTTCCATTATCTCCCACACATTAAAGTTATTATAACAAGATAGACCCTTCATCCTCTAAGAAACACAACAATGAGGTTTCAGCATGTTGCAGCTATTAAAGGTTTTCCTCTACATATGATTTGTTCCTTGAGCCAGACATAAGGAGGCTGAAATGATGTCACAATGCTGACTTCCTAGATTTACAATGGATTGAGAGACTAAGAGTTCAAGGTTTTTGACCTCTTATTCTTTGCAAAGTCTTTAATTACGCAGAGATTTATCAGACAGGGACTCTTAACAGTCTTCAAACTGCTTGTGAGCATTCCCTCATCACTCAAACCTCACTGAAGATTTATGCAAATGAGACATTCTACTACCATCTCAGGGGACTGCTGCTATCTCCGCCCTGAGCGCTGCAGTTTTATGAATGAATGCAATCAATGCGATGAATGGTTGCCAACTGCCCACTCAGCCACTTCTACTCTTCCTGCACTTACAGGAGAAACTAACATTGTCACAAGCCTGCCAATGAGGCTATGGTAAGGCTTCCATCTTTCCAAACAGGAACTAAGTATACTTCCAGATACTTACAATATGTGAATTAAAAATCCTGAATGCCTCCAAAAAACAGTTTACATAATTACTTTCTCTTTTTGAGTTTCCCTTTTGGTGCTTGCAATCACTAGCAGCCACTACCCTACCCGCCAACCCCCACAGAAAAAGAAGGAAAAAAACAAAACAGAACACTATTTTATGAAACTTTATCTCAATTTGAACTTAAAATCATTTTACCTTTTACGACTAATATCAGGAAACTAGATACTGTGCACTAAGCTGCCAAATAGATTATGACATGTTTACATTTTTGTTCTCAATCTTTTAGTTTTTGAATTTTACTGAGGTTTCTCCTATCATCTATGGAGACAGCAATTACATCCAAACAGTGCTAGGGGGAAAAAAGTGTATTTGTGCTTACTCCCCAAGTGTTGTACTACTCTACATTTGTTACAAAAGACCCTTAGGGGCAGTTAAAATAACAAAAGGTTAAGAGAATTAAACATTTTTCAAATGTACAATTCTCCTATTTGCTGGTCAGATACACAATATATAGAAACAAGAAAAAAACAGACATAAAGAGACCTCAAGAGTTCTCTAGCCAGCCCTTCTGTTCTAAACCTCAGATTCAGTGCTACTCTTCCACATGTCATTTGCCCAAAGAACCTAAAATATATGCAAAATTCCTGTCTCCAGCTCAATCAATCCTCTTTTATGTCCCAAAATCCAACTGCCTCATCAGCATTTTCAGTTGGATTTCTAACAGACCTCTCAAAATCAACATTTCCAAAATGGAATCCTTAATCCCACACCCTGAAACCTGATCATCCAGCAGTCATCTCCATCTTGGCCGAATTACAAATAAATTTCTCCAGCTGTTCAGCTAAAACCTTTTGATTTGACTCCTCCTTTTTCTCACACCTGGCATGCAATCCACCAGCTTGGTTCTGCTTTCAAATTACGTGCCTTATCTGTCCATGTCTCACCTCCTCCACTATTGCCATGGTGTCCCAAGACAACATCACCTTCTACTTGGATTCCTACAACAGACTTTTAACTCGTTGCCACGAGCATTTATATTTGTCCTCTTCCTAGAGCTTATTCGCAAAACAACAGAGTGCTGCTTTTGAAAGATAAACCAGACCATGACTCCTTGGCTCAAAATCTTGCAATGTCTCCCCAGTTTGCTCACCTAAAATGCCAGAGTCCTTAGAATATAATCCGGTCTCCCATAACTCTCAGAATTCATCTCCTATAGCTACCTCTCTCTCCCCTTGCTCACGCCGCTCCAGACACACTGGCCTCCTCTCTGGTCTTCCTCAATCATACCAAGTACGATCTTGCCTTGGGTCCTTTGCACCAACCCTTCCTTGTGTCTGGAATGCTCTTTCCTGATATTGGTGTAACTAACCTCCTTACCTCTTTCAAGTGTATGCTCAAAGGTCAGTTTTTGGTGGTTTCTACTCTGATGCTCCTACTTACTAATGTACTCTGTTCTCCCTCCCTCAATCACAGCTATATACTTCCAATACCCATCACCTTACTCTACTACTTACTAAAATGTCCTGCCTCCCACTGCTGAAACATGAGCTGCTAAAGAGGAGAGATCTCTGGTTCACTGACATATTGCAAGAGCCTAGAACAGTGTCTGACATAATAGTCACTCACTAAATGTTTGTTAAAAGCATGAATAATATAAAAAAGACAAAAAGCTGTAGATTTCAAGCTTGAGTAACTAATTTCATATGCTAAAACTTAGTGATTTAGAATATATTCTAGATAACACTTTTGTGTAAGATTATAGCATATTTTTATAAAATATTTACAAACTATAATTTATGGCCAACAAGTTTTATGATTTGAATAACTCTACTAAATTTGTTTTTATATGCTGTGACTAAGACTCATTCTGTTTCTGAGTAAGACAAAAAGTATTTGTCAGTGCATGACTTATTTGGTGGAAAACACTCTTTAATATCGAGTAATTGCTTTGAACCAGTGAGGTATTAGTTAACATCTACTGTACTGATATTTTATCAAATGAAACTTTAAAATAATTGTATATAAAGCAATTTCTTAATAGTAAAGAGAGAATATTAATCCCTCTTTTCTTCTGATTTTTATAAATAGGGCAGGGAAATAAGAACTTCTGTGTATTCAACACCTGTTAGTTACCAAAATGTACACAGCATAAGTCATTTAATCTTCACACTATCCTGCACGGAGATATGATTGTCCACTTGACAGATGAAGCAACTGCAGATCTAAGAGAGAACATTATTTTTCCAAAGATAAATGGCAAATGTTGATATTTTAAGAAGCCATGATTGGTATGAAGGACCTATGTGGCATCACAGTAATGTCCTTTCCATCATTACAAAAAAAACCCAAAAAACAAAAAACAAAAAACTCCTGATGTTAATACTTGAAACATGAAGGGAAACTAATAAAAATTAGTCATCAAGTTGTGAATCCAGTATTCTCAGAGATGTCTAAATACCATTGATTTCATGATATAGGAACATTGTAGAAACTATTCAAATAACCCCACATAATTGAGTGTTCTTTAAATATTATTCTAGTATCACAAGACAATAGTCACCAAATGTGACAGCAGAACAATGATGATAGCACGGTGTCAAGTTGGTTAAATTAGAAATGTTGAGTGATCTTAAGACCAATGGAAATACTACAGAATGTGAAATGCAAGACAGGACATCAGGGATAGAAAATGTGTTTATTTAAGAAAAAGAATCATAAAAGCTGAAAAGATTTTTAAAACTCATTCGCAAGACAAATACAATTGTTAAAAATTGCTTCAAATATATTTTTTCAAAGGAGGTTTTCAAAAGGGATCCTCTCATCTCCATTTACAAATGCTAAAAAAAGAAAAACTGGAAATAGTACTTCAAAAATTGAGTTTTTAAAAATTGCATTCATGTCAATTTAACAGTGAACAAATGAATACGATGACTGTTACCCATAAGATGAAGATGGAACAATGAAAATTCTACACCAGAAGAGGAAAATGGACATTGGTAATTTGAAAAGGCAGTTGTGCTGATCATAAATCATCAGGGCCTGCCATACCTCTGACGTGCATTTGGGGAACCCTCACAAGCTACATAAGAGTAATTACTATTTTAAAAACACATTGAGGACAGGTGAAGTAGGTTCTAATTATAAGAAAAGGGAAATGAGCTGGCTATTTTTCACAATGAATGATGAGGGCTGCTGAACCTCCCCCAAAGAGGCCAGGAAGTTATTCACAAAACCAGACGAAAAAGTACAGAATTCTAAAATAAAAGTGATAACAAGATAAAGATTCATTACAGAGATTAATGAGTGATGTTAAATTTTGGAAAAACAAATTTTTCAAAGACTGATAAGAAAGAAAATAATAGGTAAGAAGTCAAATCCCTGGTCCTCTGGACTATTCACACCTGCCCTGTTTATCATTGCTTATGTCTCCAGAATGCTAATAGGCTTGGTTCTACAAGGTCATAACATTGTTTCCAACATTTCAGCAATATGATTAATTAACCTCTTTTCATCCAAGCTACTATTTCTGTTAACACAATTAGTTTCTTTCTCCATTCACCAATTCTTGAAATACCTATGGATAGGTACCCATACCTATGGATTGATATCTGCCACCATCCTCTACATAATGTCCCTTTTACATTTTTCTACTTACTAACTAGTATGCATTCTTCAAAAGCCATCTGCTGTCTGTGAAATACAACACAACTTTAGAAACATCAAGAGAACCAGAGATTCCCTGCCACTAAACCTACAACAGAGAACTTCTGTTCATTTCATTGAGGGGGAGAATCTATCAAGTAGAAAGTAAAGAATTTCCAGAGGGAGGAAACAATCAATATAGTCAATGCAGCAGAGGCATCAAATAAGATGACGGCTGAAATAATGCTTTGACTTCTCCAAGAGTAAAAAGAGATGGAGCTAAAGTGGAATTGCAGTGGGTTGGTGGGGGAAGGCGTAATATGGAAGACAGAGATAGAGTTTGTAGACAATTGCTACAAATGTAGATAAATGCTGAGTTGAGAAAAGAAGGATATTAAAGGGAAGACTGTCTTCTTTAATACTTATGGGTACAATTCTAGGTGAGGGAATTAGCCTTGGGATAGGGAGGAGTTAAAAGTACAAAGGAGTGAAGAGGGGAGGAGAAGGCCAGAAAGGGGAAGGACAGAGAGAAGAAGGAGAGGTCAGGTGTTTAGTGAGGAAGCTAAATTGCTCAGAAGATGGAGAAGGATGGTGAACAGGTAGGGGCTTAGTTCCCAAAATGTCACCTATCATTTGACTGTAACTGCCATCTTCATTTTCTCCAAAAAATATTCTTGCAGGATAATGCTCCATGAAATTCATTTTGGGAAAGTTCCAGAAAGTGAAAATCACCTCTCCACCTCTCATATTTCTAACTCCTAGAGGCAGAAAGTTTTGCTCAAAATTTCTTCCCCACTCCTATCTGTGCCAGGGTAGGGAGGAATTTGGAGGGAGCTCTCTCCTTCTATTCATCAACCACTGATAGCTATGTTTTCATTAGTGGGAAGGGTTACTAAGTCTCAAAAGCAAATGGAAGCTGACAGTTTCCTCTTCTGATTGTTGAGTGCAAGCATAGAGGGACCCCTTTTCAATTCTTGAGTGTCCAGCTTCCCTGACGTAAGCTCCCTCAGCAGAGCTGGGTGGGACGGACTCTAACATGTCTATAACTCCATCTACTTCTCTTTCTCACTTGCTCAGGTCTATTCAAGCTAGTTATGTAAATGCATCTGAGGTCTGCTCAGAAGATTTACTCTTAGATTTAGAGTAAGTTAAAAAAACAACAACAGGAACAAAAACTCACCCGGAATTGACACCCACAGCAACTAGGGAGAACATCAGAAAAACTAAATAATATCTAAGTTTCTCTAGCAAGGGAGAAATATACTCTTGATCAGTATATTCAACCTCTTTTGTTCCTCTGGCAGCCATGACAGTGCTTCTGTGTGGAACACATCACCATGGGCTCCAGTTTGCACACATGAAAGTCCCACCTATTTCTTTTCAAGTGACAAAAATATATTTGTTTGCAGATGGGTGGAAAAGGTGAAGAGGAATACAGTCAATAATATTGTTATAATTTTGCACGGTGACAGGTGATTACTAGACTTATTACGGTGATCAAACTGTATGGTGAATCACTATATTGTGTACTTGAGACTAATATAATATTGTATATCAACTGTACTTAAATTTAAAAAAAGAAAACATGTTGGTCTAAAAGTAAGTGATAATGTTAATAATCTTGGCACTAACTAAGGTTATCTTAAAGAGGAACTTATTTACAGATTTTAGTACTTGAATTTCCTTAATAAATAGTTCCTAATACTCCTCACAGCTAACTTACGTGTTTTATAACCCAATAGGAACCACTGCTGTAAACTGCTAAACTGCTGGCTCTGTCCCAGGCCTAGCTAAGTGTGGTCTCTCCATCAAAAACAGTCACTTACTTAAATGAATGAGATGAAAGATACTGCTTAGTCAGCAATAGCAACACCAACTTAAACAGGAGTATTACCATTCTCAATGAGAAATAAAAATTGTCTTAATTCAAAAATCAATTTAGCAAAAAAGGATGAATTTTAAGAAATGTAAACATATTTAGATATGAAAACTATAGAATAGCAAAACAGAAAAAGAACAGTGAATAATACCAGCTAAAATTTCTGAGTGCCTACAGTGGGCTAGGAGATGTGCTAAGAATCCTGCATGCTTTTAGTCATGTAATCTGGTCATATGTCATATATTGTACTTGGCACTACCAAAGTTACACATTTATTTGTGAAATACCACAATATCTACTTAGAAGCACAATGAATCATTTCAAAAATTACACAATATCTGTGAAACAGTTTTCAGCAAATAAATTGTTTGTCATTCAAGTTTTAACACGAAGCACACAATTGTAATTGAATATTTCAAGTTTTAAGCAGCTCACATCCCCTTGCCACATTTGAATGTTGTAGAAGAAGAATAGACAGTTGTCAGGTAACGGTTACCTACAGTCTAAATATCCAGAGTAAAGAATGCAATTTGGTAGTCGAGAGGGATGAATAGTATCTGTAAAAATTATTGTCAGAGCTTTTTCAAAACTAACGATTTTTCTGCTTTTTATTTGTAACACAAAACCACAGCTCTTTGAATAATGATTTTAGAGTAGTTTTATGTATCTAAATATGCCTTTTCTCCACAAGCATTCTGTCTCCTTCCTCATCAGGGAGCCAGATAGCTAAATAAATATCTACTAGAGGTCCATAATAGTTCCTTGGTGGGATTTAAGTGGATTTTAAATAGATAAAATAAAATGGGAAAATGAAACTTGGAAAAGCATTAATGAAATTCCAGGCATTGCTTTCAATTAATTGTAACTATTTTCTCAACTGATTCACCTGCCTAGAAAGTTAGAGAAAAACTAGAGACAATCAGATATGAAAATATATTATATGTGGACTATTATTTGTACATAAATATTAAAGTGCTATACAAGAAATATGTATTATTCACTTTTTATTGTAAATGAAATAGTTCTCTATTTTGTTAAGAGACCACAATGCTTCTTCTACCCAAAATATGACAAAAGAATGAAACCAAATCATTTTGACACTTCAATGGGAACTTTAATACCTGAATACGATTGCTTCTTTGTTTTAATTTTTTTGTATGTATTTAGAATGAGAAAAACAAAAATCTTATAAATAAGTTATTTTCATCCCCTTCATCCAAATTGATAAAAATATGAACAGCTGATTAGGAAAATACTGATGAAAGGTATGATATTTGGAAAGATAATCCAATGTATAGGACTTCTTACTCATCACTGACAGAAGATTTTCCAAGCCCTCTGCTCTCCCTCTTGACTTGATAAGACTGTCATTCTTGTGGCTTCAAGTTCACTGATGGTTTCCCGAACTGTCATGAAGACTTCACCCCCTATTATCTATCAGGTCTTAGATCTACATCTACCTTAAGGCCCTCCTAACAACAGAGCTGAAACAAACTAACATACTGAACTGAATATTCCTCCTATTCTCAAAGTTAAACACCCTCTAAGTTCTACAGAGCAGTCAAATAATTCTTCCCATTATTCATGTTCACAATCTTGATGCCACTATGACCTCTCATTCTCCTTAACGGCCAATAAGTCATTGAGCCCTCTGGTTACTCCTTGAAGGATCTTGAAACTGCTCTTTCTTATTTATGTCTACTACTTCCTTTGAAGGATCTTGAAACTGCTCTTTCTTATTTATGTCTACTACTTCCAAATTCATTTTCTCCCTTGAATGAACTAGTGGGGTACTCTTCCTCAAGCTCCATTTTCTTCTATTCACAGATTCTCCAAAAGGGCATCACATTCTCCACCATATCCACCAAATACATACACAGCTATCAAGTTCCAGGGTATTTCATCTACAAATTCCCTCATTCATTAATCTCTTCCTCTGCATTCCTAACATAGCCCATTTCCCAAGTCAGATAAATATATCTCAACGTGCTAGAACATCATTTTCATCTCCATTCCGTATGCCATTTGTCTTATTCAAAATAATCTGCCTCTTTTTCTCTCTCCATTAATTTTTAGTCCTTTCAAAATTCAACTCAAATGTACTAAACTCCAGGAAGCCTTCTATGTTAAGAAGTCTCATTAATCCTTCACCAGTATCTTCTTAAAAATCAGTCCTTATATAGGCATGAGAGACTTTGTTTAATAGCTGCAGCTCAAGTACTGGGAAGAAGTTCAAAAATGTCTGCTTCGGAAATAGGACCTGAAATGGAAGCATGTTCCAAAGCCCTGGCTGGGAAGCCCCGACGATAATGTCTTTGTCATCAACGAACAAATACAGGACACATGCCCTGTGCCATGTACCACGCCAAATGCTGTGATCACAACCTGAAAGCAAGTCAGTCTATTTATCAATACTACTAATAATAATTTACATTTATTGAGCATTTTTACACATGGACTCTTTCAAGCTCATTGTATGCATTAACTCATTTGATCCTCCCAACAACTTCATGTGGTAGATGGGTTAACTAACCTACCTAAAATAATGTAGCATTTACAAAGCTCTGTTATATGTAATTGTAAGCATTAGTTCCATGAGTTGAATCTATTACATACCACTTTATTTCCTTAAATTGCTTAAATTATTTTAATATAAAAATTCATTAATTTCAAACACAAGTGAAAACATATTGTAGGAATCTAGATTGATAATGCAATAAAGTCTGCCTGTTTTCTCCCAAATATGTTAAATATAAAGTATATTTATTTTGGGAAATAAATCTCTAGTCTATTATATGATTAAGGCATAGGTATACTGCCATGCCACTTAGTGTTCTCAAATAAAATAATTTAAGTTACATTGTCACATACAACGAATGTTCACCACGCTCTTCATCATCACTTCCAGAGTCCCAGCTCGTCCTTGCTGGGATTTACTTGGTAAATACTTCTTATTTACAGAACCAGGGATGTAGAAACACATTAGGAGTTTTTAAGCTCGAAGACTGAAATTTGTCGTCCCTTTATCCAAGTCACTAACTCCTTCTCTAGCATCCATGCTTCTGCTATAGGCAAATCTAAAGCCACAAAGAACTCACTAGCCTTAAGTCAGCTAATTCTATTGTTAAAGATTTCTGACTATTGGAATATGGTTTTTAAAATGTTTCCTGAAATCTGCCTCTACATAACTTCCACACATGGGTCCTAACTCAGCCCTTGAAAAGCTGTATGGAACAAGTCTGTTGCTTTTTAAAAAGGCCACCTCTTCATATACTTGAATACTGTGGTCGTGTGTCCCCTTCATCCTCTCTTCACTCTCTTTCTTCTCAGTCCCTCAATTACCTCTCACTAGTCATGTGTTCCAGAGATCTGCCCACTCTGGCTGCACTTCTGGGGGTTAACAACGCTCTGAAAAGTCGACTCCCTTTGTTGTATAATATTTTCACTCTAGGTCCACAGGAAGGAATACAAACTCAAATTTTACAACCCTCTATAATAACCAGGTCATATAAAAAGCCCAACTGACAGAAATGATATTCAGGGGAAATTATCTATGAGTGGCTTCCAAACCTGGTCATACATCAGAATCATCTAAAGAGGTTTGTAAAAGGAAAAATTCCTTGGGTCCAAGCCCAGATGTACAAAGCTGGAGTGTAGACCCAGGGATTTTTATATGATTAGCTTCCCTGGGTGATTCTAATATGTCCAGGCAGGTGTTTGGGAACTGCTGATAAAGAATGAGCCATTCATTCACTTCACTGGACAGTCTGTGTCCTTTCCGTAGAGGAAGCTAAACCACAAGAAGCCTCCATAACTGACTACATTATCATAGTCACTCGTAAAATAGCTTTCCCTGAACTGCATTTTAATGTTTAACTGCCCTCAGCTTTATGACAGGTCGATACAAGAAACAGCTGCATAAAGTTGGTTTCTGCCTTTACTGTAAAATACTGGTGAGGTCACTTCTAGTATATGAGTTTGAATCCTTTCTATAATACTCCACCTTCATCTCACTATTATTTTTTTCAAAATTCAGCACCAAGAATAAGGTCATCCCTGTGTATTAAAAATAACTATCATGATTTATTTTGGTCAGGGTTAGAAAAGACTTAAAGCTTATCATAGTGACAGTACTGATAAGGTAAGTATGTTGATAATCTCATTTTTTCCTTGGTTTTAAGTTTAAATTTCTATTTTAACAATGCTTAATGTTGAAATCCTTCTGCGAAAAGCAAAAGAGAATCATAGAAAAACAGAGTAAAGTCAAAATGTTATTTTACAGGAAAAAATTAAATATGCAATTTTTCTTTAAGTTCGAAAAATTTAATGTCTTACAGAGCATACTCGGGCACTTAGTACACATACGATAAATAATAATATTAAGATGATGCCATCTCACTAAATTTGAAATGTTCTATAAAATTAGCATTTCAGAAAGAATGTTTCATGGAAAGATTCCATAGGAATTAAGTCAGTGCCATCACACAGAAAAAATATGGTTTCATTGTCAAATAAATTAGGGAAATAAGTTAAATGGGTTGAGCAGGTTCTTTTACTGCATAAATTTTTAGAATATTCAAAATGCTAGTGTTCATTGTTTGCTTCTAAAACAGAAGCGTAATAAGTAACATTTTCAAAGAAATAGCATCCAGTTTGGGATAAGATGAAATGGCATTTACTAATTGCAACATAAGAAATATATATCCTCCAAGGAATATAATAAATGCTTAGTAAATTATTCCCAATGGTAACATAGAATAGCAAATATGGCACTTAACTTTGGTAGGAAATACTTTCAATTGGCCACCTCTCAGTCTAAAAGCATTGCTATGTTTACCTGAACATAGGCAACTGCCTCACGTTTGGTCCACAGAATAAATATATCATCAAACTTCTTAGAAAGCTCATCTTCAAGTAAGTCTACTAGTTTTAGAGTACATGTTTGCCTCCATTCTTATATATTAATTTCACAGGGAGATGACACACAGAACACTTTCATGACTAAGCATTCAATATAAACTCACCAAAGGGACAGATTTTGACCTAAACTAACAATTTTTTGTGCAAGGCCTACAGTTTTTGTTTGTTGGTTGGTTGTTTTTTTACCTAGGTGGCAAGCAATATATTTATGTAAACTTTAAAGGATGCCTAATCATGGCATTGTACACCAGAAGCTAAACATTAATGAATGCCAACTGTAATTTTATATATATAATGTGATGTCTCAGTGTGAGGTCGGAGGGATAGTGGAAGGGGGGAGGGGGGTTCACAGTGTGAGGGATATAAATGATGAACGTCTAAGTATTACCTTGTCTTGTACACCTGAAACTAATAAATTTTAAAAAAATGAAAAAAAATAAAAAATATAAAATAACTAACTAAAAGGCATAGAAATCCTAATGTCCTTTAAAATTTCTAAGTTTGATATACAGGGAATAAAAGCAATCATTGCAGTAGGTAGACTATATCTATCACCCTAGTATTGGAGAGGAAATGTTACACTCAATATTTTTACCATTCATACATACATTGCATATATTTATTTTTCAGGCAAATAATGATATACCTTATATTGCCTATAGAAAAATTTAAGGGTCAATGAGACATTTATTCTTAAACCACATAATTTTCTTACTGAAAAATTTTCTATTCTTTTCTCTCATATATAAAATTAAGTACTAAATCAACCAAAAAGATTTGACATTGGCAAGACTGTCTTCATCTATTCAAATTGCCAATAATTTTATTGCTTTGTAACTCAAGATGACCTCCTTACTTTGGAAATAATGTTTTGGGTTTTGACACTAAGTAGTTAAAAGTTACTTATCCTTCACCAAAGATAAAATTTTAAATATCTGACTTTATCAAAATTAAAAATTTTGCCCCAAAAACACTATTAAAATCATAAATATGCAAGCCATAGACTGATAGTATTTACATTATGTATCGTATATACATTACTATATGTATATATACAGCATTTGTATCCAGAATACATACAGAATTCTTACAAATCAATAAAAAAGCAACCTATTCTATGACCCAGAGATCTGTTTCTAGATAATTATCCATGATATATGAAAACATATGTCTACAAAATGACTTGTACAGAAATATTCATAATATTCACAATAGCCTTATTCACAATAGCCTAAAACTGAAAACAACCCAGGTTTTAAGCAATAGAAAAATTGATGGAAAAGAATCATGGTATACCCAGACAATGAAATGTACTATTCAAGTGTGTAACAGTATGAAAGAATCAAAAAATTTATGTTAGGCAAAGAAGCCAGACATAAGAATTTTTACTGTATAATTCAATTGTTATAAAATTCAGGAAAAGGTAAAAAATAATCAATAGTAACAAGAATCAGAAAGCAGTTGCCTCTGGTTGGGGTGTGTGTGTGTGGAGATGGTAATGGGAACATTTTAAATATTGTTTTGAGATGTGGTGATACAGGTATATACAACTGTTGGCATTCATCAAACTGAACAATTCAAATCAGTATATTTTATTGTATGTAAAATATATCAATAAAAATAAGAAAAACAACTGACAGTGCAAAGAAAAAAGGCAAACATAACTTAAGGATATGTCATCTTTCAAGTAAGTAGAAAATAATTGAAACTGCTTTGGAAAACAATCATTCCAATAAATAACTATGGAAGTCAAACAATTAATACATTTTTTCAAAGTGAACAATTTATGCCTTTTTGCCTTGTCAGAATCAGAAGGATAAATTTAGTTAAAGCTAACAAGTTTGTTTTTTTATAGGAATATTTTTCTTCAAGTTGAATTATTACATATACATAAACAACATAAAGGAACACTAAAAAAGAGTTCAGAAAAAGGACAAATCATGGTATGATGTGTTTAAGCATTAACTGTCATAAATTATATGTAGATTATTTAAAAAGTAAACTTGCCTCCCGTATTTCACACAAAATATTACTGAAGAATTGTACTAGCATTTATGTCTGGAAAAAATTCTTAAAATTGGTATTTTGAAAGACTCAGTCTACATTTTACAGTGAAGTGAAAATATGTCTTATGCCATATGCCTTACGATAAGGCAAATGACATTTATTTTCTGATAAATTCTGAGCATTGGTTGCAATTTCTAAGAGCAACGTCTTACAACAAAAGGTTTGAAAAACTATTTCTATTAGAAAAATACTGAAAATGCAAAAAGTCATGCAAATCAAATCAATTCCTTTAAAAATTATATAAATGAATGGAAGTTAGCCATCACTATATTCCAAAACAGCTTTAATCTATCTCTTCTACAGGCATAAACAATTTAAAACTAAAGGCAATTGTGTAAAACATGCACTCCTATAACCTCAGTCTATATGGTTGAGGAGAAGCCTGGAGACAGTCTCAGAACTGTAATTCTTGTGTTCTTACTAGAGCTGCCACAACACAAAGGTCTCAATATATGAGCAAGTGCGTTTGCTTTGGATTTCTTCCTTGCTGAAAACTCAGCCTCAATTGTTCAAGATTCCTGGAGAGTCATCTGAAAGTCCCTAAATTAAGCTATTTCAATGTACCTTTATTCTAAGTGGTAAGTTTGTTTTTATATTAAGGAAATAAACTAATTTTGAAAGGGAAAAGAAAAGTGGTAATGGAGGGTATGAAATAATTTTAAAAAGAAACTAATGAGAAATAAGTCACAATGCTAACAAGCTTTAACAGACAATTTTTATTAGTTGATCCTCTGCCTTCAAAGTTATTTTCTCCTCTGCAGTTGATCAAATTGCTATGCAAAAAGATTCACTCTCTCACTCCCACAGCACTTCCCCACTTCTTTTTATTGGGTTTAGCTATGCCACTTGCTTTAACATTATGGTAGACAGAACACACTTCCTACCCCTTGAGTTGGGACTTGGCCATGTGATTTGCTTTGACCAATAAGATGTTAGCCGACTGACAAGATGTAACAAGAAAGGGCTTGAAATGTGCTCATAAGTTGGTATATTGGGGTTTACTCTCTTAAACTGCCATTACCATGAGGCAAACCCAAGACACTAGAGCAAATCTGGGTCCCACCTGTAGCTTAAAGCCAGCCCCTTTTGAAGTCCAGCCAATGCCACTGTCATGTTGCCAACCTGACAAAGAATCAGTAAACTCAGCTAACATTGGCTGGGGCACCCAACCACTCCACAGACATTGACAGATCAGAGCTTATGTACTAAGAGGTTTATAGCTGATTTCTCCTCTTTCCTCTAGAATGACTACTAGGCCCCATGGGAGATATCTTTGTATACAGTTTCAAGATAGACTTTTCTTCCTACTTTCGTAGGTCCAACCTCTGCCCACATGTTCTCATGATACTCAAGTTCTAGGTGTCCAGGTATTTCCTAGTGGTTCTAATCTCTGACGCCTAATCTCTGAGGATGGGACCCCACCTGCCCTTATTACCTACTTATACTCATTCACTGTGATTTCCCAAGGTCCTCAGAAATCCCTGATTTTAGCTACAGCTAATTCATAATGTCAATAATAACAATCAAAATCTCCATGAAACAGGGCTTTGTTCATTTTATCCATTGTTGTATCTCTAGTTCCTAGAAAACCGTCAGGTACATGATAGATGCTGCTCAATATATATTTGCTGAATAAATGTGTTAGAACATTTTTTCAATATAGATAGTAGCTATATTGAACAGGGACCTTCAGTACATTCACTCAAAGGACAGAGTTACAGAATTTTTGGAGACAATGGGAGGAAAACTTGTTGGGTCACGATGCTTTGCCTAGAGTTTCATAAATCACCCACGGGGCTTTGCCTCCAACTCCATATGATTGTATGTAACACTGCACATTGTCATCACTCGGTGTAAGTTGTAGTCAGACCTAGACATGATGGAACTGCGACGTTGCCAGCAATCTGGACCTGCCTTTAACATTCTACCTGATTTTACCCCACAAGACCTGGGTAGAAAAACAGAACCAATACATGCCCAAATCCTAGGGAGCAAGGAGATTGTCTTAGTATGGTAGAGAAGCACGGCAAAGAGTTAGTTAGAACTTAGTTCTAGGCCTGGCTTGCCGTTTACTCTAGAAAATGTTAGGTAAACAACTTTCTTCGCCTCATTATCATTGAACACAGTGAGCATAATAACAAATTTCTGGACCCCATCTGGGAGAATTCTTGGCAGCAGTAAATGAAGTACTGTGTATAAAATGCATTAAACACACTCAAGCATTTCAAATTGTACAGTATTGTTTTAAAAAAGTATTCTTCTACCCCACTTGAAATATTACATTTAAAATAGAGGCACTCCAAAATTGTTGTATGTAAAAATGTAGTTGCATAAATATCATCATCATTACTCATACGATTATGTGGTCAGCGCCATATTCTGAGACCAAGAGAAAAAAACAAAACAAAACAAAACAAAAACCCTTCCTGCAACTCCAAACCAAAGCTGAAATAGGACTTAGGCTAAAAAAAATAAGAAGAAAGAAAGTCTCCATTTAACATGCTATCAATACGCAAAAGGAAACATGACCTAAACAATCCATCACATCGGATACCCTACAAAATCTTTACAACATTATTGATTACATCCCCCAAATTGACACTTGTCTCATTAGGGAGACCACCTCAGGGATGATGTAGATGCCTGATCACAGCACTGTACACCTGAAGCTGAAGCTGAACAATAATGAACGTCAACTACAATTTTATATACATACACATACATATGTATGTGTATATATAGTTACAAGAAGTTACAAGAAGCGGAGTTACAAGAAACGGAGTATAACATTAGGAATAGAGACAGTGGAAATGTAATGACTGTATGCGATGTCAGAGGGGTAGTAGATGGGGGAGGGGGGTTGTCACTGTGTGAAGGGTATAAATGATAAATGTCTAACTATTACATTGTTTGGTATACCTGAAACTAAAAAAACAAACAAACAAACAAAAAACAATCCATTACACATCAGGATAGGGAACAAAGTACAAAAACTATCCTACTCTTCACGCATGTGTATTTTGACTTCTCATGTATTCCAATCTTACCACACCTGACTAACCAACAGTATATTTGATTTTTTATTGCTGATTTTGATAAAGAATTTAAATGCCAAGTATTAGAGTGACTTACAGTATAATTCTGCATTTTAAATGTTATCTTAAACTTCTGGTTTTCTTAGTAAAGGCAGCCTAATACAAGATGTAAACATGAAAAACAAGCATGCACAAAAGGTATGTTTTAGGCATCCTTCCTTTTGAGTTTCCATTTTTTTAAAAAGGAAGTTTGTGTTATTTCATCACTGGATAAAAATGAATCAGACTATAGCACTTAAAAACTGGCTTTAAAGGTAGAAGCTGTCTTAGATGAAAAAATATTTTTGGAGGAAAGCTTAGATAGCAAGTTATTTTTTCAAATGCCTTGAAATTTTTGAACAAGACATAGCTCTCAAATGCTAATAAACAAATTATGAAAGGAGCTTCTAAAATTATTCTCATAAACTTGCAACCCTAGGTTTTCTAAGAGGCTGTTATTTTTTGCATTCATATTTTGACTTAATTCACTACCAGCAAATCCTAATGATAGGCTCAAATGTAGAAGTCTCTACTGTTAGCGAGGCAAAATATTCAATATCCAAATTCTTGGTTTCTCCTTTCTAGAATGATCTTCTAGGTTATAAATTCTTGACTAGTATCTGATGTTCTCCTTATCTGGAGGTTTCCATTATAACTACTTTCTTAAGTTTTTATTTTAATTGAGATATAATCTACTTAAAATAAAATTCACTCACTTAAAGTGTACAGTTATATATGCTTTGACATATGTATACAGTCTTGTAACCACCACCACCACAGTCAAAACACAGAACATTTCTGTCACCCCAAAAAGTTCTCTTGACTCTTTGTAGTCAATCTCTTCCCCTCTTCTCCCTTCTTCTTCAACCCTATCCGATGACAACCACTGATGCCTTTTTATCTCCATAATTTTGTCCTTTCCAGAATATTAAATAAATGGAATAATCCAGTACATAGTATTTTTTGTCTTTTTCACTTAACATGTTTTTGAGATTAATTTGTGTTATTGCATGTATCAGTTGTGTGGTCCTTTTTCTGGCTCAATAGTGCTCCATTTATGGATGTATCACAGCTTGTTTATCCAATCACTGGTTGACGGTCATTTTATTGTGTCCAATTTTTGCCTATTATAAATAAAACTGCTGTGAATATTGAGGATAGATCTCTGTGAAGGCATACATCTTCACATCATTTTCTGGAGTCTATACCTAAGAGTAGAACTGTTGAGTTATATAACAAGTATACATTCATTTTCTTAAAAAACTGCCAACTGTTCTCCAAGGTGGCCATACCATTTTACACTCCTACCAGCAGAATAGGAGAGTTCCAGTTACTCCTTAATTTTCAATTAAAACTTATAATGAACATTTTATTTATATATTACCACATGATGAAGTGACAATTAATAGCTATTTGAAATGTTAGTTTAACATTTACAGAGATCAGGAGTTTGCCTATCTCATTTTATTCTTCCTGTATTTCTATCAGGAGAGTATACTTAATACCCTCATTTTTTTTTAAGATAAGAACACTGAGGCTTAGAATGGCAAATTTGCCCACAAAACAAGTCAGAAATTTGGAACGTTATCTGAGGCAGTCTGATTCTACAGCCCTCTGCAGGGTGTACGAAATAACTGGCAGTTGTCTACAAAAATATATTTAATGATACATGGAAAACAGAGCAGAGAGTTGTTCTCTCTCACTCTTGTATCTCCTGTTCTTTGGAGAAAGAAGAAGAAAGCATACTATATGAATTAAAAGGTATTTCATGTGAACCTTCCATGCCCAGACCCAAGGATCTGGGAGGTGACATTCCAAAGGAAGCTTATATCTTAATACAGGATACTGAGATCAAAGTTGCAAGTCATGTCCACACTTCCATTCCTATTCTGTATACACCCTGAATCTGCATTAAGATATTGCATTGAAAGGCATAAAAATACACCCATAAGCACTTACATGAACAAATTCTCATACTACAAAAATGTCTTCAGCACAGTTTCCAATGCACTTGTCTCATCACGAAGGACAAGGCAGGTCACCAGGGGCCATAGGATGGGTGTACTCAGGGCCCTGCTAATTGTCCCTTGCCTCAGCTTCACAGGCCTGATTTAGCTTATGCCCTCACTCTATTTATAGGTTTGACAAGTAAACTTAGACTCTTCTAAATGTATAAAGACTAAAAATGTAAGGGTATATGATTTGACAAGGTCAGCATTCTAGCATCTCTACATGTCCCCAGGGCATCCCTGCTCTGACAGCTGGAGGAGTTCCCAGGTAACTTCAGCCTGCAGTGTTCCTTCCTAACCTTCTCCTTTACATCAGCCCTGCTGGTCTCCACTGCCCAACCTTCTCTCAACTCCATCCATGAAATTATTATGACTCATATAATATTCCTAGTAATAATTATGAAACTCACATTTTGCACACTTATTATGCATCAAACACTTGTTAAGTGGATCAAAAATATCATGTTATTTAATCTTCACAGCATCTTTATTGTCTCTAACTTACAAAAGAGGAAACTGAATCTTAGAAAGCTATGTAGCGTGCGTAAAATGACACAGATACCAAATTAGGGTACAAATCCAGGTAATCTTACTACCGAGTCCATGTTATTCCATTTCACTATTCTCTGCTAAAGAGCCCCAAATCTGATCCAAGTGTCTCTTACGGATATAAACATGTGACTCAAAAGTCAGGGCTTTCTGTCATTCTGCAAATTCGCCATGCCTCACGGTGTTCCTCGTCTTGGTATTACTGGTGTTACTCTTTTCTGCCTGAGGAATCTTTAAATGTTCTTCTAGGCCACATTCTAGTACCACCTCTTTTTGAATCCTTTTTTATCTCATATAGAAGTTTCATTTTTCATGTTCTTGTGATTTCTGACACCTCTGGTTAGCACTTACTGAGTTGCTTTATAATAATTTGCTTTTAAAACTATCCCCTTCATTAAACTATGAGATCCCTGGAAGCCAAAACTTAATCTCATTTAGCTGGCTGTACCATTCCAAATCAACTAAGTTATGCTACGGACAAACAGCTTCTAAATCTTAGCAGATTCAAATAACAAAAGTTTATTTCCTTGATGTAGAAAATTCATCCCAGGGAGGTGGGGGGCTCTGCTGCACACTATTCTCACTCCAGGAGGCTCTACCATTAGCCTCATCAGGAACTGCGAGGGTGGACAGAGGGAAAGATGGCAGATTGAACACTGATCCTTAAATGCTTATACTCAGAAAGTAGTAAATGTCACTTCTCTTCATATTTCATTAACCAAAGCAAGTTGCATGACCATGCCTAACTTAACAGAGTGGAGAAGTAGAAACCTAGCAAGTGCCTAGAAGAAGGAAAACCAGTCATGTCTGACGAACTCTAATGATTACCTCATCTGATATTCTTCGGCTTAGCAAAACATTTGTGTCCAATTTGATGAATGAAGAATAAATGAGTTAAAAAGATATTTTTTTTAACCTATCCAAACCCAAATTGTGACCGGAGGCTAATGATATTGACTTCGATTGATGTCTTACAAAATTAATCCCAGTGTTTACTATCAGGTCATGAATACGTTTATTTATCTATCTTGAATATATTCACTTATAGTCTTTTAACAAGACTTTAATGAGAGGCTGCATTATGGAAATTAGTGTGGTGCTATTTAGGCTAAAACTATTATAAACCATGATGCCTATCAAGTGAAAAATCTGGAGTATTTATACAGATATATAAACATATATACACACATCTATATATACCGGGGGTGCCAAAAAAATGTATACACATTTTAAGATATGTTTATCTATGCTCAAGCAGTGGTTCGCCATAATCAGAAGTGTCTGGACACTGATGGTAACCACTTTGAGCACCTCCTGTAATTGAAAAGTGAAACATGACTTGTATTCATCTTTTGTTATTGGTATATATTAAGTGTTACAATTAGCAGTTTTCTCCTTTCTTAAAATGTGTATACATTTTTTGGCACCCTCTATATATGTGTACATATATATATATATATATATATATATATATATATATATATATAGTAATATACATATATATATACACACACACATATATACATATATACATATATATACTATGCATACATATATAATTAACACATTTTAAGTTATATATGTGCATATACATGTGAGTGTACTGCTTAATATATGATTATTCCTTTATTCAGTCAACAAATCATTGAGCTCCCATCACATACAATGCACTACACTAAGAACTAGAGGTAAAAGGGAGAATAAGACTGATGAGGTCCTTGCTCTTGTAAAGTGAGAAAGGACAGAAAATCAGCATGGAATAGACAAATGAGGAAGATAATTCTAAGTAATACTAAGAAAAAAAATAAAAATAAAACTAGGTTTGTGAGAGAGTGACTGAGGGGAGAGGTAGGGCTGTGGGCTGGACATCTTTTGTTTGTCCTTCAGATCCAATATCTAACCCCATCCATACTGCCCTGTGGTCTGGAAGGCTCAGCTACTCGAACTGCATCAATAGGATTCTTTTCCCTCTGGTTCTGGGTTGGCTTTGCCAATGAAAGCCACCTACAGGAGATCAGGGAGGTGCAGAGTGAACTTGAATGAGGTATACATCCCCTCAGCACTCTCCCCATCAGACAGCATCCCAGTGTCCCTATGGTGAATGCCAAAACCCCCAACATCTGTCCATTTCTACATAGCTCTCTGCCTTTCTCTGGTTTTCTCCTTATTCCTTCAGGCCTAAGGGAGACACAGCCCCTGCTATTGCTAGCTCTGAGTTACTTCACTATCTCTTATTGTCTATCATAAACAGAACCTGCATCTTTGTAGGAAGTCCCTTTATTAAATTCTTTCCAAATTACCCATTTAATATTGATATCTGTTCTAGGAGACAATTTAAGTAGAAGTCTTGACAGTATACACATACTACATAGTCAGATATATAAAGAAAACTCAGGTGTTAGGTTTTTCCATAAGTGATCAAATCTCCTGCAGGAACTCTCCCCTACGGGTAGTAACAATTCATCATATAGATAAATTACTAGAACTCAGTAGAGCATCATTGGAAAAAGAACTTTGTTTATAATCGGAGGACCTTAACTCCAGTTGACTTTACAATACTTTAGCTGAGTGTCTCTAGGCCAAATACCTCACATGATTTCTATGTAGAACAAATAGATAAAGTCCACATACAATTTTAGGTATGGTTTTGATTGCAATTGTAACTAAACTTCCGGTCTGTTTTTCAGAGAAAACTCCCACCCTTATTTCCCATTATTTTCTCCATTTTGGGCCTTTCTCATTGGCCTCATTACTCTTCTGCCTCACACCAGGATGGTGGCCTCCCTTTTTATTCCCTCTAACACCTACCTCACATCAACTCCACATTTTCTAATACTACAACGTCCTCAACAACGATTCCAAACTCATCCTTCCACATATCAAAAGTAAGTAGAACTTCCCAGTGTAGTTGAGCAGGTGTCGGCGTGCCCTTTCTGAAGTGCAAGCCATGGAAGAACACGATGGGAGGAACCTAACCAGGTGAGAGCTGAGCCCACAGGAGGAACCGGGGCCTCTTCTTATCTGCACAGTTTTATACTGAGGCATCTATTTACTAGCAACCTTTTCTTTTTTAAAAATGTGTACACAGTTTTCACTTAAAAGTTTTAAACGATACAGAGTCACACACACATATAACCTATTTTAAATATTAAATTTGTCAGTAAGTACATTTTTATGATAAGACACATTGTAAAAATGAAAATAAATCCTAATGCCTCTCCAAATTTATATGAATCATACGATTTTACCAAGTAATGTAAGTAATGCCTAAAGGGTTGACAGGCGTAATTTATTTTATGCATTGCATTCTATACAGGTATGTGTTCTAAGAAAAACAAAATTGTTAATTAAAAGTATTTTAAAGGAATTTGCTTTCCTATACTGTATATTAAATCTAGTAACAAAATAATTTATTTATGTGTTGAGTAATATAAAATAATTTTTAAGTCTATCAGTTTGCAACTTCCTATCAGTTAACGGGCTTAAGCCATTTAGAAATTTGGATTGGCAAGTTTACACTTAAAGTTGCAACTCAAAGTGGTTCACAACTTTGCTTTCCAAACACTCCATCAGGAAGTTGATATGCCGAAACAATTTGGGAGCAAAATAACCACGACAGCGACACTTTTGACATTTATGATAATTAACTGCTGCTTTTGAAAAGGAAAAATTGCTTATTGCCTATATTATATGGTACATGCTGAGCAAAATGGAACTGCCCTTAAATAACCAGCTTGCATCATGCTGCATCCACATTAACAGCTTATTCACACTTATGGAATTATTGCCCAATTAGAATTACTGATTATTAAACAGTGCCAATTTTGAGCACAGGTACAATTCAACAAATTAAAGAGGAAGTTTGTCCTTTTCAAAGAGTGGCTGGCTCTTAATCCTTGTGAAACATTTTTTCATACAAATTGTCAACTCTTACCCTTTCAAAAGTGCTAAGTCTGTGAGAAAAAAAAAAAATTCTGGAATGATCCATTGGGAAACATATAGTTCTCTCTGCTACATAACCTTAAAATGAACACAAATCAATAACAGTGTTCCTAAAAGAATCCTGTTTTACGTGGTCAAAAATATCACAGATTTCAAGTAGCTAAACATAGCCAGAAAATATAACCAAATTCAAAATTTAAAGTTAAAATTTGCAGGTGAAATTTCACCTCTAAATCACTCAAGCTATAAATGAAAATTATTTACAATGGTGGTAGGTAATTTTTTTTTATTTTAATAGAGACATGTCAATACTACTTTAGGAATAACTGCAGTATGTGAGAACAAGTAACCCAGAGTTTATCTTGACTCTTTCAAATACTTTTTTTTTTTGAGTCAAGACTTGAACTCACCTTTGATCTTAATACACGTTTTCTTTTTAGTATACATTTTCCCTTTTTAATACACAAGTCTTTAAACACCTATGGTAACTTTTTAAATATTTACATAAACTTATATTTAATATTTGCACACATTTATCACTTGAAAGTAGTGCTCTAAATTAGTGCAACTGAGTTTAGGTAAATTTCCCATGGATAATTATCAATATTAAGACAGACATCCACAAAAAATTATAATTTATAATCATCTAATTTTTATATTTAGTATTCTGTTTCTATCTTTGATAATAAACTATATATTTTTTGTCACTTCTGATGTCTCTTTACAAAATACCAGGTAATTTCTGATATCATTTCAAAAGATAATACATTTTAAAAATCCCTTTAGGGTTCTAAAGAAGCTACCTGTACATGCCTGTTGTTTGATAAATGTTACAATTAAATACAGCAGAAAACTATAACTATAAAATACATAATACATATGTAAAACATGTTGCAGAAAAATAACAAATAAAGTATTTTACTATACAAGTTTGAATACTTGACATGCAAATAAAAAACATTCCAATTGCCACAATACATGTACAATGTATGTAAACTAAGGAGAGAGACATCAATTAAAATATATGGTGATGGAAGAGGAACTGATTCTGGGTGGTGAACACACAATGGGATTTATAGATGATGTAATACAGAACTGTACACCTGAAATCTATGTAATTTTACTAACAAATGTCACCCCAATAAATTAAAAAAAAATGATATGTAAGCAAACACAAAGTAATCAATTTTAGGTGTCATTTACATCCTGTTTGTGGAGTCTAGTCAAGGGAATGTTTAGACGTTTATTTTTCATCCTCACATTAATGACAGAGCAATAAACACAGAATCAGTCGTCTATCTGACTCAGCCTTGAGCAGATGTGGAGTTACCTCAGCATTCTAAAGCATTGTCTCAGAAACCATCTACGGAAAAGAATGAAGACTTGACAAATCAGTGTCCACACATAAATCTACCAAGGATCCATTTTTAAAAGGTAAGGTGTCAATTAGCAGAAAAAAGGCTCTCAGAGAACAGGAATCACATATAGATGATTAGTGATGGGAAGTTAGTGTGAATGTCCTCTTGGACCTGGGGTCCCCATTCCAGAACAGGAAGCCTGCCTTGGCTTGGAATGGTGCAGCACTGGGTCAAAAGCTGAAAAGCACAAGATCTGAAACATGATATAAAGTCTCCCCCAAACCAAGCAGACAGTTCAACCCAAGCTTCAATCAGGAAGGGCTGGGCAGAGAAGCAGCAATTAGGTATGAGGCAATTGGACTCAAAGCAGACATAAAACATGGAACAAAAAGGCTCAGATCCATGGGCATGGGTAAGAGACACTGTTGAGGTAAGAAATCAAAAGGCTGACTTCTGTATAGCAAAAAACAAAACAAAACTAAACTAAAAAAACAAAGGAGGAAGACAGAATGAGTACAGAAGACTTGAAAGAAAGAAAGAAGGAAGGAAGAAAGGAAGGAAGGAGAGAGAGAGAGAGAGAGAGAGAGAGAGAGAGAGAGAGAGAGAGAGAGAGAGAGAACTGTAAATAAGACCCTCTTTATCTTGCAAAAACAAAAACAAAACCTGAAGTCAGTCTTTGTTCCCAATCTAAAATGTCACCTTAAATTTGGAAGTCTTTGGCCCATAACTTATAAACTACAATCTTTGCTGTGAGCAACTGAACCTGTGATGTTGTGACTTATAATAACCCCTGTGCTCAGAGCAATAAAGGTATGTGTCATTATGTCAATCAAGTGACTTTTGGAATATACCTAAGGATGGAGGTTGTTGCCAAGAGACCCAAACAGTGATTAGAGGGTTGGAACTTTCAGACACCACCCCCCCACCTCTGCAGAAAGGAGAGGAGCTAGAGGTTGAATCAATCCCAAGTGGTCAGTGATTTAACCAATCATGCCTATGTAATGAAGCCTCCTTAGAAAACTCCAAAAGACAGTGTTGGGAGAGCTTCTAGTTTGGTGAACACTCAGAAATGAGCAGAGATTGGTGCCTGAAGAAGACATGGGAGCTCCATGCCCTTTTCCCATACCTTGCCCTATGCATCTCTTCCATCTGGCTCTTCCTGAGTTATATCCTTTTATAATAAACCAATGATCTTAAGTAAAATGCTTCTCTCAGTTCTGTGAGCTTCTATAGCAAATTAATCAAACCCCTAGAGGGGTCATTGGAACTTCCAATCTATACATAACTGGTTGGTCAGAAGCCTAGGTGACAACTTGGATTTGCAATTGGTATCTGTAGGACTGAGCCCTTAACCTGTGGGATCTGACACAATTTCGGCGGAGACAAGCATCAGAATTGAGTTGAATTGTAGGACACCCACTTGGTGTAGGAGCATCACTTGGATTTCTGTGGAAAACCATCCCACAGGTTGGAATTAGGAGCAGAATGTTGTAGGCCCAAATCACTATTCAGCTCAGAGTTAAGGGAGCTGGAAAAGGGGTGAGGAAATGACTTCTAATTCTGCTGTACACATAACAGTGCCTCTTTAGCACAGGTGGACTCTCGATGGCCTCCTTGTGCAATGGACATATCACTGGATAGAAGAGCAGCCACTGGGAGGCATTCCATTCCCCAAAGTCAAAGACCCGATTCTAGAACTTCTCTAATCCACCAGATTATTCTCTAAATTCAGCTATTAATGAGTTTAATTCCAACTACAAAATATAAGGCAGGTTCCATAGAGGAAGCTCTACTTTTTTCTCAAGATAATTCTACTCATTGTTCTTGCTTATTATTTCCTAAGGGAAGAACTGAACTGAATATCCCGCTTTGTGTGGGCATTTGATTGCCTTCCTTGTTGATTATTTTTGCTTTAGGTGGAGTAGGAGAAGCAGGTGGTTAATTTATAAATATAGAACTCTTCCACTCATACTTTGTAGTTATTAGCCCCTTATAACCATCCCTCATAATTTCCTTTCCTTCAAGATGGGATTGTGTTTCATTGGAGCCCAATGAATACTGTCAGTGGGATTTCTTTTCTTTCTGGGATGTGAACTAAAGGTATTATAAGGTAGGTCTTCATCAGAAAAAAAACATGATTAATTTTTCAATATTTCACACTTTGTGTTGTGATTTTTTGATGCTCACAATGATGGGTTATTTCAAGGAAAGCTCATATCTGCAATATTTAAGAGGGAAGGGCAAAAACCTTCCCTCAACATTGTGTTCACAGAATCTACTTTAAACTTTGAGAATCATGGTTTTGACAGGACAGGAGAAAGTCCATCCAGTTCCTGCAGCTCTAGGTCACAACTTGTACTTGTTCACATTTTTACAGGTATAACAGGCTGGGTCAGTCAGAGAAAATGGCTATAGCAATAAAATGGGAGAGAGGAAAAAAAAAATTGGTAGCATGCTGCCAACTGCTCTCCTCAGAGCAAGAGCAAGCTGTTTTGCTCTTCAAGTTCACCCACCTACCAAATGTAAATTGGTACAGCTGCTATGGAAAATAGCATGGAGTTTCCCACCAAAAATTAAGAATATTTTTTTTCAGAATTACCGTATGATCCAGCAATCCCTCTCCTGGGTATCTACCCCCAAAATATGAAAACAATTACCTGTAAAGATATATGTGCTCCAATGTTTATTGCAGCATTGTTTACGGTGGCCAAGACATGGAAACAACCAAAGTGACCTTTGATAGGTAATTGGATAAAGGTGTGGTATATATAATATACACAATGGAATACCATTCTGCCATCAGAAACGATGAAATACTGCCATTTGTGACAACATGAATGGATCTTGAGATTATTATGCTAAGCTAAATAAGTCAGAGAGAAAAAATGAAAAATCATATGATTCCACTCATGTGGAATATAAAATTGAAGGCAACAAAGAGCAAGAAAAACCAATAAACAAAAACTCATAGATACAGACAACAGTTTAGTGGTTACCAGAGGATGTGGGGGGGGCAGTAGTAGAGGAGGGTAAAGGGAGTCAAATATATGGCGATAGAAGGAGAACTGACTCTAGGTAGTAAACACATAATGCAATACATGATGTATTATAGAATTGTACACTTGAAATCTATGTAGTTTTGACCACTGTCACAAAATAACTTTTAATAATAATAAAAAAGATGAGAAACACTGGGGAAAAAAAGTTCACCCACCTACCAAGTATGTTCAGACCAAAGCATATTTCAATGAGAGAATCCTATGCTGTTTAAAACAATTTTTTCCCAGCGGTGTGAGTATACATTTTTCTTGTTTGTTTTTTTTTTTTTTCTGATCGAAATAATGACAGCACATATATGAAAATGTATATTATAAAAATAATCCATAGGACTTAAACCAGGTAAGACTGAGTTCTGACACATTTTTAATTAGTACATAAATTATCTTTTCTGATTTACAGAATAAGAAGTGGAGTTGGTGGAGAGGAAATCCATTTGACTTGATAAGATATTCATTCCTCACCTCTTTTTGAATTAAAGAGTTTTCAGTAAATACCAAATTAAGCATGTATCTAAAAAGTGAGGAGAAAGGGTTAATTTTTAAGGTTATTCTTGTTTTACCCATAACTACAAGAAAACCAACCCATCTAACTATCTTCTACTTTTTCTCCGTATATTTCTTTCTCTCTTCTTTTTTTCCCTCCACTCTAACTGCATTAACTTTACATTAACTTTTTATTCAATATGGTGACTTTATCATTGGTTTCAATGTTAACAACAGATTAATTTTACAGATCTTTCATTCTGAGTTCCATCTCCCCCATTTTGTTAGGGTCAAACACACACACACACACACACACACACACACACACACACTAATTCTGGAGGGAAAGGTGGTCTTACTACAAATACAATATAATTCATGGCCATTGTGGATAAGCATAATATTTGCAGAGGTTATCCGAGTTCCAATAAAAAGATGGGTGTGCTAGTAAAACATCACCATGTTTGGAATGTTTAGTATTAAACATCAGGAATTGGGTGCCATTTGACAGCTATCTCTAGGACTCACAGTCCAGAATCAAAGTCTGTATTATTTTTTTTCCTCTCTTCAATTAGTAGCACTAATATAATTCAACTAACATCAACTCCCCCTCCTCTCCACAATGATTAATCTATAAATCCCAGTAATGCTACCAATACCCACCCACAGTTAGTGTGATTAGTGAAGTACTATATCTATCTCAAAAGACAAATACATGGCAATTAAAAGATAATTGGTAAGTAAAAAATATTGAAGAAGGCTAGCATTACAATCTAAGAACAAATATGTAAAAGCAGTAGAAGTTTTAAAGTGGCAGGCAGGGTAAACAGCTGTGGTGGTGACTGAGTACAGTAGGGTATTTTTAGGTAGATGAATGTAATACTTGAAGCTGACAAAATGTGATTCATCACAACCTATATGCAGTGTTAATAGGCTCCATTTTCATCTCTGGCTTTTATGTTTAGTGCCAATAGTGTTCAACCCACTCTGACTGTAAAGTTGAAACCAAAGACAACAGTTATGTGTTTTAAATGATTTACCGAAGCAAATAACAGAGGTAATGCTGGGTCAGGTTAATACAAAGTTCTAGGGAGTTCTTAGAATTTAATTTTAACTGTTTGAACTAAGCACACATTGATGCTCACCTTTTTACTCCCACATTCCAGATCTTCTGTACAGAGTTGAGAGAGAACTTAAAACAGTACTTGTCATGGAAGCTTCAGGAGGTGGGAGTGTTTTCCAGGCACTAATTCCAGTTTCACTTGCAATACACCTGAAGGTACAGATTTCCTTTTAGTGTCTTGTAAGGCCCACAGAGTGAGAGATTTGGGTTAGATTTTTGTTTTGCAGATTGTGTTTTTATAAAATTATTAAATAATTAAAAGATACATTAAAGTGTTGCTAAGATTAGAAATTGTTTCCAGTAGCTAGCAACTTGATGATAGCAGCTCTGGAATGACTATATTAGACTGGAAATCTGATTGGAAGATATGCCTATGGAACTGCTTTGAAGCTAAATTCACTTTGCTTATTTGTCCAATTGTGTTTATTTGTTATTGAGGAAGAAATGATAGACTTTATTTGGGAGAAGCAGGGCAGCTAAAATCCTTTACTCTTCTCTGTGCCACTGGTATTTAGTTTCAGAAAATTCAAAGGAAAAGGTATTTTCAATCATCATTTTTCAATCAAAAAAGTCCATTTCAGTTTCCAATGTAATGCAGATGGTCAAATGCAGAGATGCAGGTCTCCACAACTGAATACTTTGTCAAATAACTTCTATTAATACTCATTAAATAAATACTCTAGAGAACCCACTGTGTGCCAGGCACTATCGTTGGTTCTGGGATACAAAGATTAATGGCTTAGAGCAGCTCAGAATCAAGAGGAGAGAAAAGACAAGAAAGCATATGGGGAAACAGAGTGAGATGATTATTGCAGAGGTGAAACAGACAGACCTGCTAGAGTACATGAGAGGACACCTCACAAAGACGTGGAGTCAGAGAACCTACTCAATGGAGAAAGCCCCAGAACTTAGTCTACTTCTCCTCAAGTTTTCTGCTTGCACCACTCCCTGTTCTACCCGCTGTTTCTCCATCCTTCACCTCACTTCCGATTCTTTGTATGGATTCAAAACCTTTGACAGTAAGAACTATGTATGACTAGAATTAAGTTCCTCGAGGGCAGGGATTATTGTCCATGTGGGGCATTATTGTATCCTCAATGTGTAGAACAGTGCCTGCTACGTAAGTACGTGCTCAATAAAAACTAAAGGATTCTTAGGAACCTAATGCAGAGTCTTTATGTCCCCTTCCTCTATCCGTTTCCTAATTTTATTCAGATATGTAGCTTCTATCAAGTTTATTCCCCCAGGTTAACATACTTTCCAATCACACTCCATAAAATTTTACTCTAGGGATCTTTCCATTCATCAATTATTTTTTAAAATCCAAGACATGTTGTACAACATTTATATGGCACAAAATGAATCCTAGAATGACATGCACTAATCATCACTAATGATAAATTCATCATCATTATTGAAAGATGACAGATTATCTAATTTATCTATGGATGGTTATGCTTAAATTCTTTCACACAAAGTAAAATCTACTCATTGCAAAATGCTATGTTTTTGGGGGTCAATTCTTATGATATTCCTGTCAGGCTTTCTTTCTGCTCTTTCTTTTAAATTTCATAAGCATATGTAAATTAGAGTTTTGATATAAATGCCCTGTATTTAAATATACAACATTAAGCAAGTATTTCTCCTGAGGTCTTACGTGACTCTTTTAAATTCAGGCATAGTAACCTTCTGATGAAATTATTCAAACATTCCTATTTTTGAACTGGGAATAATTAAGTTCCTTAGGGTCAATGTATTTGGGCTTGGCATTTTGAACAGGATTTATACATGAATACATGAAATTATAATTACAAAAATCTATTTCAAAAGTAAAACATTTTAGTACCAACAATAAGTAATTTAATTATGTAGGGATTTATTTCTATTTTTAGTGGTTTCATAACAAAAAAAGGTTCAACATGTAGCCAATCTTTGCTTTATATATTTGGTTGAGGCTAGCCTTAGTGCTCACACTGGTTTTGCATTTAATCCATTCTGATTTTCCCAATCCTGACCTTTACTTTCATATAATCTAAATATACCAGATATCTTCCAGTTTGGGCTGTGCTAACATCATTTCCATCTGGACATCTTCAAGCAAGTTTTAAAGGGAAGGAAGAGGATAATTTTTATTTTCATGATAAAAAAAGAATTCTGAACATGCTAACAAAAAGGGGGATGGTAGAATACACATACTTGGGCCTTATTCACTAAAAAAATCAGTAAAAATGTGACACGAAAGAGCAGCAGACTAGGAATCCAGGGAGCTTGGGTTCTATTCATGGCTCAAAGTTATCTAAGTAACTACCTGTTGCGCCTCAGTTTTTTCATCTGTAAAACAGGGTAATGGACTAACTAATCTCTACGGTCTTTTTACCAGCAATATAATTCTGATTCTAGGAAATGGTCATACCTCCTAAAATCCAGGAAACTATTATATCAAACATGATTCAAGTGCCATTGGTTTACAGGTTTTGTGATAATAATCTTCTCATGTGTTAATCGTGTTTTGTCACCTTAATTTGCAAAATACTCTAAAATAAAGAAGAAATATCATATTTAAATACTTGAAATATATCTCTAAATAATAATTAGAACTTTTCTTAATGCCATCACTTAACATTATTAAAATATTACTCCTCTACCCTCTTTTCAGTAGGCACAAGGAAACAGTATTATGAGAAATGAAAGTACCTCGAAGTAATGAACTACAGACATTTCAATAGGCCATCTAATTTATTTTCTTTTATTAAGACAATTACTTTTAACAAACCAGTGTTGCCCTTAAATTCTGTTTTAAAGTGGCCACTCGAAACCGCAAATGCTGGATCCCTTTGTTGAGAAAAGACATTTTTAGTGAAACCAGTATAATATTGAAAATGATCAAAAGAATGAAAACACAAGGACAACTGAAGATGTTCATTATAAAACATAATAAACTAGAGAATAAAAACTTAACTGCATAAAAAGATGGCCTGGTTTTTGTTAAAAAAGAGGATCATGATTAAATGATAAAAATAAGCTCATTTCACTATCATATTTCTTCTGATGACAAATTTGAAATGTTCTGGAAGTATGAACACAAAATATAAAATAATGGAATAAATGATTTCTTGATGATAATTATGATCGTAAACATGACAAAACTACCTTTCTTTTTTACAACCATATCTTCATGAACTCACACCTTAATTCCCACACACTTGGGACTTTATTATTTCTAAATTTATACAGTAGTAAAATCACATCTATCTTAATTTGGCAGTTTGGTCATGAACTACATAATGCCTTTGAGCATTAAAATATTATTCCCCACTTCCTCAAATGTAAAAATAAAACTTTGCAAAGGTAAGCTGAAATACTCTGTTCTTTCTCCAAAGATTGAATTAGATATTTCACACCAAGGTTTTACAGAGTTCTGGAGGACATTAGATCATTCTCATTCTTTTCAGTGCCAGGCATGTCCCGTTAATTTTAATATTAGGCATTAAACATAACTTTCATATCTTTAGTTGTCTCGATTGAACTTTTAAAATATTTTCTTATAATTTAGTTTCAAAAGCTCCCTCCACTGCTGAACTGACCCTTCCAGATTTCTTTAGATGCCATCTTCATTTCATGCCAAATCTTTTGTCTTTAACAACAACCAAGTTTCCTTCAATTTATTTCTTGTTTCAATGTAAGACAAGCATTTCAGAAAATACGTAATAGTTTTCTTCCTTCCTGACCAATGTACTAACTACCATGTTATCATGTTAAATGTCTTTTTGTCGTTTTTCTTCCTAATAATCATCATTACCATTTTGTTACACTTTCCCTCATTTGTATATGATGCAAAAACCACCTTTCCCAAAAACGTTTTTTCTTATAGAAAACCCACTTGTAAGTGAAGTACATTGTGATATGTCTCCAAATAAAATGTACTTTGTTCTCACTCTGGCACACAAGAGTTTTAAAGGAGTGAAAGCAAAAGCAGTCTGCTCCTGTGGCAGGTGCTTCTATTCTCTGATACCTCTTACCTTCCTTTCATGTACCAAAGTGCTCATCATTAATTCATGAAGCCATGATTGATCAAATGCCAACTGTGTCAGCGCTCTCCCAGTACCTAGAGATGCAGCCCTAAACTTTAGGATGTGGCCGAAAGTCCTGCTCTCAGGGAGAGTACTCTTTACCAGGGGAGAGAAGTATAAATTGCAGAGTGATGGAAATAAATAGAAAATAGAAAATGCACCCCAAGCAAGTGCTATGAAGGAGATGTGATGTGAGCAATTACAGTGGGTAAGAGGACCAGTCCAGAGCACAAGAAAAATGCTGCAATTTCTCCCTTTACTTTCAATAACCAAATTAAGCCAGAAAACGGAGACTGTCTTTTGCAAAAAATAAAAATAAAAAAAAGCATTATGGGGATATCTTTTTCACATATATTAAATTCTTGATGACAGATTGATCTATTGGAAATTTTTCTTGCTTCCTCTCTGTTTTTCTCTCCAGAAAATATCTCCTTCGATACAAACACTCTTTCTGTGTCAGTGGTTTTCACCATTGGCTGCACATTGGAGTCACTGGTGGGCTTTGCAAAGCCTGAGTCCCACCCTACAGATACTAATTTAATTGGTGCAGCCTGGGAATCAAAATTTTTAAAACCTAATATGCAACCAAGATTGTGAAGCACTGTTCTATGCAGTGCTTTCTAGAAATCCAAGGACTTAATGCAGGAAAAAAGTATCTCAGCTGGTTTCTAGTATGTGTGATTGGTTATTAAGGAATACATAGATATAAATGTTATTCATAAATGAAGATTTGGTTTAGACATGTCTTCTCTCCTAAATTTCTATAATTCAGTGATTCATACTGATTTTAATCATATAAAGTTGGAGAAAATGAAATAAAAGTTGGAGAAAATGAATTCAAATCTAATCATTTTAGGGGCTATATGTTCAAAAGATGTTCTTTGAGCTTTATTTCAAATAATGAAAAACAGAAACTATTACAAAAAAGAATTGGTTAAACAAACATTGTTACACGTTTACAGTGGGATAACATTAAAAATAATGTCATTCTAAACATTGTAAATGAAAACAGGTCCAGGATACATTGTCAAATGAAAAAAAATCAGGTTTCAGAAAGTTTGAATGAAACGAGTTCTCTGTTATAATTGGATGTGTATATAAGCATGTATATATACATACCTGCAAATTTGTTTATATTTACAAAGAACTATGTCTGAATAATCACACTCTGCAGAATGTGGTTAGGGTCGAAGGGAGAATTTCTCTTTTCATTCATACACTTAAATCTCGCTCAGATTTTTGAATAGAATAATCATGTGTTGTTTTATTTGAAAATGTTAGGATTCTGATTTCCAGTTTCTGCACAGCACATTAACTTGCCAGCTTATAAAAAGTATGATGACTCTTCCATGACTTCGATCACAAATAAACTGTAGAAGTTTATATAAGACTACGCAGTTTCAGAAAGAAATTTGGCCAACTGGCAATTTATAAATGCATTCTACTTACCTGACAATTTAATCTGATTTCCCTAGCAATTAAATAATACCCTTCAATACCATTTAATAATATATTTCTCTACTATGTAATCAAAAAATGAATAAATAAAAAAACTACCAGATATTTACACACCCAAGTTCACAGTCATATACTCCATACTGCAGGCCCATAAGAATTTTGTCTAATTAGTCAATTAATAACATCTGCCTTCATTCAGCCAAAACTAGCCTTTCAACTCTAATTCACTGTGACTCTTTATTCATCACAGGATACACTAATACATATTCAACATTGTTTGAGTTTATTATATTATGCAGTTAGCTGTAATAATTTTACAAACCACTGCACAGAATTGCACAATAACAAGTAAGAAAACTGTGAGTTAGTCAGGTCTAAAGACTCCAAATGTCTTTATCCAACAGAGTAACTCTGCTAGCTTTATATAAAAGTCACCATACTTTGTCAGTTTAAACGACAAGAGTACTGCAAGTAAGGGTAGAGCAGAACATAGGTGGCTGAGGGATATTCTTGTCTTACCCCATTGTTCTATCTTAGAGTAAAAATGTATGAAAAATATAAATTATTAATTGCCATTCATTCATTTTTTTCAAATTCCTGTCTTCTTTTTCTACCTCTGATCAGTTCAGATATAGTTTATCTTGGACTGGGAGCACCTTGGAGTGGCAATATGGCAGAATAAACCGAACACTGGCTTTGAATCTAAACAGACTTAGAAGGTATCTTGCTTTGCTACTTATTGCATGTATAAGCTTCACTCGGTTTTCTAATAGGTGGAATGAATTTAACACCTTACTCATATTGTATCACATACATCTATGATGTCACGATGTCTATGATCTGTGGTTGCTAATTAATACCGTATATTGCTTTTGGAAATGATGCCATGAAATGTATCTATGCAGTGAAAATTCAGGTTATGATTAACATAAAAGTTACCAGTCTGATGCCATGTTTCCCCGAAAATAAGACCTAGTTGGACCATCAGCTCTAATGCATCTTTTGGAGCAAAAATTAATATAAGACCCAGTATTCTATTCTATTCTATTCTATTCTATTCTATTCTATTCTATTCTATTCTATTCTATTCTAAAGACTGAGTCTTATGTTATATTAAAATAAGACCAGGTCTTATGTTAATCTTTGCTCCAAAAGACACATTCGAGCTGATGGTCCAGATAGGTCTTATTTTCAGGGAAACATGGCGTTAACAAGTAAAAGTGTTTGTGCCACTGTTATATCTTAAATTCTATAAAAGTTTACTAATTAACTTAGTTGAGGGATGTCAATTATCCCCTTAAAGTGCTAGCAATACTTGGCCGTTGATTCTGCTAATGACATGAAAAGATGTTTCTGGTTTGTTTGTTCAGTACTTAGCAGAGATTGATGCGGACATTTAAAGACTGCATTAGCTTTATGTATGATTCTATGGTTGTGTTTTTAATGTTTTATATCCTTTCATACTTGATGATATTGGATCTTTAAATTTGTGTTTGTTCCTTAGAGGAGAAATAAATTTTGATTTGAACAATCCAAAGTTCATGTCTAAACTGTCTGAACTGAACACTTTATCAATTCTCCACCTAACTGATTAAACATATAATGGAATCTATGGTTTCTATAAATAAGCACCAGAAATACCAGCTTTAAAACAACAGAGGAAAAAAAATCTATAAAATAATATAGTAGATAAGACAACAACATGGCTGACCGAAGTCATAACCACTCCGACTAATGCTACCGCTCAGTTTTGAGTGTTTTTACAAAGTCCTAACTTTATTTTGTTGTCTAATTTTTTCTCCATTTCTTCAAATTAGATTATGTATAAAAGCAGTTATTATAGCAAATAGCTGGACTAGTTGGTGCCTTTCCATTACTCACAGATTCTATTATAGGATGTTGTAATTTATAATATCAATGAATATCACTGTTAAATATTTCATCTAAGTAGTCATTTTTTTCATACACCACATCAAACAAATATTCCAATTTAATTGAACACCAATTGTCTATTAAATATTTTTCCTCAATTGCATTTGTACTTCCTGTTTTATAGCCTTTTGACAGCTAGTTATCCCACCCATCTTCTCCCCACAACTCCAAATTCAAACAAAAGAGAAGGAAAACAAATAATTTATCAGATGCCTGACCCTCTCCTGATTTCTTTTCTCATAAAAACTCTATAAAGTCTTATCATCTCCATTTTGCAAATAATGAATGGAGCTCTGACTTAGACATTATCACACTGATTTCACTGTATTGCAGCTAGGGATCAAGGTGAGGTGTGGATAAGCTCAAGCAGAGGGACATTTAGCTGTCCAAATTAACAAATCCAGTTGCGGAAAGGTGTTATAGTCCCAAAATGAAAGATGACAGAGAAACGTGAAAAGTGAAATTAGTAATCTCCCCAAATTATTCCCAGTTAACCCATTAGCATTGTAAAAAAACGTACTGTATATTACAATTTTCTATAAGTAGTTACTCATGCATTGATATCCGCATGTCAGTGTATTCATTTAAGCACCTACTACCGTGTTTCCCCCAAAATAAGACCCAGCTGGACAATCAGCTCTAACACATCTTTTGGAGCAAAAATTAATATAAGACCCAGTCTTATTTTACTATGAGACCAGGTATAATATAATGTAATGTAATATAATGTAATATAATATAATATAATATAATATAATATAATATAATACCAGGTCTTATATTAATTTTTGCTCCAAAAGACGCAATAGAGCTGATTGTCAGGCTAGGTCATATTTTCAGAGAAACAGGGTAGGTTCCAGGCATTTCACATATAAATACAATACTGCACAGTCCCAGCCATTGAGGAGCTCAAACTCTGTTATAGAACGTTCTTCAAAAGACAGAAGTTTAACAACTGAAAATAAGTAGTGTGCCATTGGTGAAGGCAACACCCTTAAAGAGATTTCTAGCAATATTTTCTGGTGTATCAAAGAAAGGGAATGCAGAGAAGAACAAACCTTTATATTTTATTGACTTGTAATAAATGATCAGTTCACAAGCTTTAAGTCCGTAAACCTCTGCAGGGGAACTAACCTGAGAGCACATCCTTGGAGATGATATTACTAGACTGATTACTGGGTCAGCAAGGCTTGTTTCCCCTAGAAGCAAAGATAGAAACCTGGCTTTCTTTATGATAAATGTTCTCTGAGCCCACAGAGAGCTGAGGACATTATGTGTTCTGTATTCCTCATCACTTTGCAAGCTCTAACCTGGTTCCCAATTACCAACTACTTAGATGGCAGAATTTATCCAACAGTAAAATAAAAAAAAACTTCAAGTATGAAACATGCAAATGCTTAATAGGACAAACTTACGACCCAACAAACAACTTTTCAGAAAATGAGGAAAAAATTAATACAACGGTAAGGAAAGCAGTTTGGGAAGACTATAAGGTGTGATGAACAAATACAGTGACTGTTTAAATTTTTAAAAATTGTTATAGTGAAAGACACATTGCCATTAATCCCCCTCAAAATACTGCCCTTCACTTTGAACACACTTACCCCATCATTCTTGCCACTTTCTGAAGCAGTTTTGGAAGTCCTCTTTCCTGAGTGTCTTTAGTTGTGCTGTCGTGTCTGCCTCAATGTGCTAAATCGATTCAAAATGTTTACCTTTCATGATCATTTTGACTTTGGGGAAGAGCCAGAAGTCACACAGTGCCGGTGAATAAGGTGGATGAGGACACACCATAATGTTTTTATTTGACAGAAACTGCTGAACCAGAAGTGATGTGTGACACGGAGCCTTTCTGTTGTGATCAAACAATACAGTTAATGCTGCTGCCCAGTGCCATCCAACAGACAGGCAGGGATCTTCAATATGGGAAGTGGTGAGTCGAACCTTAGTAACAATATGTTTGGTGCCGTCAGTCAGCTGTGAGTTATGGTTGACAGAAGGTGTGTTTTAAAGTGTGCTGTAAATCATCCTCCATCATGACAAAGCTCCATGTCACACATCGCTTCTGGTACAGCAATTTCTGTCAAATAAAAACATTACAGTGTGTCGTCATCCACCTTATTCAGCAGATCTGGCACCGTGTGACTTCTGACTCTTCCCCAAAGTCAAAATGGTTCAGGACATCGGGGCAGCCACAGCAGCGCAACTAAAGAGATGTAAGAAGACTTCCAGACTGCTTCAAAAAGTAACAAGAATAATGGGATTAGTGTGTTTGAAGTGAGAGGGAGTATTTTGAAAAGAATTAACCTCAATGCATCTTTTACTATAATTTTTTTTATTTAAACACTCACCGTATTGTTTGATTACACCTCATATATACAGATGATTAGCTGAGTAATTACCCAAACTGCCAAAACTGAACATAGAATCAGTCCTCCTTTTTAATGCAGAAAAAGCATCAAAATATTTCTAGGTAGCGTGTTTCCACACAGCCCATTTTAAGTAGTCACAGAAGGGGGACAGCATCCAGCAGATGCCCTTAATGTCCTGTCCTGGAACTTGCTCTGTGACCATTACCAACAGGGTTGTGCTACCACTGGGTGATAATGTGGCTTGAGGAGATTGAGAAAACTGTCCCTATCTTACCGCCTGGTAGCCTGAGGAAAATCGTCACCACATTGGACAGTTGTGGGATCTGAAATTTCAACATTAGAATTCTAACTCCTTTGAATGAAACGAAAATAAGAGTATTACATTAATTTTTTTATTAGTTTTGGATTTAGTAGTAGTAATACTACTGTATAAGTTAATCACACGGTAGCCTGTTAAGGATGACTAGGCATGGAATCTTAAAGAAGCGGTGAACAATTCAGAAACAGACTTAAATATGGGACATTACAAGTGGAGCAGGGTGCCTGTAGATCTGGAAGAGCAGAGTGAAAGTTGTTGAGGGAGGAAGAGAGGCCCTAAGAGTGGAACCAGAGATGTCTTAAATATTAATTTCATGTATCTCATAATTATCCCAGGGGGAGATCTTGGTTGCCAGAAAGGAACAACAATAGGTTCTCGGTACCATTTTTGTAGAGCACTTACTACATCTCAGGCACATTCCCACATTTTATTTCTTTAATTCTCCATCTCGCTCCTCTTCCTTCTTCTTTAAAACCCTAGCTTCTCTCAAAAAGGATTTGAGAAAATATTATTCAGCTATAAAAAGGAATGAAATTTTGATATGTTACAACATGAATAGAACTTGAAAACATTATGCTTGGTAAACTAAGCCAGACACAGAAAGATAAATATTGTATAATTCTACTTATACGAAATACCTAAAATAGTCAACTTCATAGAGACAAAATATAGGATAAAGGTTACCAGGAAATAAAAGGAAGGGGTCAGGGGATGTTATTGCTTAATGGGTACACAGTTTTTGTTAGAGATGAAGAAAAAGGTTTGGATATAGAGAGTGGTGATGATTATACAATATTGTGAATGTATTTAATGTCACTGAATTAAACACTTAACCATTCGTCTAACTATTTGGTTAAATGAAAAATACTGTTATGTATATTTTACCACAATAAAAAACTTGAGGAAGGACAAAGAAATGCATACAACAGCGTGTGTGTGTGTGTGTGTGTGTGTGTGTGTGTGAGAGAGAGAGAGAGAGAGAGAGAGAGAGAGAGAGAGAGAGAGAGAACTGGAACTATAAGAATAGGAAAATAGGCTGAAATTGGGTAAGTATACACAATAAATACCATTAGATCCAACATAGTAAAGGTAAGATGCAAATTTTGTTCTGATATTCGTAGGAGCCAAAACGAAAATTTACAATATCCGTAAAGTAACAAATAAAACAACTGCTTGGGATCGGTCCTGGTGGAGAAACAAGAAAAAAATATATATACATCACCAGGGATTCTCATAAAGGAAATACCATGCGATAAGGTGGCCAGTTTCCTCAAATACATTTGCATAATAAAGACCAAAACAGGTTCCTTTTTGTTGCTACTTGTGTAAAATGACTATTTCTTATATTTGTGGTTCTCACTAGAGAAAGTATAATATGCAAGCAAATTTTAGATTTTGAATGATTCAATAACTCCATGGGAAATAAGCCTTCAATAATTTGCCATCTCTTTTTCATAAGCAATTTTGGCTTCTATGCTTGCTAATGTCGAAGGCAAATTTCTTATACGGCCAAAATGCAATTCAACGAAAGTGATTATACAAGAGCTCAAACTCACAGAGTCTATGTTTGTAAATCACTAGGCTCAGCACAAGTCACTACAAAAAAGGGTGGTTGAACTGACCTGAATATTTTAATATACCATATTAGAAAATTGGAGTTTGAAACTTTAAGTGTCTTTTGACAAGAAAGTGGCTGAAGAATGGCATGTATTCAAGACCAGAGTTCTGGTTAACAACCTCACTGGCTTCAATGAGACTAGAGGGAGGCGCTCCTGCCTCAGCTCCATGGATGTCCCTTCATGCAGGACTTCCAGGGTGGTGGCTTCACTTTTGGTTAATGTTAATTATACATGCAAACCATCACCCACTAAGCTGAATGATGTCCCTGCAAAAGCAAATAAGTCCTTTTTGTTTAGTTAGAACACTTTGTTAGTTTGTAAACAATGGACTCATGTCTCTTTTTAGTCTTAAATTCTTAGCAAGGAAAATATAAATATGAATTACTTCTTATGAAGACCAAATACAAATACACCATGGCAGTCCATTTCATTGTGAAAACAGGCTCACGTGGTGTTGGCTATGTATAGATCTAAAAGTCGGCTGGAAAAAGTAGTGATTTGAAGGATATTTTATTCAGTATTACTACTGAGTCTCAGAACAATCATGCTTCATTTATAGAAAAATACCTGTGGAATAAGTTAGTTCTCATAAATATAATTTTCATTAACTTAAATTTACCTACATAAACACCAAGAGTTTATTCACTTATATTACATGCACCACTGGAAATGTGGGGTCATATATTTTTTAAACTTTTAAGTTTGGAACAATTTTAAATTTATAGAAAAGTTACAAATATAATGAAAGGAGTTTCCATTACCCTTCACCCAATCTCCCCTAATGTTCCATCGTACATGAATTATTATACTAAGAGATTAACATGGGTCATGACCATTAACTAAGCCACAGACTTTATTTGCATTTCACCAGTTTTTTCACTAATATTCTTTTACTGTTTCAAGATCCTATTCAGGATACCAAATTGCATTTAGTGTCACTGATTTTAAAACCAAGTATTTTTATGTTGAATTGATCTTTTCTTAACGACTCAGGTTTCAATCTTATAAACATCGATTCTATTATACCATAATTACTGATGCCTTCAGGGTTTGCTGAAATAAGTCACACTCATTGAATCTCATATGAACTGGCCCCATCAGCTATAAGATTGAGTCCATTCTCAAGTTGAGGTGTTTTTACTGTGTGTTTTCTTCCTGATGGCAAAATATTGCTGATGTATTGGTCACAGTCAAAGCTGACCCTCATGTGGCGGTAGTTACTGTCATCAATATTGTTTTGCTGTGTCCATCCATTGGGATTTCTTAGTTACCAAATCCAAAAGCATATTTTCAATTCTTGTGCTTAACCTTTTTAGAACCTTTGATAAAATTAAATAGCTGTTTTCATTCTTAAAAAAAAAAAAAAAAAAAAGTCCTCTTGGATTCAATGACATTACAGTCTCCTGGGCTTGTTCTGTGGGTGAACTTGCTATCCCTTATCTACCTCAGTCTCGGGCTATTTCTCTTCATTCTTCCCCCATAATAAAAATGTGCCAAAGGACCTATCATTGATATCATTTGCTTCTCTCTTACATCCACCTTTTCCTTGGCATTCTTACCTGGTATCATGACTTTCACCAGCAGCAGTACACTGATGAGTCTTAAGTGTTACCCTTAAATTTCAAATTGCCTGCTGAATAACTTTATCTGGAAGCTAACTTGCACCTCAAACTCAATATGCCAAAACTGAACCGCTAATCTTCCCACCCACAGTTGGTCCTTTTCTTCCTTTGTCCTCTATTTATGACATCATGTTTCTTCATACCAGCCAAAATCAAAAACTTGTCATTTTCTTGACTTTCCTCTCTCCTCTTCTTGATACTACATCCAATCAGTTGTCAATATTTATTGACTGATGCTCTATTAGATTGCATTAACTTGTTCCCATCAATCAGTTCCCAATGCCACTATCACTATTAGTACCAACCACAGTGGGTGTTTAAAAGCTGTAAAACAAATATAAATCACTCACTGCCTATGCTATTAACTTGTCTCTTTCCCCTAGACACTTCCTCCTCTATCCATTGGACATTGAGTTGCATAATTTCTCTTCCTAAAGTCCACATTTGACCATGTCAGCCTTTTGCTCAAAAACGTTTGGTGTGCCTTTACATCTTGCTCCACTCCATGCTCTTAAGGAATGAAAGGTTTTTGTTTGGCATTAGATTCCTTTTATCTGGCCCTAGTCAGTCTCTGTAGCATTCCCTTTTTCATCTTCTTCATGCATCTTGGAAGCCAAAAACGAACTCCTTGCTGCTTCCCTGTAATTCCTTATCTCCTTATGCTTTTGCTGACATTCTTCCCTGTGGGTGAAATTCCCTCTTCCCTATCTCTCTGCTCCAATTCTTCCCAGCCTTCAAAGTCCACTGGAAAGTCAAATCTTTGAAAAAGGGTCCTCTAGATCCTGCATTGGAAAGTAGATCCTTCTGCTAACCTCCCCTTTGTGTTTTAGCTATACCTCTATTTTTTCTTGTATCACATTTTACCTTGCTTTTAAATTGCTCGTGCAGGTTTCTCATCTCCCCTACAAAATAATTTCAAACTGCTTAAGATGACTGTCTGATGCATCTTTTGATCTGTGGTGTTGCCAGAATATCATAGGTGCTAAATTCTCTGCTCCCTAGAAAAGTTCCTAAAAACGTCAAAGCACATACCATGAACCTACATAACAACCAATCTGCTTTGTTGCTTCCTGGAAAAAAATTCCGGTCACTGAAGACTTCTGCAGTGACTTACTGTCTTCCTCTTTACCACCATACCAATCACAAGTTGCAATGGACTGAATGTTTGTGACCTCCTCCCTCCCCAAATGCATATGGTCAAACCTTAGCACCCAGAGTGATGGATGAGGAGGTGGAAGCTTGGGAGGTTATTTGGTCATGGGGCCTCCTGTGGAGCCCTCATAGGGAGTAGTGCCTTTATAAAAGAGACCCCAAAGGCCTCTCTTGTCCTTTCTGCCATATAAGGATACATCGAAAAGCTGGCAGTCTCCATCCTGGAGACTGAAGAACCTAACAGTACTGGTGCCCTGATATCAGGTTTCTAGCCTCCAGAATTGTGAAAAATAAATTTCTGTTGTTTATAAGACACCCAGTCTTAGTCATTTCAATGTACATGTAGATGATTTAACCAGCCCCTGAACTCTCAGGTACTCAATCTCTCTCTCCAGTGATCTGCTTCACTGCCACAGCTCAGCTACCCGTTGTCATAATTGCATGCTGGACCTTGCTATTACCAATTATTAACTTTAAACATTTCACCCTCTCAGCATCACGTTCTCTGCTTCTGCTCACTCATTCTAGAAAGCCTCTTCATAATTCTTTGGTCCCGAAGTACCTAACATTCACTGACTCTACCCCCTTACTCACTTAGATTTCATGGACCACGATTCACTATAATACAGTATGACATACAGTCTTACTGCATATATGCCCCTTTATTAAGAGTTCATACTCACTTGGCAAAACTCTAACCCTGGTTAAATCCACTCTCCCCGCTCCTTACAACCAAACTCTCCACTCTCTCCCTGCTTACAACCAAACAGCTGAACCCGACTGAAGGAAAAAAATCACACACCCAGGATAACTGAATTCAAATTAAATTTATGATCTCGAACCTCACATAAATCCTCAGTATTGCTGGCAACTCTGTATATTTTTTCTGGTGAATTTATTCACACACTCTCAGGCTACTGTTTTGCATTTTCTCCTTTCTCCTCGAATACCCCCTGCCTTCTCATTGCTCTCAGCTGATCTTTATATTTCTGAGAAGAGAAATACTCAAAAGAGAATTTCCACATGTTCCCATAACTTTCCCATTTACCACCTTCTGGGTCTGTGTTCATTTAATGTACTTCTCAGTTATAACGGATGAACTGTCCTTGCTTGTATCTACAAACTATTGCTTTACTCCTTTGTGCTCATGCTCATCCTTTCTTGTCTCTTCAAGGACTTTGCATAATTATCCCCTCTCCTCTACACCATTAATATTTTTCTTTTAAACTCTTAATTGGTCCATTCTCAATAGCACATAGACTTGTGATAGTATCTCCCTTTTAAAAAGAAAAACTTAACCCCACATCCTCTTCAAATAACACCCCATTTCTCTGCCTCTTTTATGTGAAACTCTTCAAAGGAGTTATCCATCTTTGCAGTTCCCCATTCTCTCATGAATCCGCTCAAGTTATGCTTTGGTCTTAACTATTCCAAGGTGCCTAGTCTTGCCAAGGATACCTATGACTTCCACACTGTCTAATCCAATAAGCAGCTCTCAGCCTTCATTGTGACTCTGTTCCTCGCAAGCGTCTGGCAGGACTATTTCACTCTCCTCTTCTTAAAACTATTTCTTCACTTGGTTTCCATGGTTCCACACTTCCCTAGTCTTCTTCTATCTCACTGGTCACCTCTTTTCTGTCTACTTTACAAGTTCTACTTCCTCTTCTCTACATCTAAAAATTAGCAATCCCATAGCTCAATCTTCAGCCCTCTTCTCTTCACTGATTACCCCTGGTCTTGGTGATTATTCACTCCATGGATTTGTAAAATATCTATAATCTAACCACTCCAAATTTATATCCCTGGCCCCAACATTTCCCTGAACTCCAAACGTGAATATTCAACCACCTACTCAGTATCTTCTAACTGTATATCTAATTAGCATCTCAAAGTTACCATGTTGCAAACTGAATCTCGGTCTCTTTAGACCTCTTCTCCAATAATACACCATTTTAGTAAATGCCATCTCAATCATTTGGAAGGTTACACACAAAACTGGAATCATTCTTGCCTACTTTCTGTTACTCACACTCAGTCAATTCTGTAAGAAACTCTTGGCATCTCCACTTTTGGTATATACACATTACACTCAATCTCTACTATTCAACCCCTCCTCACTACTGCTCTAGTTCAAGCTATAATAATCTCTTACCTGAATTCCTGCAATGGACTGCTGAATGGTCTCTTTTAACCTTCACCCCCTACCTTATTTACAGCCTTATTTCAAACAATGTTATATAATTACTCAACAATAATAGCAAATATTTACATAGCACTTAGGTTCCAGGCACTGTTTTAAGCACTTTATATACAGTAACTCATTCAATCTTTAAAACAACTCTACAACGTATGTAATCTTATTATTCTCACTTTACATATAGAGAAGTTGAAGTACCAGAGAAGTTAAAAACTTGGCATGATCACACAGTAAGTAGCTGGATGATAAGGTAACCACTTTTCTTTTTCTTTACTCAACCACTGGAACATAAATACTTCCAACTGCGCCATACTACGTATATATTCGCTCCACTAGAATGTAGCTCTATGAAGGTAGGAACTTTGGTTGTCACTGTATTGTAACATTTCCTAAACAGTAGGCACTTAGTAAATAAGTACTGAATGGATGAATAAATAAATGTGTCTGCCTCAGGGTGTCCCCCTTCCCCAAACTGGCAAAAGTAACTAATTAACTAACCTAAATAATTAATTAAGTCACAATCTAAACATGTTAGAATAAACAGACTGTGTGAGACCACAAAGGGTTTGCCTAAGAATGAAGTCCTTGATATACAATTTGCTAACTAACAACCCTTTCCGATTCTCAAGACATCTTTAAAAAACGTATTTGTGGTTCTTTATTGTGCTAGAAATGAAGGCCTTCCTGATAGAGAACCAGTAATATACTCAGAAATCTAGAACAATAATAATTTTATAAGAGAAAAAAACAGCTTAAAATTATTCAAAGACAGAATGAATTCTTAGAAATACAAATACCAATTGGTTCAGGTGACTCATTAATCACCGGAAGAAGAGCAGACTGAATTTTTAGAAGGACTATGGAAAAGTAAAATTTCATTACTGTTCAGTGGGACAATGGGTTCAATTAAGGAATGTTAGAAAATGCTTTGTATCCTTGGAAACAGTTGATAAGCTCTCCCTTAAACACACTAATCCATGAAACAATGTTTTTTAGAGCTACTTACTCTAGTTGGCTTTTACTGAAAATGACTTGACCTATCAGGTTAGAAAGTTCTCCCTGGTGCTCCTTCCACCTTCTCTAAGCCCTAGCCCACAGAACTTTGAAACCCTTTGCATTAGAAACGAGGAATTCCTACTTCACTTCCCAAATACCAGTTTTTCCCAACACTAATTTTCCCTTCACATCCCTTTTCATTTATCAAATAATTTGATACTGTTTTCTAGGTGCTCAGCATTGTTTTAAGTGTTTTATAAATATTAACTCATTTACTCCTCCAAACAATCCTGTGAGAAAACTGAGGCACAGAGGGGTTAAGTGACTTGCCCAAGTTTTGGCATTCTCAGTAGTTACACCCTGTTCTAATATGAGGGAGAAGAAATAACATCTGTGGAGCAAAGGATAGTGATTATTCTTGAGTGAAAAAGACACACAGGTGTTTGAAAAGAAGGCATCTGGATAACTAGAAAACAGCTAGGACCACCTACATGGATCGATCATATTCCATGACGCTGACCTTTTACATTCAGAATTGTTTAAAGAAAAGCAGATTACATCATATGTCACTAGACTGATTTCTTTTGGAGCAGCCTGACCAGAGTTGGTGAGAAAGTGGAGGCAATGATGAAAAAAAGCATGTATGACAGGACTGAGAAAAGATAAAGAATAAGATCTGGAAAGGAAATATATATATATATATATATATATATATATATATATACATTTTCATATATAAATAATGAATTATGGCACCCTGGATGGATCTCAAAGCGATTTGACAAAATGAGATGGAGCCTATGATAATTTTCCACTTGTTCTGGGTAGTGTTATAGAACGAGAAGTCTGTTTTTCATAGTCAATAATGATTAGCTAGAATTGATATATGAACATATCTAATTAGCTCTCCTTTTAAATACAAATATCTCAGGATAAATTGAGACCTTTATTGTTAACGTTTCATATTTAATCTCACCTTAATTCCACCTTTAGTTTTCTTTTTTTCTTTGCTCTCAATAAATTTTTATTAAGAATAAATATATGAGTCGATTATTGTTTTTATTAAATATAGTTGACATACAGTATTATAGTAGTTTCAGGTGTACAACATAGTGATTTGACATTTACATACCTTATGAAGTGATCACAAATGTAAGTCTAGTAACCATCTGTCACCAAACAAAGTTATTACAATATCATTGACTATATCCCCTATGTTGTACATTACATCCCCGTGATTTACTTATTTTATAACTGGAAGTTTATACCTCTTAATCCCCTTCATCTTTTTTTTTTTTACCATCCCCCCACTACCCTCCCCTGTGGCAACCATCAATTTGTCTTCTGTGGCTATGGGAACCTTCAGTTTTGATAACTAATTCACCATAATCTCTTTACTTAAAATTAGAAATGTTTCACTGTTTTCTTTGCTCTAAAATCTCTGGCCAGATTTTGGTTTTCAAAATAGCCCTTGTATCCACTCTTAAGTGTTTTGTGAGCAAAGAGATCTCTTTCTGTTTGTCAAAAGAAAAGTCTGGTGTGGCATTCAAAATTTCTGCTTATAAGCTCCTGAATATTTGCAACTGGGGGGAAAAAAAGAAAAACAGCATTTATAGTAGAAGCATACTCCACCTAGTCTATGGCAAGCCCTGTGATTCATATTTTCCTATTCACGAAACAATATAAAACTCACTTTTATAGATGAAGGGAATATACATATACATATATATATATTGCACATACATATACATTATATATATATTGCACATACATATACATTATATATATATGTGAAATATATATATGTGAATATATATATATATATATATATATTTCACACTCATTGTGAAATAGGAAAAACAGTGCACCATGGTGTAGGCGTCCATGTTTCCTAGAATGGGCATTAAAGAACTGAGCATAACAGGTCCACTAGCCTTAGTCCACACTCTACCTCCAGTAACTCTTCTTACATCCTCTTTTGAAGTTGGTTATTGGAGATAAGTCTCAAAATTCCAGTTATCGTTTTCTACCACACCGAAGAAGTATCCCTCTTTCCCCAAACTCAGCTGTGCAGACCTGTTTTCCCATGGGAGTTCTTAGGAGCACAGGACACCAGCATGGTAGCAGAAGGTTTAGGGCTCAATGGAAGGCCCAGAACTTCCCAGATTGGGAAATGATTCCTATACCCTAAATACCAGAAATCCCATGACAAAACCCATATGTCAAAATTTTGTCTATGAATTTTCTTTACTTTCACTCCTTAAAGGGAAGAGATCTTGAGTCATTTCTAAGCTCCTACGTATAGTCCCTTAGCAACCATTTTAAACAGGATTAGATGCAACTGTTCTCTATTTAAGTGTGTAACATTATGAAAATCCCAGTAAAGATAGAAACAGACTTGGGGTGTGGGGGGGGAAGGTGTGGAATAGATTCTTGAAGCACATTTAAGAAGATTACAAAATTTCTTTTAAAAACATTATGGTCTCAAAAAATCAGTATTTGCAAAGTATAGTTGATGGTCTACCAACTAGCCTCTCCTTCCAGACTTCAGCCTCTCTCCTGAGCATCCATTTCTCCGTCTATCCTACTGATTGATGAGCCAAACCTAACTATCTCCCAGGAACATTTTATTATAAGACCCTTATTCACAAATATTTTGCAATGCAAAGTTATATTCCTAATCTATTAAATGAAATATGTCACCTATTTCAAATAAGTATAATAAGTCATTTAATACAAAACAGACAATATAGAGTTCAGAAACTATGGCAATGTTACACATTAGCACATAGATTTAAAAATCGAGAAAAGAAACTTTTGGTTAAATAAAGAAAAAGTGATTCTCAGTCCATTTCCTTTAAAAAGTTCAAACCATATCTGATTGCAGTCAATTGTTTTCTGAACAAATGATAGTGTGTGAAATTCAAGAAGCTTGTGTGAAGTCCATTTTTCACATTTCTTTTTACCTAGGATTTTTGTAAAAAATGTTTGTCTTTTGTTTGCAAAACAATACTAAAACATCAAATCCTTCTTCCTCAAGCCACTGGGTTCACAAAAGACAGCAAATGCCTTTCTCTTTTAAAATTCTATTTATTTTACTAATAGGGTTTTCCACTGGGCAATAGGATCCAGCACCTGACACATAATACTTAATAAATATTTGTTCAATTAAATTGAATGTTTAAGCTTGTGTTCATTTCTAAGGGCTAATATTTGCCAAATGTTTCATCAAGACCTATTGGGCACCGTCTTTACCATTAAAGAGTATCCCTATCATTGCAAGAAGTCATTGTTTGGGAAAGATTATGAGACCATCTCTTGGGAACAATGCTATGACATTTTAAACAAATATATTTGCATATGATAGCAGAGTCATTAAAGATCAGAGTCACTACAAATAAATACGTTAATTAGAAATATGATTAACAACTGCAATAAAAAGGTAGAATATTTAAATTCTGTTTCAATATTTTACATATCAGTGTTTTATGTTTGCGCTATTAGAGACACAATCGTGTAAGAAATAAAGAACCTAGGGAATGAAGGAATGGTGATATGTAAAGGATTGATTTGAGTATCAGAAATTTTGTTTCCAAAGGTTTCAATAATAAAATACATTTGAACTAAGTGAAATATGCATTACCTAAAACAACAGAAGAACTGTCCCTGGTTCTCTGAAACACATTCTTACATTCCCTTCTGATATAACTTCATAGAACATAGAAAAGGCAAGGCTGAGTGCCAGTTTTTAAGCCTCTTTCTTCATCTTCAGATTTATTTTATACCTAATTCCAAATTCTCCTCTGGACTTGAATAATACGAACTTAAGGATTTAATAAAAATCTTATTTCTAAGGGACAGCAACAGAAGTTTGAGAACATAAGGCCACTTTTTTCAAAACTGAATACTAGAGTTGTGACACTGGTTAGAGGAGAAAATTTCCTCCATTCAGTAGAAGGACCATTGATTGGAGTCTACACCCAAAGGTCTTAAATGGAGATGTAATGAGGTCAAGTGTAGGAGACACCAAATTAAAAGAAACCAGAAGGCCAAATCCAAATGGAAGTCACATAAAGGCCTGAAACCTGTGTTTCTCAATATATACTGACACGCCAGGGAGAGATGGCATCTTCCACTTTGTAAGTAATAACAGATTTTGACAAATAAGTGCCTTTCAATCCTCCACCTTTACACTGATGTGTTCTAAGGAAGCAAAGGTTTCGAAAGTTTTGCATGTTTCAGAGCTATGGTGAATGAGATTTTCTGAGAACAAGTCTAGCCTATTTCTGGAGAGGTGATACATCTAGAAGAAAGAAATCTTTAACAGTGGATATTTTTATTTCCGGTGCTAAATCCGCCAAGAAACAGAGTCTGAGAAGCTAGAGGAAGCTTCTTTCCTTTGCTATTGCCAGATGACCACAAAAATAGTGCGCTTGCATCACACAAGCCCTTAACTTCTGAGAATTTAACCATATGCATATAACAGAGAGATAAATAAGAAAATCATTTAAATCGTGGGCAGATTATCACTCACCATTCCAATTCTCTCCGTAAGCATTTACCCTGAGTAAGCATGAAAATCTTCCACCCAAGGGTGGTCTCGGTTCCTGGGGGACTCTCAAACAGAGAAGCCCTCTCCAGTTGAGTGAGACTGTGGTATTCGATGAATTCAGTGACTCAGATAGTTTTATCCAACATGAATGTTAAAACACAAGGCAACTACATAATGTGCTGCTCACCAGAGCGGCCTTGTCCAACGCAGAAGGGTGTGCTGCCTGTGTAGGGTCTATCGGAGATGATGTGTTTGACATCAGTGTGACTCCTTCCAAAGGAGCTGTTTAAAAGCAATCTCAACACTCAGCACTGCCTTTAGAACCCAATGCCCACATAAGATTTGATTCCACTGTCATCTTTTTCACCCTTGCAACAATTTAGTGAAAGATTCTCACCCTGATCTCCTTGCATTCTCTTCCAATCTAGTCTTCCTCCTGGAGCCAGAATGACAGACAGTCATACTTGGGAGCTCCAAGCTCTCCCCAAGTTCTTTGTTGTTTACTCCACCAAAGGATAGCAAAAATTTATCTAACCTTTGGCCTGGGGCAAACTTTCAACCTATCTGAGGATACCTTTTACATATCACCTCTGGAAAGTCCAAATTAGAAATAACACCAACTAGCTTCCTTTGTTCTATGTGTCTGCAGTCTACCTAAAGCACAGAGCATATATGCAAAGAACCCCAAAAATGAAATTGCGTGTACCACACACCACACAAGAATGTATATGAAGTGTCTCTAAAAGCAATCCTGGAGTACAAAGGATACAGAACGGAGAAGAGCGGGTAAGTACTTTGATAAGACCAAGAAAGCGAGCAGGAAAGAATAAGATCAAATCATAAAATTTGGGCGATGATTCAGAGTAGCAGTAGCAGGCATTTAGTTGAATTTTGCCAACAAGGCCCTAATAAATATAAATCTTTCACTAAAAATTCTTAAAATTCTGTTTTTCAAAAAACTCCAAATGCATAGAAAAACTACATACCATTAATAACTGCCAAATATCAATATAGAATATGAGACTTCATGTCCAGTTAAAAAATGATAATAAGTATTCCAAGAGTTTGGTAAGCATAATGTGGCCCAGTGTGTATTTATGGACTGGGCATTGTGCACCGACTGGCCACCAGTGGCTGTGCCAGACCCTGTCGTCAGCTCAGGGATCTCACTGCCAGCATATTGACTAAAATATGTCCACTCTAAAAATGCACAATATTCCACTGTGTTCCAAAGCTTCCACAGTCAGACAAATACACTGAAACCCTGGTTTTACTTCTTTTCTCTATCCTTCTAAAATTACATATTGTAAACATATGGAATGTTCTTATCTCCCCTTAAGCCTTGGACTGTCAGTTTACCTGGTAGTTTATCAAATAGGCAGTGAGTTTAAATTTTCTCCTGATCACGGAAATCTCCTGTGCAAAGAAATGCCTCTCTCTGATTTTCACAGCCTTCCTTCCAGGTAGCCTTAGTACTAAAAAGTTCTTTCCCGGGTGTAAATTAACTCTCCTCTGCTGTAGTTTAGATCTCTAACTGAGACCTAGACAGTCATGCTGAAATCCTCTGACCAAGCAGTTTATAGCAAATAATCAGTGTTAGAAAGATGTGGGTTGAATCCTCTCTAGGCCGCTTCTGTGTTCTATGAGAGGAGGGCAGAAAACATAACATCTACAATATGGGAGTGCCAGGAGAGATATTTTAGAGTTAAGTTGCATTTAATCACAGGCTGAATTTATACTAATTTTTTTTCTGATCCAAACAGTATAAATTTTCTTATCAGCATTACCAATAATTACTAACTACTTCAAATAAGTTAAAAACTAGCTCTGACATGTACATAAAAAAGTTTCCTGAAAGTTCAATAAGTTCGGCAGTCACTTACAGAATCACCTAATTGTTATTAATTTCAGTGTACCTCTATATTTCCTGATGTAAGCCAGAATCAAAACATTATTTTAATTAAGCAATTAATTAATTAAAATAAATGAAACATTCTTGAAAACTCAGAGACCCTAGAGAGTTAGTTATATTAGAGAAAGTAGAATCAAGACTAGAATCTGGGAATTTCTGAGCTAACTTGTGACTGGGATGTCAGTTCACCTTACAGATGTCACAAATTCTTCATGGATGTCAAAATGCATGTCATGAAAGGTATGCCCCAAACTCACTCCGTGGCGGTATCTATCACAAAATGTTTGTAAAATACAATTTCAAAAGCAATTTCAAAAAATGTATGTATGAAATAAACAGCAAAGAATGTAGAATCAAAATATTGATATATGTGCGTATAGGGAAGCTGAGATTAAATGATTTTTAGCTTTCTCATTTTACCCTGTAATCATCTCTTCTGGGTTTACATGTACACTCTTTACAAAACAAACATTTTACTCATTGTCTTTGGCTCTGGGACTTAATTTTCTAAACAAAAATATATGGTGGTAGGAAAAACACTATAAAAATGTTAATTACCAGATGAAAAGATTCATTTAGGCTTAAACAAAACATATTGTAACAGCGTGCTGAAAGGAAAATAATAGGGGGCACTCAAACTTTACCAGTGACTCTGTCACCAGCATCCTCTTCCTTTTTAAATGTGCTGTTCTGCCTCATCCATAGTTTGTTTTGTCTGTAACTCCTTAGAGCCTACAAGTAAATTAAATACCCTATGCAGCCACCCATGTAGATGGAAACGCTGACTTCATCTGAAGGGCTGACTGTCCTTGGAGAGATGAAACATAGGAAACTCAGGGGAAGCAGTGCCCTCTCTTAACTGCCTGAGTCCTCTCCTCCAGAAAGTCTCCCTTCCAGTAGTTCTGACGGAATGGCACAGAGAGTCAGATTTACAGAGCAGGAGAGCCCAGGGTTCAGACAAGGAAAATCACCCCTCTCCGGAAATGACTGGCATTCTAGAGGAATGGAGGCTTCATCTCTGTCTTCTGGGAAAATTCCCCACTGAGGTGCTCATGTTTCTGTCTCCTGTAATGAGGAGTAGAGCAAAGAAGGGAAGAAAGAAGATATAGTGGCTAAATTTCTGACCAAATTACCATTATTTCTTCCCTAAAGAAATAAAAAGAGAAACTAAAAGCCAGAAAGTGCCCTCTTTGGGGGTGGGGAAAGAACACCAGTCCCACTTGAACCAAGAATCCAAAATGGTAAAAGGAAATGTAACTGCTCACCTTTCATATCGCCAAGCCCTCCTACCAACCATGTGGTGTGAAAGACTTATCAATGTCTGCTATGATAAAGGCAAATACATCAGCCTCTTAATTTCAAACTTGAAGGAAACAAAATTAAGGACTAATTCTCAGAGTTACACTGATCCTTATAAGTCATTGCCAGATTAAGATACAGACAATTATGAAAGGAAGTTTATCTTTTAGAATATTTACATTAAATGCTATATCTATCTATATATATACACAAGTATATATTTATATATATTATATATGTACACACATATATATTTATATATGATATATACATATATACATATTATATATCATATATATATATATATATATATATATATATATATATATATATATCTCCAAATTACCAGAGTTTCACCTACAAAACACAGGCCTTTCTTATATAGACTTGATTTTCTCATGAGTTAAGAGCAGACATTTTGATACACATGGTGTTATGGGGGCATACATGCTGTGAGCTAGCAGTTGGTAGTGATGGTTAGATGTTTTTATTATTTTATATTTTGAGTATTTTATTATGCCTTAATCTCAGCAAAGGTGCAGAGCTGTGATGCATATGTCTTTCAAAATACTGGAAAATTATACTCATCACCCCGAATTTTGGATGAAAATACCAGCATTGTGTCAACTCTTTACCAGTATAAGTCCACACTAACTTCATATTTAAAAAAATATTTTTGAAGATCATTTTTTGCATTTTATCCAGAATTTATTATGAGTATTTACTCAGGCATGCCATTGACTCAATGTGGAAAACTATTCACTTTTAAAATAAAGCATTCCTATACAGAGAGAGTATTTCCATTTGGAGGTATTCCTCCGGGCTAAAATTCAAGATATGGTATTCTTTTCTACTGAATACAGATGACATGAATTATGTATGTTAATCCCTATTCATTCATCTGAGATTATAAATTAAATAGGTGAGTCAACATGTTTCTATAGAAAAATAACAAATGTGAAGAATTAAATCTGTAAGCATAACGTGAGGTAAATCTGTTCCAAAGTGCTGGTAAAATATGGTATATTACTGTAGTTTGACAAAAAAAAGCACCCAACTTCTGTGTGTTCCTAAAGTTCAGGTAACTGCATTGTGCTAAAACCACTACTATGAATAGGAGTATTCTAACTTTGCACAATGTCAGGACCAAAGCTCCAATTGTGATTCAAAATTCCTTTATACAGTTTCAACACAGCAAGTACTGTACTTTCTGAGCTGGAACAGTGCTCAAACAGTGTAGTTGCACCTGTCTTTATACTCAGAGATGTGAATACTAGGGTGCATAGTACCACTCAAATTCATACTATTATAAAATAACAATTATTATAGCTCAGAGTTGTTAATGCTGGCCATGTACGAAGAGCTGTGCCAAATGCATTAGACAGCCATTGCTATCTCCTCTACTCCTCCCACCAAGTCCTGTTTCTCAAATGAGAAAACTGGAGGGATAAATGACTTAACCAAGATCATACCGTAGGAGGTGGAACCCCACATTCAAACCCAGGCCTCTTTGATTCTCAAGTCCACACACTCAGGCACGCCCTTCCCAGCAGCCCACAACAATTACTACTACGTACCACTAGTGGTGAGGGTATACATCAGAGAAACTCTTGTTTATTACTGCCTTTTAGTATCCGGTTGTAATAATGTAATAACTTTACTTCCCAGTTCCATAAAACATTTACTGCTTGTGCTATATAATCTTGACCTAAGTAATTTTTTTCTCTATTTTATTTTATGTAAAGTGGGGATAGTAATAATTGTTTTACTGGCTTCCTAGAGTCATAGTAAGAATAAACAAGGAGTGTGCACACAAGCACTTTTTGCTACAGGTATAGATGTCAGTTGTTGATAATAGTACTTTGTCATGCAGGAACCATACTGTACTCTGAAAGGAGATACTGACCAACAATTAATGTTGGTCATTAAGATATTCGATGTGAGAAGCAAGGGAAGTCCAAACATTGCCCATATTTTGGACTGAAAATAACTTCAAAAAGGTTTGTATTCTTTCTCCAAGATACATAGAAGCTGTTCTCCATGGAACGTGTAGACACTCCCTAGGTAGTCATTTCTACGCCAGGCTTTTCTAGATGTCTTCAGAATATTCTCAGTTAACAGTTATTGCCATTTCAAGAAGGACTGAGAGTGAGGGGAATAGGTTGTAGGTCTCCCTCTGATGCTGGGAAGTCACTGGAGCTCTGGGACACACCAGTGTGTAGGCTTTAGGACAACAGAGACTCTGTTCCTACAGCTAATTCAGCACCTGCTATGCAGCAGTTGCTCAAAACGATTGGTTAAATGGCTGAATAAACCTCCATAGCTATAAAAGGATGGTATTGGAATAGATGAGTCATTTTCAGATATTTCCTTTTGCTGCAGAACATTTTTTTTCCCCAGTAAGATTCCCAGATCACAAAATACAGAACAGATCAAGGCAGTGAGCTGGGAAGGAAGGAGCAGTGGAGCATCTAGATGCCTGGACCAGTGCCTTTGCTTCATCTCGTCAACATTACTCCCAACACTGGGACAACTCCACCAGACACAGCATGGAAACCACTGATCTGGAGGCTAAAACCCCTTTGGACTCAAATTCCGTGAGTCTAAATATTGATTTCCATCTTCAACAAGTTAATTCTTTCCACATCACGGAACGTCACCGAGCTCCTTTTTGGAAACAATTAGCTTAATTAATATTTGAAATTGCCCATGAATTATCCCATGTGCTCTCCTACATTTTCCATCTTCTCTTGCAGTTGTCTGGCCCTGGCCAATGGCTCCTGAGAAATAGTGACATATGTTAAGTCTACCTCCTCCATCTCTCTCTTTCCTGGCTGTGGCCATGTATTCCAGGAATCACAACTTCTGGATGGAAGAGGGCCATCCAAACCACATGGAACTGTGAAAGTGGGAAGCAAAGTTTTATTATGGCAAGCCACAAAGACTTGAAAGTTGATTGTGCTAATTTTGCTGACAAATAAATAATTTTATTGTAACAGTGATATCTAGACTGAGCACCAAATAGATCTTCTATAATTGATGGCTCTATTTTCCAATATAACATGGAGTCCTTAGAGTCCAGTGCTTACTCAAGGCACACACTCCAAGGAAAGAGGTAAGGAGTGTGTTGGGAACAAGGGCCTAAATGGGAGGAGAGGATTTTCCAAACATACATCATTGAATTAAAAATCCGTTAAATGCATATGCTCAATCTTGTTTGAAGTTCCTGGGAAAGTGCATTATTTACAAAAAAAAAAAAACAAAAACATGTGGGAGAAATAGAGTTAAAGGTTTCATGAAAGCATACTTTTCCAGTTAAATGTAGAGAGAAAAAAAAAAAAAGATAAATCAGTTCCCAAGTCTCTACCCTCCAAAAAGCTTACGCATTGCCTCACAGATATTTACAAGTGTTCTATAAATATATTTATAATTTAGGATTTGGGTGATATTGTCAATCCCCAAAAGAGGCCTACAATTGGATACTCTTAATAATTGATTTAATGTTCGATTTTGTCCATAAATCTTAGGTTTATCCTCATCCTTTTGGTGTCATCCTATTGGCGACTTGCTTTAATTTGTAGTCAGCTAATAAATATTTAACTTTTCAAAATTTCTCATTTTGATTTTCAATTAGAATTATTAAGTGGACGCTATGCTAAGCTGCCCAGATGCCCCTTTCAAGCCTGGGGGACTTAGTCCTCATGGGTTAAGAATGCTCTTAGATGCTCTTAGCTGTCAACCCTCCCTTTGAAATTGCTCTCTGCTGAAGACAGCCATTTCTCCCCAAACCAGGTCCCATTCCCCGGGTAGCATGAATCCGGTGACTGTGCAATGCAACAGTATTATAACTAGATTCACAGCTCCCAAGGGGACCTAGCTGAGGCCTTATTGTACCTGCTCTGCAGCCCAACTTCCACTTTCTAACCTCTCTGTTTCCTTCCAGCATAGATATTAGTCCTGAAAATACTCTCTAAAAACCTCTTGCCCAATAATCTCCATTACAAAGTCTGCTTCTGGGGAACTTGACCTACAACTAATCTAAATTACTGTTCAGCCATGAGGATGCAAAACAAGTCAAACTAGAGTGGTCAAACTAGAGCTTTTCCTGTCACATTATGTGTCCCAAACTGCACCGCATGGTAAAGGATCTGAAGCAAATCATGTCACTCTTGATTCTATAATCCAAATGCTTTCAAGTTAAAATAAAAAAGGCATTCTGGGACACAGGACAAAAATATAAACTGAAAAGATGTATGTGGAAGAGGGGACAATTTACTTTGATAACAGAGTACGCATGGAGATTTCATGTGTGTGTATATGTACACACGCATACACGCATGCATGCATGTGCATACATATACATAAGAATATATGTACATACTATTGAATTGAAAATATTGTCTTTTTCTAAACATGAAAACTCACGATGCAGACTTCAGACTATCTATGTAATGTGTGGTAAAAGAACAACTACAAAGTCCTAATCAGGGCTCTTTTTTGGTTGAAAGAAACAGAAACCTATTCAAACTAACTCAGATCAAGGTTACACAGCAAAATGTTCATCCAGGCCTCACAGGATCTCAGTCTGGAAGATCAGGATCAAAGATTTTTCTCTTGCTGTCTCAGGGGCCAAATGGCCCTCTTATCTGCATGTCTCTGTCAGTCTCTCCCTTTCTGTTGACTCATCTTGCACATGGACTGACATGGCTTCCTCTGTAAGTCAGTAATCATCTCTTTCTCTGATAAATCCACATTCCTGCTTTCCACCTCAACTATTTAAAACTGTCTTCCTCATCCCCAAATCTCCAACTCCTCTCGTAGTTCCCCCAAAATAAGACCTAGCCAGACAATCAGCTCTAACGCGTCTTTTGGAGCAAAAATTAATATAAGACCTGGTCTTATTTTACCATAAGACCCAGTCTGTGATGTGATGTGATGTGATATTAAAGACCGGGTCTTATATTAATTTTTGTTCCAAAAGACGCATTAAAGCTGATTGTCCGGGTAGGTCTTGTTTTCGGGAAAACACAGTATTACTCTCAGAAGATGACTCAATTCCCACTTCACAGAAAAAAATGGAAACCATCAGACAGTTGATCCTTCATCTTTCCAATCATAAATATATGCCCTTTCTCTTTTATTCAAACCATCTTGTTCACTGTATTCTTTCCATCAACTTTTAAACATTTTGAAATTTATCCTATTTAATTGTCACTTAAAAGAGGCCCACATGAGATAGGATTATCTAATTTCCCTCCAGGTATTCTCTCATACCTCTTTTCCCAAGCTTCTTGAAAGATTTGCCCATATTAACTATATATTTATTCACTCACCTTCCTCTCACGCTAATCATTCCAATGTAGTTCTGGCCCTACCACTTCATTGAAAAAGCTTTTCCTGAAGTCACCAGTGATTCCCTTGTTACAGAATCAAACAGCTATTTATGACTTCTCATTGTATTTGCTGTCTCAGCAGAATTCCCTTTTCATTAATTTAGATGTAATTTACATACAGTGAAATGTACAGATTTTTTAAATAAATTTTTATATTTCAATTTCAAAACACAGATCTTAAGTGTACAACTTGATCATTTTTGACAAATGCATAAGATGTATAATATGCATGGCTATGCAAAAATGTAGAGCATTCCTATCCATTCAGAAAATTGTCTCTTATCTCTTTTCTGTCAACCCCTCACCCCTACTATCATAAAAGAGAAAACCAATCTGGTTTCTAACACCATGGATTAGCTCTGCCTACTCTAGGACTTCATATAAATAGAACCACAGGGTCTGCACTCTTTTGTGTCTGGCTTTTATTACTCAGGATGATGATTTTAAGATTCATCCATGTTGTGACGTATCAGCAGTTTCCTCTTCTTTATGCTGGATAGTTTTTCATTAAATGAACATACCACAGTTTTTAAGTTAATTCTTCTGCTGATGGACCTCTGATCTATATCCAGTTTATGGCTATCATGAAGAAGGCTGTTATGAACATTCTTGTACAAGAGATTTTGGAAATTTATGTTTTCATTTTTCTTCTATAAATATCTATATATGGAGTTTCTAGGTCATAACATAGATGCACGTTTAACTTTTTTTAGAAATTACCAGTTTTCTAAAGCAGTTGTACCAGACTCTGCGCCCAGGAACAAAGTATAAGGATTCTAGTTGCTCATTACTTTAATTAACATTTGATGTTTCCAGGCTTTTGTATTTTAATTATCCTAGTGAGATGAAATACTCTCTTCCCTTTTATTTAGTGTAACAAAGCTCTCTGGGTTTTATTCTACATTTCATTTTTAATGTCTTTGCAAGCTCATTGTCCTCTTTCAAATTTTAAAAGTGGTTTCCTTAAGGCTCATACTAGGGGCTTTCTCCTTCTCTGAATCCAGTCACTCATCCTCACCTGTAGCTTCACTGTCACCAGTGTATAGATGACTCATAAATTTACATTTCCAACCTATCCTCTCTTCTGAGTTTCTGACCTACAGCCTACAAAAGCCAAATGAACAAAACTAAACTTGGGATCTCCTTTCCATCCCTTCAGGTATTCCCAAAACCTGGTGCCACAAGTCAGAAATTAACTCATACTTAATCCATTAAAAAGAAAAAAAAGGTGGCTTTTGCTCCCCAAGAATCTCTCAAATTTTAACATTTTATCATCACTACTAAAGTCTTTGCTTCTAACATCTGTCACCTGGAGTTCTGCAAAAACCTGCCAGCTATTCTATACACATACATGCCCTGAGCATTCATCCAATCGATTTCTTTTAAATTTATTTATTAAATTTATTGAGGTGACCTTGGTTAGTAAAATTATATAGGTTTCAAGTGTACAGTTCTATAATATATCATCCATGTATCGCACTGTGTGCTCACCATCCAGAGACAGTTCTTCCATCACCATATATTTGATCCCCTTTACCCTCATCTACCACCCTCCTCTCTCCTTACCCTCTCTGGCAACCACTAAACTATCATCTATGAGTTTTTGTTTTTTTGTTTGTCTTGTTCACTTGTTGCTTTCATTTTTTTATCCTACATAGAAGTGAACTGAGCTGTAGCCAGAATGACCTTTTTAAAATACTAATAGGATTATATCATAGCTCTCTTCAAAACCTTTTGATTCTTCAGATAAAGATAAAATTTTATACCGCAACTTGGGAGACCCGGCATTGTCAGGCTTCTGCCTACTTCTCCAAATTCCTCTCAACCCACATTCCTTTTGGCTTTCTCTTGACTTTCTCTTCGTCCACGATACTGGCTTCCTTCCACTTCTTCAGAATCACCATTCCACCTCCCACTAGACACTCTATGTTTTTCTTGCCTACCATGTCCATCACTCCCTATTTGCCTAATTAACTCTACTCATTCTTAGATCTTAGCTCAGTCCTCACTGCCATCCATGGAAAGCCATTCCTGGACAGCCTGATCTTAATCAAAATTCCTAGTTTATATTATCATATCAAATTATGATATATTGCTCGGTGATGCATTTATCACAGACTTAAATTTTACAGTTAATTTTAATTTTACTTAAATAAAATGTACCTCCTCCTACAAAAGGCAAGGGAAAGATGATTCTATTAATCTAGTACAATGCCTGACATATCATAAATGTTCAATCCATTTTTGTTCCAAGAAAAAAAGGAATAAGTATCATTCATTTTCTTGATGTTCTGGTCATTTATTTTCAGTCTGAAAGGGAATCTCATTAGTTCTTGGCCACTCAATAATCATCTGGACTTGGGTCAAGTGTCCATCATTAGTCCAATCAGTCAAGGTCAAGGTGGGATCTTATGGATGTTGGGCTTATTCCAGAATGGCCATTGGGACAAAATTTATAGAAAGGGCTGTGGGTACAAAAAGTTGTGTCAGGTACATCAAGATCATGCAAGTTCTACAAATGAAATGAAATTAACTTCCTTTAAAAAGACTCTACAGAAAGAATGTTTTAAGTTTTCAGATGTGTGGGTGTGAGAATTTGCACATGCAGATGCATGAGTGAGACGTGAGTGTTCATGGATGTATACGTGAGTTGCATTCCTTTCCCATCCCACTAATTCTTTCTTTGGGTCACTGACAAACAAATCTAGCTGAAGCCAAAGCTCTGAAAGAGGAGAACCAAAGAAAGCTCTTCTCAGAGTGAACAAAAATCACTGGCTTTCCAAAGTGAAAAACAAAACATGATTTTATTATAATAAGTACCTAATTCAGAAGCATAGTAGAAAAAGCTATTTGGAATCATAAATAAATTACTGCATATTGAAAACACTGTATTTTCAGAGAAGTATTAAAAATTAAAAATAAAATGATCACAATCAAGAAGGATTGATACAGCTTAAATGTAATTGCAAGAAATATCATTGCAAAGGGGATATTTAAGTAAAACATTTCCCAGTCTCTGGCAATGTTTCCCTTTTTTTGACTAATACTCACTATAACCAAATTCAAAATCAACGGAGTAATTAGAGGTTCCCTTGGCATTTTCTGTAACAGGATGTAATCTTATAGAGCAGGTAAATCAAACCAAAATTGAAAGAAAAGAGAAACAAATTGTTTGAATTTGATGGTAGTTAAAAGGAAACCATGTAGAGAGAGTACGACAGTAGGAAGAAGAAGAAAAAAAAAAAAAAAAACAGGTCCAGGAGACAAGAACCCAAAGTCTTATACCCAGCTTTCTCACTAATAATGCAAACCTTGAAGAGTCTCTGAGCATCAGTTTTTCTCTCCTTAAAAGTGGAATTGGAATAAATCTTCAGCGGCTACAATGTCTCATCTTGATTGCCAATCTCATCAATTGATGGCCTGGACCTTTATAATGGTTCTGAGGCATCCAACATTTATCAGTGATGCTGCTACAGGTACAGGAAGTAGCCTGTACACTCTGCCTACACTGGACTAGACAACCTCTGAGCTCCCATCATACCTTGGCTCAATCCAGCTGTGCTTACAAAGGCCAGTGCTTTGTGTCCCGGGCATGCAGACTGTGTGATTCAGTTCAACAAGCACTTACTGAGCGACTACTCTGCATCAGCCACAGGGTAAGGCAATGGAAACACAAAGAGGATTAAAATACAATACTTTTAAGGAGGTTAAGTCTAGAAGATGACCTAACTGAGGGGCATTTTGTAATTAAAACTATAATCAGTACAATACTTTATGGTCATGTGCAGCTGATCAAGTTCTAAATATTAAATCAGAGAACATATACTTTAAACTGTTACTGAAGTTAGTGATGTTTTAATCTAAAGAAAATGTTTCCTTGAAGCATACCTGTCTAGAAGATTACTTTTTAAAATGTATTATTTACATCCTCCCACAATGACATTCAAACACTTCAAGGAGGCTGTCCTTCCAAAAGCCATGAATGATAAATTAAGAGTAAAGCCGACCAACTAAAATATTTCAGTTCAACCCTGTAATATCCTCATAAGTTCTGGCCAACCTGGTTCTCTCAATAGCTCATTCTTTCCTTGCAGAATTTGCTGACAGAATTCCCATGGTTAGAATAACCTTCCCACTCCATCCACCTACTCGTACTTTATTAATCCATCCAGCAGCCTTAGATGACTCCTAGACTGCACATCCTCTAAACCTATTCATTCATTCATACACACATTTAAAAAACCCAGGTACCTATTACATTCCAGGCTTCTGCTTATATGAGGTATACAAATAAGAATGATCTTGCTCTCAGGAGCCCATGCTGTACTGAGGTGAGATTGTCAAGTGAATAAGGTTATGCAGAAGATTTGCACAGAGGACAAATATTAAAATTAATCTGGGAAGTCTGGGATGATATACCAGACGAGGTGTCCCTTGATCTCCTTTGAATGGTTACAGAAGAACTAGGTAGATTAAGAAGGAAATTCCTGACAGACAGAAAAGCATCAGTAGAGTCACCGATTGTGCAGCAGCGATGATACTTTAAGAAGAAGTTCGCTAAGGCTGTGGCAGGAAAGTGTGCGCGGACCAGGGAAAGGAGAAACTAAGCAGGGTACAGATTATGAAGTTGCAACTTTACTCTGAAAGCAAAGGGGTTTTACTGAAGGGACATGACCGGGTGACTTTTAGAAAGATTCCTCTGATGTCAGTGTGAAGATCAGATGGGAGGAAGTCTGCCTGGTGGCAGGGAAACGCAGTAAGTTATTGCAGGCATCCGGGTGAGTAGTGATGACAGTCCACATTAAAGTCAAGACAATGGAATTGGAAAATAAAGAAGAACTTCAAAGTATTCTACAAAGATAAAATCTGTAGGACTTGACACTGGCCGGAATAAGGAGTTGCAATGGTGATGCTCTCCATAAAGACAGGGATTACAGAAAGCATGGTGTTTGGGCAGAAAGTCAAGAAATTTATGATGGGTCACAATCAATTTGAAGTGCATATGAGACATCCAAGTAGAGATATTTACCAGGTGATTAAGTACAGCAATCTAGAATTTGGTAGAAAATGCTAACGTAATAATATAAATTTGGGAATCGTTAACATCTAAGTATGACTACAGCCAAGAGTGTGCTTGAGATTTCCCCAAGACTGCGTATAAAATGGGAGGAATACGTCAAGAGAAGACTGAAGAGAAGGCCAATATTTGAGAGTCGAGAGAAGACAGAATAGGGACATACAGGAAATTTGAAGGCAAATCAGAAGGAAATGGAATTATAGAAGTAAGGGCAAGAGAGAGAGCTCCATGAAGTCCTCCAGCTCTGCTTATAACTCCCACTCATTCATTTTGTAATATTTTGTATTGCTAAATATTTAGTCTTTCTCCAAAGTACATGTCATTTTTTTTTCTTCCAATTTGCACTATCTTACCAGATATAGTTTCTGCTTATTGAGATCTGGGACTGTGTTTTTGCTTTGTTTTGTTTTATTTGTTTTTTATTGCACATGGGCCTCCAAGAATCTTAAACTATACTGCTTTTACTGAAGGCAGGGACTAGATAGCTACCTAATTATCAATCATAGTTCTACTCCGTAGTGGCTACAAAAGCTTAAGCCTTTGGAGCTCCATATAATATGCTCCCTCTTTCTAATGAATGCATCTGGAACAATACTCCGATAATAGTATCAAGTTTTCAGACTAGTACCACGTTTTTACTCCAGGTTGCTCTATGTTAGGTGGCTAGATTTGGCGTACAGTACATAGACTTCGGTAAACTGAAATATCCCGTTTAATCATAAGAAGACTTTACAGTATTTTATTTTTCCAAATACATTTTTATAACAATTTTCATGATGATCATGAAAAATATTAAAGTAAAATCTCTTCACAATTTTTACTCTTAACTAAAACTTTAATATTTAAAATAAATGAGCCAGCTAATTTCAATATCCCTTTATTTCAGATAGCAGGGTGTAAAACATATTCGTTTTTCCCCAGGAAAAAAAGGGTTAGGTAAGAAGACTTAAGCTCCAATATATTACAAGACAGAGATAGTGAAGGAAGACAAATCTGCTAAGCTGTGTGAAATATAAAAGGAAAAGATATTTGGTTACTTTTGTTTTCATCTCTTTCTACTATCTTGCTGACCTGCATATAAATTCTGAATGTGGATATACATATATACTATCCTATATTTAAAGAAACCTGATACATTGATATACATATTCCTCACATATTTCAGATACCATCTGTCTAGTTTTCCTAAATTGCAAAACCCATAGGTGGAAAAGAAAAGAGCTAACCAGCAAAATACAGAGCTCCTCAATGCATTTAGTAAGAGCTGTTTCAATGGCCAGAACAATAATGGGGTACGTGATGTTTGCGCACTGATTAGTTAGACTGTTAAAATAACTTGATGTTCTTGAGACAAGAATACTTCTCAAATATCAATCAAGAATGCTTTGAGCACAGAAATGTAAGCTGGGAGCTAATTAAACAGACTACATAAAGTCTAGCAAATACAGCCAGAAAACTCCATCAACAACTGCTACTATACTAGTCCCCCTCTGTGAACATGCATATCATACATAAGTCAATTTTAAAAAGCAAAACTGTGTAAGACATTTATGGGACAGTACAGATACCTTAATTGGTTTTCAATTTACATACTTTCTCTATGTAAATATAATGGCATCTCCCCGACAACAATTATATGGTATAATGATGAGGAATGGAAAAAAAAATTATATACTAAATAGTATGTAAATCATTAGCAAAGTATTACCGTTCATATTATATAAAAATATCTGGTTCATCATGGTTCTTTAAAAGAGCTAATATCTAATTAAGCACATTAATTACTTTCAAATTGCATGAAATTATTTTCTATAACATTACCTTCTTCTACTATCTAAACTTCAGAAGAATTATCAAAATACTGCATTCTAAAATCTATTTAAACGTCTCCTCTAAACTGCAGGCTGCTCCTTTGCCAGGCCCAAAGGGGAATTTTCTTAAAGAGTCATGTATGCAGATGCAATCCATAGATACTGTTATTTGAAAAATATTTTGAAATTTTAAATTCAACTTTGCCATTAAAGGTAGCATTCCCCTGAGGCTCAATCAAAGATAACACCTCCTTCTCAGCAAAAGCCTTTCCATTTACCAAACAATGAGTTTCAAGATTCTATGTCTACAATGTGCTTGCATTGCATATTGATAAGATATATTTTATGACTGTTCATTGCTTGATTTTCTGAAGTTTTAAGAATTATTTGGGTGAGGGAAAGCAAAATTTATAAAGAGGTAAACAATATATCATCCAGACTGAAATTCAAAATTGAGAGAAAAAGGTACACTCCATAATTACAGCAATGATATAGGCATAAATAGGTACTGTCCTGGGCAAACCAACATGTACAGTCACTTTCCTTTCAAACAACTCTATTTTGTCTTTAAATAGAGGTTCATATGTACAAGAAATTTTCACAAGATAGTAACAGAAGTAGAAATATCTAAAGTCAATTCTGTAGTATATTCCCCTCTTGTCATCCATGGAAAACTGACCTAGATCAAAATAAGTGTACATAAACTTGATGTAAAAGGGTGAAAATATACATACAGAAAACCCAAGACATCCATGACAGAATCTTAAAAAAAATTCTTAAACACATACACTCTTATTATACCACCCAACTGACATGAAAGAGAAACTATTACTTGACAAATGTATTGCCCCTTATTCAGCTAATTCTAAAAATGAATAATTTGTTAAATTCAGTGGCAACACAATCATCAGCCTGTTTCTCTAATTTTTTTCCTAGTAAAAGATAAGAAAATTACCCAAAGCTAATTTCTCCTCTCATTTTTGAATTAGAGCTGCCTTTTTTGCTATTTCAAACTTTTATCATTTTGCCCACATTGCTTTTTGTGCTAAAGATATTTATGAGCTATTTAATGAGAAAGAAAGAAGACTGTAAAGAAGGTAAATATAACCTCAGATCAAATCCTGGACTTATTTTACCTTTTGTCTCCTTGCCAAATTCTCACACTGATAGCTGCAGCCCTAGCCACACTGCACTGCTAGCATATGATAAATGGATTGTACAAGAAGTCATCTCCACAAGACCCTAGTAGCTGCAATAATCACAGGAAAAGATGGTCTTGGGATTCTTCTATAGCTTTACAGAATAAAGATAATAATAGCATCTTTCTTTGGTACAGTAATTTGAAGTTTAAAAGCGCATCCACTATTATGTTAAAGTCTCATAAGTCAGATGGGCAGGCATTGTTACCAATTCCACTTTACACATTAAGAAAGTCAGATAGGCCACACTTAGAGAAAGTGATAGTGTTAAGACCAAAATCTTGTCTACTGCTCTATCCAATGATCCGATGTTCTTGATATGGCAGTTTTAAAACTGACCATTTATAACACAGTAGGAACTAAATCAACATCAGACTATGCCAGCAGAAGACCCTCTATTTCTACCCAAACAGCCCAATGCCTGACCCAATTCAAACAATGATTTTATTGTTGAATTGAATATCATATACTTGGTTATAAATAGCCTACCTAATAAATAAAATTCAGAACAACAATAGGGAGAAGAGATAATCTCATGGTGGAGGAGGATGGTGGGAAAATGCTAAGGTATTAGAGAACACTGTGAGCAAAAGAGCAAGCAGATCAGAAAAGCTCCAGATGCATGTGGGGTTAATGAGTCACCTGCAGCCGTATCTAGAGACTGGGAGCGGGACAACTTGGAAAAGGGTAGAAAACGCCGCTTAGATGTGTGAAAATCTTCTGCTTCTTTGAAGTTTTATTCTCTGTACTCCAAGATCAAATGCCATGAGCAAACGGTCAGGAAGGGACCTAGCTAGTTCTGGGAATTTCACTTATTAGAAAACTAATAGAATGCTGACAGTATGGGCTTCTCATCAACAGGTGAACATGAGGCAGAATAAAATATGTGAAGTATCCTCCAGCCAAAACCTGACACACAGAAGGCACTAAGAAATGGTAGTCTTCCCCCAGCAGAAGAGGGAAACCAACCATAATACTCACAGCTTCATGTACTTTTAAAAAGACACGCAAGAACACTAAAGACGTAGAGTCAATGTACTTGACTTCCAGGTTCTATTACTCTAGTTGCCATGTAGCCCAGGCAAATTTACTTCAACTCTTGGGACCAGCTCTAAAATATCCAACTCATAGCATGTAAAAATTTGTTTAAAAATGTAAAATGGCCCATAAAGATCAATGACATGCAACACAATGGACTTTATAATTCATGGTACAGCAATCTGTCCATTTGCTATTTCAAGTGTGGGAGAATAATAATATTATTTCTGGAATTCCTGAGTTTGATATCTTTCCAGGGAGCTTACTACACATGTTTAACACAAACTGTTCTCCTCATTTGACAAGTTGAGCAAATAACACTCCCAAGATGTGTTTCTATTCAAGTCAGCAGCAACACGTATAGCCCACACTGGTTTCCATAGTCTACTTCGAATTTAGTCATCTATTTACTTAAACAATAGTGCCCCCTCACTTCTGGTTAAGAAGAAATACATACAAGTTAAAAGAAAGTCAAAATAGGTTGGCAAAAATCTGAACTCATGGTTATGTCACCCTCCATTCTTTTTAATGCCTCACTTCTTTCATTTTTTAGGCTCCCGTTTTCTGTTTTCCCCCTGAGTATTTGAGAACTCAGTACAGACCATGCACATTTACTAACATCGGTTCTTGTTGAAAGTGGAAAACTCCAGTAGAGTTCAAGGTTAACCTTCCCTAAATGTAGCCCTATCCATTAATGGTGTAAAGGAGACTATACTTCAAGTGAAAGGTTGTAAGCTTTCTCCTCTGTTCTTGTTCTACTTAACACGCATCTCGGTAGAGGCAGATGCCTGTTCATGGTTTAGCCACTTTTTCTCATTACTATTTGCCTTTTTTCTTTTTCCTTCTTACTCATCCTGCCTCAGCAACACGATAGAATATTTTGGGGAGTAAGTTATGAAAATCTTTGCAAACCCCAAGGAAAACATGATACTTGCATACATGGCTCTATCCTCACCCCTCCCCAGCTGCTCCAGTGTTGTACTTTTCCTTCTTTTTCCACATGCTAATTGGGGTCTTTTATATGGAGCCTTATGGATACATTTCAGGCCACACTATTATAGTTTGTTGGAGGAAGAAACAGGAGGGGGAAAAAGCTTAAGTTACAAGAGTTCTGCTCCTTCTACTTTCTCCTCTCATGAAGAAAGTGGATATTACGGATGTTTGAAAAGTCAGGGTTTGGTTTCCTTTTAAGAAGAGAGGAAGAAGCCCAAAATCAATACTCTTTACAAATCACTTCACACCATGAATTGCAGGATTTTTAAGAAAAACAGAATCTCTTAGATCCTCAGTTTAATTTTCTTGCCCACATTTACACAGTAAGTGGCAGAACTAGAACTAAATGCTTGGATCCAAAATTACTGATCTTCCCAACACAGCATGATGCTTTTTATTATCTTTGAACTGGAGACAATTCTCCTGCCCTCAATCCACAGGAAAACTCTATTAGGAGTGTGGGTACAGCTGCAGGGCCTCCTAGAATCATCAGCTGAACTTCCTAATCAGCCTAACCTTTTGCCAAACCACTTCTCTGAAACTGAGGGAGCAGCAGAAATTAATTTAAGAAAAATGTACAAGCTTCTTGGTAGAAGGACAGCGTAGTGTGTGGGGAAATACTTGGGCTTAGAATAAAAGGTCTGGCTTTGAATCCTGATTGGGTCATGTTATATGTGTCAGGTGAGAGTATTACTGGAAATCTCTGAGTATAGGATGAGGGTTTGAGGATCATATGACCTAACTTACCTTCTGCCCAGGCTCTTGTGAGGATTTAAATATACATACATTAAACCTGAGCATAGTTCGGCTGTTTGGCATGTGAGTCAATGACCACTTAGAATAATGGCCAGCATGAGGTAAATGCTCAATAAATGTTAGTAGTTTTATTAAATATTCCAATAAGGTTCTCAATTCCCACATGTAAAAACTCTCTTTAACTCTACTTCTATTTTTTCTCTTCTCTTACTATTCTGTAGTTCCTTTCTCTATGAAGCTTTTATTCAAAAAAAATTAAAAAAGGAATGTGATTTTACATCTAATGAGATCTTCTCTGATTTAGGTCCAGATAATGCAGTTTTCAACCCACGTAATATATTGACTCATGGTATCTGGTGACAATTACTTGAAGGGGTATTTATTGAGGAAGTTAGGTTTTCAAAAGTCTCCAGAACACACACAGACACCCCAACAATCTTACTAAGATTAAGAAAAGACCTCTTATTTTTAGATAATTAAGTCAACCACTAAAAATTATTTGCGGGAGTCAGCTATTTCTAGTTATGTGGCAATGGTATTCAAAACAAGTGTATTTTGCCAACAAAATGAATAGTTTTTATGACAAAGCACTTATAATTTTGAACAAAATTTATCTGAAATCTTGACGTGAAAGTAGCTTGATTATTCTTTTCCATTTATACGTATTTAAAACTTTATCAAGACCAAATTCAAATAGTAATTTACAATCAAGGCCGATGAAACTATACAAATAAGTTTTAACTGATATTTTATAATGTTTCTGTGGCATGTTTACCCGTTAGTTTTCTATCTTCTCTGTAGTAATACTTATTTTTGTACATTGTGAAAAGAGACAGCATGTTCAGTAGGTAGCGCAAGTGATTGTTCTGCAGTGATGATAAAAGTGAATTTTAAGTCTAATTGCTGTGTTACCAGTACTTTAGCTTTGTAGGGCCTGTTATGAAAGGAATTAGTGAGATATGTAATATGATGAACCAAGCATTACCACAAAAACTTATCTCTGATTTAACAAATATTTCAAAGCCCTATGGAAAGCAGCCTGTTTTCCAATATATTGTTATGCAAAGTTTAGAAAAGGCCACCACTTACAACTATATGTCATTAAGTTCATATATATTATTATATAATTTGAATAGGCCCTATGATCCCGTTTTTAAGACATAAAGTGCCCTCTAGAAAAAAGTACAGCACTGTTCCAATAATTGCAGACAATTTGACATACTCACATGGCAGCAAACTGGGATTCCAAAACCCTCACCAATCTGCCACTGCACAAAAGGCCACGACATTAGCAGAGGAGGCTGATTGATAAAGTTAATGCAGAGGTCCAGGATTATAAGGGCTATAACAGTATCACATATTATGATATTGTGTGAATCCTTGCAATAAAGGAACAATATTTGCAAGCCAGTGGACAGCAGTCACAGGAACAGCAATGGGAAAGACGTTTTAGACATGAGCAGTTGGACGCTCCTCATTTTTGTCTATATAAGCCCATACAATGTTTTCATTGCAGTCCATAGGCACTTAGCAGGTTTGGGATTCTGTCCTAAAACTCACCCTCTCACACTTCAAATCCCTCCCTCTCCGCCAACCCTGAAACAGCCAATGAAGGGGCGTGATGGCCACCACTTGCACTGTGCCTTCTTCCCCTTCCTATTCAAACCCTGAAAAGCAGCAGCTCATGTTTTCCACTGGCTGCTGGAGGCCTCCATTCATCTGCTGTCTGCAGCAAACACCAAAAGGAACAGTAGCAAACCTGTAAACCTTGACCAACAGATAAGATGCCCATAACAGGTGGCAGGGGCTGCAACCAGTGAGGACAGACAGACTGACAACCAGACAGACAGACAGCAGCACCATCAGACACCATCCATTACTTCCAATCTCAGAAGAGGGGAAGCCTGCAGCACCAGGGACGTCATTGTTCCACTAGGGACAGGCAGCAGCTTAACAAGGGTTGTGCTTCCCTCAATCCAGCAGGCTTAAAGTTTTTTGTGGGTTTCTTTTTTTTTTTTTTTTGGATAAGAAGAAGCAGGGATTCAGAAACCTGCTGCTCTTTACAGAACCAGGCCAGCTCTGGCCTTCTGAGTTAATGGCCCTTTTCTGAGTCTACAATGAAAGAGCAGGAATGACTGGATTTCTACTCTCCTGCTGTGACCCGGCACCCACAGCTCTCCCTCAGTATTCCCCTCTCCCTTCTGGGTGGCAGTCACACTGGTGGGGACCCACCAGTCTGTGAATGCAGCCTCCCTCCATTCCTCTCCTGTGAGGCACAGCTGCACTGAGGGAAAAAGGAAGAAACCTTTGGTGGCAGCATCCTCTCACCAGAAGGCAATCCTAAGGGTGGGGGAGAGGCCGTGCTAGGTGTACTCTGTACCTGGCTGTTACCTGTGTTCCCTGCTTGTCCCTTCTTTGCTATCAGCTAACTCAAGATGCAACAGGTTCCCTTTGGCTCTTCATGCCAATCCTCTGCCCCCTGATACACCTTCTGGCTTTACCAGGGGACACCAAGAATTAGTCCTAGTCAAGGTCTCTAAATTCCCTGACCCCTGAGTTGAAACTTTCCTGAATACATAAAGACCTCCCAAGGGAAGGCAAGGTTGAAGTCCCCTTCAGCTCCACTCTAAGTGTGATGCTAAGGAGCAAGGAAAACCAAGTCTAGATGCCAGTACCTTGTAAGCAGTTTTGTCTGAGACTAAAGGAAGCAACAACAGTGTCACACATGCCCGTACCACCAGCAATGAGCCCCATCCCCTCCTCAGACACAGGAAAATGGGGCATTGGACAGAGATCCCGTGAAGGGTTGATGGGCTTTAAGGAAGGGGGGATTGTGCAAATATCCAGTTTCCTATTGTACTGTTTGCACCAGGAACTGAGCAGGCCCCAGAGGTTTCTTGGAAACCAGTAAAGAGGAACCTGTATTTTATTCAGGCCAGAGTCCCCAATAGCTTCTGTCTATATTAAAAAACTTTGCATTGACAATGGCGTTATATATGGGTAAGAAAATGTGTCTTCACACGAGTATTCTGTGTAAAAAGACTGAACGAAAGGTTAAAGAGAAGCTAGGAAGGCAGGTTACCAAAGATGGCAACTGCCCAAAAAAAAGACCCAACCTTGATCTGTGAGATGAATGAGCACGAAAATGAACACTAAAATTAAGCATTTTTCTTAAATAAATATTGGCACCCTTCACTGGGATAACCCCAACCTGCTAAACAACTCCAGAAAGAAAAGAGGAGCTATTCTGAGCACCTCTTCATTCCCACCGCCTCTTTCTTCTACTCATCCCCTGCCCCTAACCTGCTCCCAGCCCAGGGCCCTTCTTCTAGGGTGGGATCAGCTCTTCTCAGCTCGTGCATATCCCACCCCCAGGATGTCCACTGACCACTCAATCCTCCTCTGCACCCAGGCTCAAGCCAACCAACCTCTCCTGGCTCCTGCGCTCTGGGCTCGGGGGCACCCCTCCTTCCTCTTGTCCCCCTAACCTCTTCCCCGCTCAAGCCCCGAGACCCCGGCCCCCAGGCGGGCGCCTCTGCCCGCACCCAGCACCCTCGCCCGCCCCTCCCCCACACTCAGCTGAGAGGATTGGGTGAGTGAGTGGTGAATGGACCGATGGAGGCACGGAGGCACGGATGGTGCGGCTGGGGATGGCTTACTTGAGCATGGCTTCTTCTTTTTCCTCCTCTTCCTTCTGCCGGTCCATCACTGCCATGATGATGTTCCTCTCCTCCTCGGTCAGGTGGCTCAGGTCGGGCAGCTCTTGCATGGGGGGAGGCACCGTGGGTGGGCGAGGACCGCGGGGCCCCGCGGCCGAGGACATTTTCGTGGCCTGCCCGCCCCTTCCTCGGGCTCTCGGGCTCTCACCTTTCGGATTCACGCCCAGCAGCTGCGCCCCTGCTTCCCCCTCACAGCGGAGCCCTCCGGGCGGCGGCGGCGGGAGGAGGAGCAGCGGCAGCGGCAGCAGCAGAGCCGGGGACGGAGCGAACCCAGTCTTTCATGGTTGTTTGCATCCAGCCAGCCCCGGATGCTGCCTTTGTTTTGGTCGCCCTAGCGAGGCTCGGGGCTGCCCGGCCGCCTCCCGCAGCCCAGCCTCGGCCGGCGGGGGCGGGCTGGCAGAGGCGCGGCGGGCGCGGCGAGGGGGCGAGGGCTCCTGCCAGGCTCGGCCGATCCCCGCGTCGCGGGCTGGGCGAGCGGGGCGGGGGCGGGGCCGGGACCCGGGCTGGGGCCGCCGCCGCCGCCGAGGCTGCTCCCAGGCGCGGCTGCCTCCAGTTTGGGGCTGCGGGAGGGAGATGCAGAGTTTGGGTGTCGCTTAGGCGGAGTCTCGGAGGTTTCGCTCCCGGGTGAGGCTGCTGCTCTCGCAGACAGCTGCTCAGTCCCGGAGCCGCTCCGCCCACGGGCACCCACCCGCCCACTCCCCAGGTCCAAGCCACGCGAGCCCCAGCCGCTCGCCCTCCGCTCGCCAACGTGCACAGCACCTCGCTCTATCCCCAGGTACCCCTCACCCGTGAGTCATCTTCCCTCTCCAGGTCCCTGGTCTATGTCATCCTCCCTAGCCCTATTTTTCCAAGGGTTGCATTAGTTATCATCCTCGCTACCATCTTCGTCGCGGAGCGTGAATAGTATTTGAGCACCCACCCACAGCGTTCTGAATAGTGGGATGGAACACTTCTGGATGCATTTTTTTCCCCTGAGACCAGATCTTTCTCATTACTAGTCAAGTGTTCATAGCCACAATGTAATTTTTTTAAAATGATTTTAACACACACACACACACACACACACCCCTCCAACAGCCTGGATTTTCTAGGGACACTGTATGCAGTATCTTTCTTGATCCATCCTCAGTAGGGCTGTTCTGCAATTTATCCTAATTTCTCCTCAAGATGCCCCAAACACGGCAACTCTTTAATTTGTCATTTTGGGCTCTGGTAGCCCTATCACATCACAGAAGCACACTTCTCTGCTGCTTGCCAATGAATTATCTACTCTAATTCCTCTAATGATGCTCACTATCGTCATGTACTCACGTCTTTGCCTCTGTGGGTGCTTCTCAAGAAACACTGATCCCACGTAAAACACCCAATACATCGTATTGTAAGAAGCTTCTGCTTGACCCAATGATAGGCATTAAGGATGAGCTTCTCTTGCTGATAAAGGCAAAAATAAATAGACAATCCTTTCAAAGCATGTAATGTTATTGGCTTTGAAACCTGAATTTTCTTAACATAATTATAAAAGAGAAGGGTTCAAATTGAAGAACGCTTTCTTAAATTTAATCAATGGTGATGAAATAATAAATGTTTCTCTCTTGAGGATTTCTTTCTCTATTTCCAAAAGGGAAAATTTTTGGAAATATTTTTTTCCTCTAAGCCTAACTTTGTTAATGAAGAAGAAGATGATGATCATATTTACGAACCCTAAAAATCCTAAAATCTCCAAGTTTAGGGAATGTAAGATTTTAACTACTTGATCTCCCATTGAACGCCGTGTTGCTTCTGCATGGACACATCTGTTTGAATATACTCAATTCTATGCCTATGTCAAAATCCCTTTTCTAGCTGAAAATCTTTCAACTATTTAAGACAGCTATCATGTCATCCTCATTTTTCTCCAGACTAAACCTTCCCAATTTGCTCAACCAGTAATCATGTAGCATGATTTCAAAGTCTGCTCATTGTAGTCACCATCCTTTGGACACACTTATGTTCTGTCACCAGCTTTCCAGACTTGTGGTATCAGGAATACATGGAAAGAACCAAAAACAGTGTCTGGCATTTAGTGGTGCTTTACAATCATTATTTCTATTTGCATAACTTAGCATTGGCCAAACTATTTGGTTGCCATGTAAGTTATGAGGCTTTGACTGAAATAAACACATACTCCACTAAAATTTCCAATTCTTTTCCATAAGTGCTGCTGCCTGAACAGATTTTCTCTTTCCTTTAATTAAGCAATTGATGAAAACATTCTAATCAGCATCTTTTCTTCATTTTAAAAAAGTGTCCTTATTTCCCTCGGACCTGCATATATTCAGGTGGGAATCGTTTGAATTCTGGCTCTACCAATGATTTTATGATCTTGGTGAAATCAGTAATCCTCTTTGACCCTCTCTTTCCTCATCTGAAAAATGGGGTAAAGATATTTACCTCAGAATAGAGAAAAAAATTAAAGAGACATATCTGAAATATCTAGCTATGTGCCTAAGACTTTATAGTTCTCTTTTTCTTGTTTCTTGTGCTCTCCAAGAGCTGTATTAGGCCACCTCTCAATTATTAATGTACACAGAGGAGTAGAAATGTAGATGATATATTCCTTCTATCAGATGCCTGTCTCTCTGCTAGTCAATGCGGAGATGCAAGATGTGTAATCAAGTTGGTCCTCATGAAATTCTTCTAAAGTACAAATAAAGGAATAATCCCCAGTAAACATTAAAACGAAATGAATAAAACTCTTGAAGTCAAGAGCCCAATGAACAATAAACAGTGGTAGGGCTTTATTTGCTAGGGCTGCTATAACAAAATACTATAGACTGGGTGGCTTAAACGACAAAAAATTATTTTCTCAGTTCTGGATGCTAGAAATCCAAGATCAAGATGTTGGCAGGGTTAATTTTCCCCGAGACCTCTCTCCTTTGCTTGTAGATGGCCATTTTTTGCTGTGTCCTCACATAGCCTTTTCTCTGTTTGTGTCCATCCCTGGTATCTCTCCTTCTACTGAGAAGCACATCATTCCTATTGGATGAGCCCCCCCCCCCTTATCTCCTCATTTAACTTTAATTACCTCTTTAAAGGTCCTGTCTCCAAATACAGTCACATTCCAAGGTACTAGGGATTTAGAACTTCAGCATATGAATTTTTAGGGAGGGGAGCACATTTCAGTCCATTACAAGTTAGTTTCCATTTATTAAAATTACTTTGGAAAATGTTGTTTGACGTCTATTATCTGGATGACTTAATGAAAAGAAGTTGCGTCTCGATCATCTTTATGTTCATAAGTACTTCATTGGGCACCATAAAAGTATATAAATCAGTGAGTGAATAAACACAAAATGAGTAAATTAATTGGCCAATAAATTAGTAGTTGCCATGGTATAACCCATCAGGGTCTCTCCTTGGTCAGGAATCTCCTCCAATTTGGAGGGGTTCAAAACCAACAAATTTCTAAAATCACAGAGATATACAAATTTTATACAAATTGACTTCCAGAAAAGCAGAACTTATCTGAACTTAGATAGCAAGTAAACACCCAAAGTAGGTGTACCAAAGTGTGTGGTATGATTAGCTCCTAAATAGACTCTACAAATAAAGTTCAACAAACTTAGAAAAATATGTACAATACCTCCCTCCTAGAAATTCACAAGACACCTTAACAAATAAAAGTGTTAAGAAGCAATTATGTACTTCAGTAAGAAATCTTTTTTTACTTTGTTTGGCCTGGCATTTCCCAAATGTATTTGGGGTGTAACAGAACTTCATTCTCCCCTAAACGGGAAAACATACTTTAGACAAGATTTGGAAAAAATGGTGACTTACAAGCCTGATATTCAAAGATGTTAACTAGAGAAACCGTGAAACTTCTAATGTGATTCTCCTTGCTCAACCAATGATATCTATAGAGAAACACCTCAAATCTCTATTAATAAATTATGCATCAGGTGCTCTTAAGATCAACACTAACACTATGTTTAGGGTACTAATCAGAAATGATGACGTAGATAAACTCCTCTAAGGTAAGTTTCTTAGCTCTCTTTTCCACTGATACTATCACATCATTTCTCAAAAGAACTCTAAAATTGGATACCACTGTTAACTTAAGAGCTGAGATTATAATTTCGGAGTGGAAAATCATTGAAACGGAGTCAAGTTCAAATCCTCACTCTAACATATGAAAGTTTTAGTGGGCTTAATACTATCTCTCACCCCCAACCCCCCTGCAATTCATGTCCACTCAAAACTTCAGAATGTGACCTTGTTTGGAAATCGACCTTTACAGTCACAATGACGTCATATTGTAATAGGATGAGACCTAAATCCAATGACTAGTGTCCTTATAAGTGGAAAGAATGCACAGACATACAAGGAAGAAGGCCATATGAAGATAAAGAAAGACACATAGAGAAGAAGGCTGGGTGAAAGCAGAGACTGAGAACCAAAGAATGCCCCAAACCAAGGAATGCAAGGAGACACCAGAAGATGGAAGAGGCAAGGATGGACCCTCATCTAGAGACTTTAGAAGAAGCATGACCCTGCTAACACACTGATTTTGGATTTCTAGCCTCCACACTGTGAGGGAAAAAATTTATGTTGTTTTAAGTAGTTTATGCGGTTTGTGATACTTTGCTCCAACAGCCCTAGGAAATGAATATGATAGCCATATGAGTTTGGATGGATTAATAAACCTCACTGAGCCTTTTTTTGCTCATCTATAAAACTGAAATAACAGTATTCACCTTCCAGGGCCTTGATAAGGATGAAAGGTTGTGAATATGTGCTGCACCTGCCTTGTGCTGGGTGCTGCGGATATGCGAGGGAACAATCCATATAAAGTAATGACCCTAGAGGACATTGGCAAAATATGGCCTGTGAACCAAAAGCAGCCAAAAGCTCGTTTCTGTGAATAAAGTTTTATTGAAACACAGCCACACCCATTGATTTATGTATTATTTATAGCTGCTTTCATGCTACAATTGTAGAGTAGATGCAACAGAGACCTTATGTTCTGCAAAGCCTAAAAATATTTACTTTCTGCCTTTTTTACAGGAAAGAAAAAAGAATGTCAAGCTCAGTTCTAGATGCTTACAATGCAGTTGAAGGAGAAAGGCATAAATAAATAAACACACAAGAACAGTTGGATTATAATAATCGCTATAGAAAATAATTTGCTGGATATAATAGAGAGTAAACTGTGAGAAGATAGGTAGTCACAGAAACCCTAAGAAGGGGTCATATGAGCAGAGATTTGAAGCATAAGAAGAATGTAGCCTAAGAGCGGGGCACAGAGTTTTTCAATGTTAGGAAACATGCTAGACACAAGGCCTTGAGTCAGGAAAGATCAAAGCTCTGGAGGAATAGAAAGTAGGCCAGTCATGTGGGATCATTGTGGGGAGAGGAGAAAATGGCAAGACATGAGCTGATATAGGGCCCAGTCAGCCACTACCAGAAGTCCTATTTATTCTTGTGCAATGGGAAGCTACTGGAACACTTACTCAGGGAGAACAATGATATGCTTTATACTTTTGAAAAGATACCTCTGCCTGTGGGTGGCAGGAAAATGGGTGGCAGCAAGGAAGAGCAGGAGCAGGAAGTCTGCTTAGGGGAAATTAAAGTGGCTTGGACTGTATGGTGCAGTATAAATGGAGGAAAGTGGACATACACAAGATGTGTTTTGCAAGTAAAACCTAGAGACTGGCTGACAGATGAGATGGGAGGGATTTGTGAAGAGAAGTTATCAATTATGATAACTATTCAGGACTGAGCAGTAAGTGGGTGGTGATCCCATATACTGAGATGGGGAATATTTGTGTGTGTGTGTGTGTGTGTGTGTGTGTGTGTGTGTTGTGGGGGAGGGATAGGTAGTGTGGGAGGGTTTGCAAGAACCTTTCGTCATTGTTGTCCTTATCATCATCTAAACTCTCAAAAAGAGAAACGTACTTTAATCTAATTTGCTAATTGATCCCTCTGACCAAAATGATGTTTTCTAACTAAACTTTAAAATAAAAGAGATGGTTTTTCTTTTGAAGATTGCTTCTATCAAAGGTCGGCCTGTGGGTTGAAAGGGTGTTTGTTGCTCTGTCCACAATGAGAAAATTGAAAAATTGAAGAACCCACTAACGTATAATCAACAGAAGTTTACATACACATGCATACTAAGATAAGAACTAAGGATGAAGTACTAATTAATTTCTACTCCAAGAAATAAGCACATAGTATTTGTGTTTTCAGGATTCTGTATGTTCAAGTTATAGTCAGTTGTTTTTAATTTCTAGAAAATTTTGAGAAAATTTGTTAAGGATATCTTGAAGACCTACTGAGATGCAATCTTCACTAACCAGTGAACTATAATCCTAGAATTTTGTCTTAAGTTATCACCACATCCACCTATATATTTTTCACCACCATTTTCATGAGCACTGTGATAATCTAATACACAAGAACGGTTTATATATCAGGTGATCATGTGTTTGGTTATGTCTAGGACCATCTGAGTTTGTACCTATTGTACTGTACTGACATTATATCAACAGCATATCCTTTCAGTTAAAAGTATCCTAGTTTGGATAATAAATTATATGGTCATGCTATTTATACATAGTCATAGTAATTTACAGAAATATAGTCTTTTTGGCTTCAAAGAACATTTGGCTCTCAAGAGATTTCACTGAAAGTATTTGGCCAAAACTGGATATCATATTTTGGCTCAAAATCAGCTAAATACCTATTTTAATCTGATTGTTGGTAAGGTTCCACAATTGTCATTTATTTCATGAGGAATTCAATGTGTGGGAATGTTATCTGTCGTTGGACCTAAGAGGGACATCATTCTGTTCTCTTATGGTGCAGTCATACTAACATTGAACATACTTCTTCTAAGCAATTAATATTCCTAGCTATCCTTTCTTTGAGTTCTTTCCTTTCAATGTTTGTCTCCTGATTCAAAACCAGAGTTCATGGTCTCTTTGGCATTCTTCTGAGATTGATTGTCTTCCATATTAGTCAAACTTAGAATGCTTAAAGGGCAATGTTTGTGAGTAATTTTATCACATTCTGTTCTCTTCCAATTTCCTTCTTTGCGTTGAGTAACTTCTTGAGAATTCTTCAGTCTTGACTTTAGGTAGTATGAGGATGCCTTATCTATTTATTAGGTATATTCTTCTGAGTGTCTTCTCAGAGTTTACACTGGTTAGATTGAAGTGCCAAAGTCTTAACGCCATCTTCCCAGTTGTATGAGTGAGATCCTTCATTTACAATCAATCATTCTCTTAAAGAGTATGACAAATTGAATTGGCTAAAAAAGAAATGTTAACTTCTACCTATCTACAAAGGTAAAAACATCTTCAGTGGAGAAAGGATTTAGATAATAACTTCTAAGACTATATTATACTATAAACACTAAAAACATTAATAAACTGGAAAACATGTGTACTAAATTTAGCATTTATTAATTATATTTTTTCTTAAAATAATATTTTATTACAACAGAGACCTCAACAGATTTAAACAAGCACTTCTTCCTAAAAAAGCTCTGACTTGACCCCAACCCCTGAGACTGTTTTCTGGCAAGTTCTTGAGTAGTTTCCTATTTCCTATTTCCACGTTTGAGATGAGCATTCCAACCCTCACAGGCCAGCCCCAGGATGAGACACGTGCTTCTGTCCATAGAGCCACAACCTCTACAAGCAAATGGAATAACTGATAGAAAAACATAGACTTGTCTCCTTATTCTGACACTAATTAGCGCTATAAAATTGAGGAGGTCACTAAATCTATCTGAGCTTGAATTCTCTTATCTGTAAAGTGGAAACAATTATATATTTTTAAAATATCCTCAGCATTTTTCTAATAGCAATAATATTTACTGAGTATATTATGTGTTACTAGCCTATGCTAGACGTTCTACATGCATTATCATATTTATTTCTTTCAACAGTGGGTAGGTACTGTGTTTCCCCGAAAATAAAATCTAGTTGGACCATCAGCTCTAATGCATCTTTTGGAGCAAAAATTAATATAAGACCCAGTATTGTATTATATTATATTATATTAAAGACCAGATCTTACATTATATTAAAATAAGACTGGGTCTCATATTATGTTAAAATAAGACTGGGTCTTATATTAATTTTTGCTCCAAAAGACACATTAGAGCTGATGGTCCAGCTAGGTCTTATTTTCAGGGAAACACGGTACTATTAATATCCTTTGGAACACTATTTAGCATGTCTAGTGTAGGTCATTGTAATTTCTCATTTTTTGTGTTCCTCAGGACCAGAGGAGGAGCCAGTTTTTTCCTTGATCCTTCAGTGTATATTCCATATTAATTTTCTATCTCCAATTTATAACATTTCTTCTACTTTTTAACTTATACCATTTTCTTCTTTTCTCTAGGATTGGTCTACCAGCCTTTTGATCACTCATTCTGAATTCCCTAAGACTTTAGCTCACACTCTTCTATTTCACCCCAAAATCTGCTTTCATGGAAAATATCTCCAGCATTCCCATGGGTGATCCACTCAACACTTTGACCTTTCCATATTTTGATCTTCTCAAATCTACTCCATTCAGCACCCATTTTCATGACTAATCCTTAGACTTTGAATACACACAAACTGTATCACTTCCAAAAAAATCACAATTTCAAACTCCTCCTCATTGATTATAATTACCACAAATCTTACAACTCTTTGACAATTTGGATCTCTATAATCCACTGGCACCATTTTCAGCCTGATTTTAGTTTTATTTACCTTCATATTTAGCTGATATTCCATAATTACCTCTTAAGTAATATAAGAGTCAGATATCTCCCCATCCACATTATTGTCTCTCAATAATACGTTGGAAAGAAAAGCAGGCAGAGCATCTCAATTAAACTGCCTGCTTACTGCTCCTCTGAGCATCTTTATCTTCTCTCTGCCACAGCCAACTGTACACTTTCCTCAAAGTCAATGAAACTCAAATATTACAGACCCTCAGCATCATGATTTATAATGCTTGAGAACCATTACAGTGAAGGGGTAGCACAGGCAGGGCAGTTTTCCCCTATCCAGCTAGATGAACCTTGCAATGCTTTACAAAGTTAAAGAATAACATATAATGTCTTTGTATCCTCTGATTAAGGGCACAGGAAGGCCAGAGTGTTAGAGAAAGTAGTAAACCTAAAGACATTCATCAACCACACGCATGTATACACACCCATCACTGGGGTAGAGAATTTAACTGGAATGAAAAATCAAGCAAGATCTTGGTATTTGAAAGATAGGCATATGACTACAAACAGGTTTGAGAAATGAAGCTGAAGGAGAGATGTTTGTAACTCTCAGTCTATTAATGAACAAATAACCATATTTTGAGTACTTGTTATGTTCAGGAGAATATGCTTCAGAAAGAGGTAAACAGACACACACACACACACACACACACACACACACACACACACACACGTCCAGTTTAGCTGGCAAGACCAAACATCAAGATATAATGCTGTTAGAAAAGGGTGCTGAACCAAGAAACTGGCCATTTGGAGTCTGGAGCCAGCTTTAATGGTACAGTCTTGAACAAGTGACTTAACATTTCTATATCTCAGTTTCCTACTACATAAAATTAAGGATTCTACCAGTACTTTTTAAGAGTCTATCTCTAACATTATAAGGTACAAAAAGGTAATGAATAATAGATAGCTGGTAGTACTTATTAAATAGTTGAAGAAGTTTGGTGTGTGTGTGAACTAAGAGTGTCATTATAATGAAAAGATATATGCAGGAAAATAAAAAGTATTAATATAACCAATTTACTTGAGTTATACCTGTCAATTTATCAACATCATTAGCCATTAGGGAAATGCAAATTAAAACCACAATGGGATATCATTACATACCTATTAGTAGAGTTAAAATAAAAATAGTGATAATACCAAATGCTGGCAAGGGTGCAGAGAGAATGGCTCTCTCATATATTGCTGGTGGGAATGTAAAATGTTATAGTCACTTTGGAAAATGGTTTGGCACTTTCTTATAAAACTAAACATTTACTCACCAAATGACCCAACAACTACAATCTTGAACGTATTCCCAGAAAAATAAAAACATATGTTCATAAAAAACCTATATACAAATGTTTATGGTAGCTTTATTAATAGTAGCAAAAAATTACAAACAACCCAAAATTTCTCCTCTGGGTGAATGGTTAAAGAAATCTGGTTCAGCCATACCTATGGAAAGCTACTAAGCAGTAATGAGTAAACTATTGATACATGCAACAATTTGGATAAGTCTTGAGGGAATGATGAGTGAAAAGAAATATAGGCATACCTTAAAGATTCTGTAGGTTTGGTTCCGACAACCACAATACAGCAAATATCACAATAAAGTGAGTCACGCATATTTCCTAGTTTCCTAGCTCATATAAAAGTTATGTTTACACTATACTATCGTCTATTAAATGTGCACTAGCATTATGTCTATAAAAGCAATGTACCTACCTTAATTAAAAATATTGCTAAATAATGCTAACCATCACATGAGCCTGTTTAAAAAATGATACTAATAGACTTGCTAAATGCAGGGTTGCCACAAAACTTCAATTTGTAAAAAAGGCAATATTTGAGAAGTGCTATAAATGGAGCACAATAAAATGAGTTATGCCTATAATTCCAAAAGGTCATATGTGATATGGTTCTCTTTACATAACATTCTAAAAATGATAAAATTATAGTGATGGTGAATAGATTAGTGCTTGCCAGGGAACAGGGAAGAGGGAGTAGAATGGGGGGAAGGGGGAACCGCACACACATATACATACACACGAATGTATGTTCAAAAAAATGGTGAAAATCAGATAAGGTCTAGTAAATAATATTGTACCATCAATTTATAGGCTTTGATATTTTACTACAGTTATATAAGATGTCACCATCAAAGGGAGCTGGGTGATGGTTCATGAGACTCTATCTACTATTTTTGCAATCTTCTGTGACTCTAAATATTTCAGAATTTAAGCCAAGAAAGGTGATAACATTTATTTCTTATTTACCTCAAATGGTGCTGTTATCTACATCTACGTCACCCTTACAAACTTGTGGCTGTGGGGATTGATCCCAGCATTAGGGTTAGGGCTTGGTTGCCTAAGCCAAGAGACAAACATCCTTTCTCCTTACCACAGTGCATTGCATTACCTTGGCCCCTGAGGTAGGAGCTGGCATGTGGTTGGTCCTTGATAGGCAGACAAAACTTTACGGAGTTAGTCTTGAAAATAGTACATCATCTTATTCTACATTGGAACACACTTCATCCAAACAATGTTTAAGTTATATATTTTACCCCTTCTCTGTTGTAATTCTACAACATATGCAATGAGTATAGTCTAAAGATAACAATCCCACTTCAAAATAAAGATGAGCATAATAAAATTATGGAATCACTGAGTCATGAAATCACTGGTTCATTAAGTCCTAAGGTATTCTATCATCCATGACAATATTATTCCCATTTCCTTTAAAACTTTAGTTCCTACTTGTTGTCCTCAATCCACCAACTTAATCTTATCTTTTTTAATGGACTCTACTTCAGAGATCTTGAATGCAGTACTACCTGTTTTTGAAAATGTAATCTATACTGTAGTGGATAGTTTCACTGAGATCCCCCTTCAGAATACAGGCGCTTATTACCACAATCACCAGGAGTTTGGCTACTCATAGATCACAATTGTGTTCTTATACTAAGAAAGGTGCCTTACTTTATATCCTCATCATAGAGGAAGCCCTCATTCAATGACTGATCAATGCTGAATACAAGGATCCAACCTGTTTATTTGTAAAGTGGACAGCATATTAATTTTAGATATTCCTGTGCAATTGGTGGCATTCAATGGTCAACTGTGTGTGTCAGTTCAAATTTTCTCCCTACACAATCTATTCTTTCTTGCTCCCTCATAGGTGTTTTCAAAAGTATAACACAATAAACTCCTGCATGCTAATCATAGAGTTTTCAAATCTGTTTCTCTGGGAACCTGAACCACAACATTTGCTATCAAGAGTGGTCTAAGGAAGCCAGCTCAACAATGAGATTTGGAGCTGAATCACCTGCTGACAAGCTGGCAATGGAGAGTCCATCAGTAGTAGAAATAATATGTATAGCCCTTATTACTTAGCAACAATACAATTGTTAAAACTTTTATTGGTAGTAAGCTGGGATAAGATACCAATGGACAGAGTTACTCTGATGAGTGCAATGTTCCAGGCATTTGAGAGACATGAGACAAACATGATTATAAAGACTATGGAATTGGATGCTGCTGCTGGATTGATGCATTGGATAAAGACATTGAAAGATTTATGGTGATTCATCATCAATTAAAGTCTGGGTATAAAAGTCAAGGGTCCTCCTTGGGAGCATATGAAAAGTCTCGTCTCCTGCAGCAGGAGAATAGCAAAAAGATGATATTCAGACCCAAGAATTAATTATAAGAGTAGTAGAAATCCAGATTCTGCAAGCCTGCTACACCACGATCAGCCTGAATCAAGAGATATGTACCCATGAGATATGGGATGAGAACTGAGCGTATATACTCAGAAATACTGAATCCCCAGAGAACTGTGAACTCTCTGAGCTGGACAAAGTGGCCCATTCCTTTGTGCAAAATGTTAGGGTTCCCCTTTCTTGAAGACAGATGCAGTATCTCCCATAAGATATTACTTTGCCTCTCTTTTGGTTACCAGACTAAAAGTAACTAGGGTTAGATATAATATAACCCAGTGGGGGTCATGAAGGGCCTGCTAAGAGAGAACAGGGACTATAACCTGAAGGATTTATAGTACCTACCCAACACCAGCAAGAGCTGAGAAAGTACATATGGGATGAAATCCTGAATGTGCTGGATCAAGCAGGGCTGAACATAAAGTTGGATAACAGAGAGTTTATTGATATGAATGTAGAAACAGCTCCTCATGACATAGGACATAACACCCTGGCAAGGATTTTGGGAGACAGTGTTGATATATTCCTGGCTCTTAGAAGTATGGAGAAAGTGAAAAAACATAATAAATGAGCTAGAAGTATCAAAACTGCTGGGGCAGACAGTGGAAGAAAGGAGCAAGAGACTCAGAGAAAAAAGAAAGCTAGCATGGATATACCATATAAGGTCATAAAAACGAACAGGCAGATAGCTTCTGAACAAAAGCCTGGAGGACATTCCATTTATCAAAGAAATAACCAATAAGCTGGTGAAAAGGGCAGTAGCATCTTAAAAAAGTTCAATGGCACTGTTCTCGCTAGGTCAGAGCTGACAGTAGGAGATGCTATTATAGGACTGGGCTCCCTGACAGAAATGAGTATAATAGAATCCCAAAATTATAGAGGTCGGGTAGTGTTTAAGCATCAGAAACAAGGTAGATACAGATATATGTGGAGGGAAATGATGCCATGTGTCACCCCCCAAGAAGAGAGAATCACAATATTGACCTCTATGGTTCTTGACAAAGGCCCTGCTGTCTGAAGCAGCAAATTACACGTTGACGAAAAACAGCTCTTGGCATGACAGTGGTTCCTGGTAGGGATGGAGCACATCGACCATGGGACTCCAAGTGACCATGCAGCCAAAACTGGCCATCACAATCTGAGTTATACCAGTTATACCATAAGGCCATAGGTTCAGAAGTAATACTTCTACGATGTAGATCATCTCTCTGTTATTAGGCATAAGCAGGGCCAGAGGACACAAATATGCTGTATGAACAGCTGGCCCAAATCCCATGCTGTCTAACAGCTCATGACTGTGGCTGCATAAGTCCTTTATGTTCATTTAATTGAGGAGGGAAAGAAAACAACAAACTGAACATGGTTCGTGTGTAGGTCATTCTTGCAAGTGGGTGGTCTCAGGAGTGATCCTGAAAGACAGCAATGAAAGAAAATCCTCTCAGTAGTCAGGAATTTGAGCAGTACAATTAGTCTTTCACTTTGTGTGGAAAAATGTTAGCCCACAGTAAGAAATATAGACAGTCACATAAATAGATGAATGCCATATATTTTTGGTTAAGGTGCCTGGAAGGAGAAATATTGGAAAATTTGGAACAAGGACATCGGGATAAGAGGCAATGGAGATGAAACTATGCAAGTGGGCACAAAGTATGAAGGTATTTGTACCGCATGTTAATGACCATCAGAGAGCATCCACCAGATAAAAGGTACTAAACAGTTGAGTGGACATGATTCAGCCAGTGACTGTCCATCATCCTCTGTCATTGATCATTCCAAGGCTGGCCTAATGAACTCATGAACAGAGTCATCATGGGGTTTAGATGGCGAGTATACATAAAACCCAACAGTATTTTTCTTCCCACTCAACAAGCCTGATCTTGCCCTTCTGCTGCTAAGTATCCAATGTACCAGAAACAAAAACAAGTACTGAGCCCCTAATATAACACGATCTTTGAGGAGTACAACCAGTCACTTGGATACAAGTTGATGCAAATGATTAGTCCAATACATTTAGCCCGAAAAGTGCACTGACATTTTCCTGTGCAAAAATTATTAGCTATTGCATACTTGATATTGAAGATACAAACCACTGTAGCAAATGAGTGAATAAAGTCAAGTCTAAGTGCATGATATATTAAGACTGTGTGTTAAAGGAAGAAATAAAAGTAACCTGAGAAAACAAAGGGATATTTTAGTGAGAAAAAAAAGACTATGCACAGCAGTATAGTTTTTGTTTGTTTATGAAGCAAATAATATAGTTTTTCTTAAAATCTTTCTGTAATTACAATGATCTGATAGGAAAACACATCAAATTATTGTTAATTCCATTAAGTAAACTCCAGAAGTGCTATTTAAAATAATCATACTTTATTTAAAGCTGGTAAAGTAAGTGGTTGCACGGCTAAGCAGGATGGAATCCCTTGTGTGTAGCTTTTATTTGTCACAGCAAATCTGCCCATAAAAAGAGCCAGCCATCAGCAAGTCTGTGGGAAGTCTATGGATTTTTGTCTTCAGAGCTACCTATTTCCATGGCTTGTCTGATTTCTCCTTTGTTTTTATTTACATCAAAAACACATAGCATTTATTGTGTGCCAGGCACTAAAGGCTTTCTGATGCTGGTGGTGATGGTGGTGGTGGTCGTGGTGATAACATTAATGGTTACTGTTTTTGATGGCTGTCTAAGAACCAGATATTATGCTTCATTGATCTGCTTAGCAACTCCATGAAATAGGTAGTAATATTTTCTCATTTTTCAGATGAAGACATCAAAATTGAAATATGTTATATTACTTGCTTACCATTGCAGTTGGAAATGAGTATAAGCAATAGGTAAAACTAGTTCTCTCTGATAATACCCATTTCAATCATATATGAGAAGACAAAGTGAAACATAGGACCAAGGGGCACTTAAATTATACTTTAGGTAAGCCCTGTCTTGAAGGTAAACTGGAATTAGCCATTTTAGGGTAATTTGTGTTTGAGAAACAGAGAGCAGAGAGATGTGGAATGTTTGAGAGTCAGAGCTTTGTGAGAACAAGTCAGGCCCTGACCCAGGTTCAGGGCCTGGGGGTGTGTTCCCGGATTCTCTTTCAGAAACTGCATTCTTTGATCCATGGTTCAGCATGACTCAGATTTGCTTCCATTATCACATCTCTAACTCTCATACTTCCCTGTTTCCCTTATCAGGAGCTTCGTAATTACATCAGATTTACCCAGTTAATCCAGAGTAATCTCCTCATCTCAAGAGCCTTAATTTATCACATCTGCCAAATTCTCTGCCATAAAAGATAACATTCACAGCTTCTGGGGATCAGGGAGCGAATAATTTAGGGGGCCATTGTACTGCTTAGCACACTGCTTTAGCTGTATTCTTAGTTTTTGATTTGGGAAACACTTAACATTTTCTATGACATTTTACTTATTTGACATTTAATAATATTTCCAAAAATTATTCCTTCTCCTCAGACAGCTTAGAACACAACCTGGGCCATCTTACTGTTTTGCTAACTCTTAATTATGAGGTTTTAGTCAATTGAACTCCAATAAATTTTCATTTACATTCTCTTGACTATTGGCTTTTTAAAAGATTACTTCTTTAAAAAATATGTTTGTGTCTCTTGATGTATTACCTTGGAAAATCAAACCCATGCCTAATCACCAGCAAAGTGGCTTTAGGTAGGTTAAAGTTGCAAATCAAACGAATACATTTTTTTTTTTTTGATCAAACATTTTTAAGTTTAGCACAGCCATATCATGACTAGAAAAAAAAAGGGAATGCAGGAAGAAATTGTGTGCATTCCAACTGGGAAGAACAGAGAAATTCTTAGGCCCTAAACTGTATTTATGTATTAAAATAAAGGTCACTAACCACATATCCTGGTGTATAAGAGGCATGTGGGCACTCAGCCAAGACCCAACATCAAACCTATACATTGGATAATGAGACACATCAGAAGATTCTTAGTAAAATTATCTGAAGACATGTACATGCTCTTGATAGGTAAATGTCCAATTGTAGAATTTAAAAACTTCAAAAGTCCAATGTAGAATGAAGTACTGATACATGCAACAACACAGATGAACCTCAGAAGCATTATGCTTAGTGAAAGAAGCCAGACACACAAGAACACATAGTATATGATTCTATATATATGAAATGTCCAAAAAAAGGCAAATCTATAGAGATAGAAAATAGATTAGTGTTTGTTTAAGGCTAGGGGTAGGAATGGGGAATGGCTATAGGTGGGCACAAGAATTCATCATGGAGTGATAGAAATGTTCTGAAATTGTATTGCTATGATGGTTGCCCAGCTCTGTAAATATACTAAAAATCATTGAATTGTATATTTAAATTGGGCGAGTCTTATATAAATTATACCCCAATAAATCTGTTAACAACATAAAAGTCCAATATGCTGCTTGTCTATCCAACATTTATTTCTAAATGCATTTTATCAAAATATTATATAATGATGCTTGGTGTGTTGTATTTTATAATAGAGAAGAGTAATAAGCAGCTTATATGTTCAACAATAGGGATTAGGTAAATAAATTATGGTAGAGCTATGTGATGAATTCTGTGCATAGAAGATGATAAAAATATGTTTGGAAGACTAATGAAATGAGAAAATGCTCATGGCATATCGCTCAATGAAAAAACAGACATCAAAATCTCTATGCTTTATGACCCAACTTTTTAAATGACCAAATTAGAATACATGTGTAGTTACTCACACAGTATATGTTGTTAACTCCTTGGATTATTCCCATTATGCCTCTGATCTGGACAATAGGAAGTCTTTTGTAGTGACTGTTACAATTATTTCAATTTACAGGAATTGACATAGGCCTCCGAGGGGGGGAAAAAAAAACCCTGCCATTTCTTAGTACAAAGTATCTTCTGCAGCAATGGCAGTAATTAGAATAGATAAAAATATGTGAATTTTTAATTGCTAGGATTATTGGCACTGGTTGAGACAAACCACAGGAAGAAACAAATGCATGCCATATCCAGAAGTTCTCTTTCATGCAGGTCTACTTAAACCAATCTGTACATAATGCAAAATCGTCCCCCAAAGATCTCATACTCTGACTGTAGCACAGACTCTTCTTCCCTGCCAGCCAAGACGTCCGTTCTAACTATTTATTTCATTTGCAAGTGTTTGTTTGGTTTGATTCTATTTCCTCATTAAACATTTTTATGAGATACTAGCCCCATTGCTAGAAGCATAGGCAGAAGGGCATGCATGTTTTTGTCACTACAGACACTCAACTCTACTCAAGTCATTCAAAGTACATATGATCTTGGCCGCCTCTCTCCTTGTTTGTCTCTTTGTAAGTTCTCATTAACCTGAACATTTCTGCTTTAAATTTACTAACTTCTCTCATGTAATTTTTGGCAATTAAGCTTAATAGCTTACACTCCTCCAATGCAGCAGATTCGACATCTGATTAATAGTGCCTTTTGAACCTACTTGTGCAAAAATTACTATAAATAAATTCAAAAATGTAATAGTGGTTACCTCTAGATGTTAGGACTATAAGTGATTTTCATTTTTTTTCTTTATACTGTTTTGCATTTACCAAATAAAATTTCCATGTTGTATAACTTCTAAAACTATGTTTTTTCATTTATACGTATCTAAAAGGTAATGTTAATTAATTTCTTACCCATATTTTTTCGCTTTTTAACATTCAGGAGAAATCTGCAATCAACAATGTTCTAGTGCAGAGCTTCTTGATCTAAGCACTATTGAAATTTAGGGCTGAATAATTCTTTGTTGTGGGGCTTTTCCTGTTCAGTATAGGGGATGTAGCTGCATCCCTGGCCTCCACCCACTAAAAGCAGTAGCATCCTTCATTTCTGACAATTAAATATGTCTCCAGATATTGCCAAATATTCCTTAGGGCGAGGTGGGGGATGGGGGTCAAAAATCACCTATAGTTGAGAATCACTGTTCCAGTGGTTCGTTCAAGTCCTTTCTACACTATTTCCATTGTATATCTTGTCTCTTTAGTTTCCCCATAGATGTAGACTGTGAAATCCTCTGGGCAGGGCCTGGAGTCCCTGGTATGTAATGTCCCATGCTGTGTTCCTCCAGCAGCCTGAGAACCTGCAAACAGTTGTTTGGGTAAATACTAAGAGCACAGGGAACTTTCATAATGTGTAGGTTTCTCCTGTGCTATCTCCCAGCCCATTTATTTGCCACACTTGGTCACTAATGAATATTAAATCATCCATAATGTCAACAATCAGTCAGTCATATGGGTCTTGTTGCAAATTATAATTCACTACATATAATTTTGAAATTTTGCTATATATATGTATGTGTGTATGTGTATACACTATATATTTTGCCATGTATAATGAGCTCCTGTGTATAATGTGTAGCCATGTTTTTGGCCCAAACTTTCAGGGAAAATATATTTCATTTTAATTTCCCAAGGGATTTTCTAATAATTTTTGTAAAAATATCAGCTGGCTTGCTAGTTCCTGGCTAAAGTGTACAAAGAGAAATGTCACACTGTTCACCCTATGGTAACAACGTCGAAATCACCTATCTCATCAAGTCAGAATCACTTATTCTGTGGACAACATGTCCCTCTTCCTTTCATTTTGTTGAATCGTTGGCCAAAAGTACTTTTGTTGCAAGTTCATAGTAAGTTCAACAAAACCTATTATCATATTCCAGGGTGTTATTTTGCATACAGATGTCGTTATTGATTTCTAGAGTTACACTTAACTCATAAGCATAAATAAAAGAATTAAAAACATTTATACAGATACAGAATTACTACTACCCATGTATAATGCACATCTTTATTTTTTCCTCACAAATTTAGGGAGAAAAGTGCGCATCATACACAGGAAAATACAGTATATACCTGCGGTGACAAAAAATGTATACAGGCAGACACTTTGGTCAACGTTGCTCAAGCAGTAGTTTGCCTTAATCAGAAGGGTTTGGACGAGGATGGTAACCACTTTGAGCACCTCTTGTAATTGCAGAAGTCAAACGTGACTTGTAGTCATGTTTTGTTATCGGTATGTATTGAGCATTACCATTTCAATACAGTTATCCTTTCTTAACATGTGCGTATATATTTGTCACCCTCTGTATATATCAGCTGCTGTATAAAGTATTGTCTCAGTTGCTGGGCTGCTGTAACAAAATACCATAAACTAGGTTGCTTATAAACAACGGAAATTTATTTCTCACAGTTCGGGAGCCTGGTAAGTCCAAGATCAAGGCACGGGCAGTTACGCCATCTTTTTACTATGTCCTCACATGGAGTACTGCGTGAGGGAGCCCTCTCAGGCCTTTTGTATAAGGGCACCGATCCCACTCATGAGGGCAGAGCTCTCATGACCTAATCACCCCCGAGGCCCCGCCTCCTAATATCATCATTTGGGGTTAGGATTTCAACATATGAATTTTGAGGGACACAAACATTCAGACCATAGCAGTACTTACCCTTAAATCCAGTTCATATGTCTTTGGCTTCTTTTAGACAACTGTCTTTTCTTTTTCTCAGTAAAAATTTTACCTTATGGTTCTGAGGGTATCGTGAACTTTAGGGCAATTGATGGAAAACTTGCCTTTGTTATTAGATTAATAACAATATTTGTTTTTCTTTCAAATATAAATAAATGGTTTGTATACTCAGATGCATGAATCATAAAAACTAAAATGCTTACAAATTTAGTTTCAGCACTTTTAAAATTCAATTGCTTGCTAAATCAATAATTCACAGTACATCTGTAATAATCATTGCATAATGATCCACCCACAAAAAAAACCTCTCTTCAAGTTATACACTGATTTTAAAAATACTTTCATCACCCAATAATATAAATGTTCGACTAAATTCACTTCCTTTGTAAATACTGAAATACCAGATGCTTTCTATAACTAAACTAAAGCATTAAACTTGAATGATTTATCACACGATGTACCTAATTCTCATCGTTATATATGAGTACTGCAGAATGATAATGATGACTTCACATCTACTGTTTTCTCTGCCCAACACATCCTTTCCCCTCATCCATGCCTGGCAAAAATCTATTCTCTCTTCAAAATGCAGCTTTATATCTCCTTTACCTTTATGATTTTCTCTACGACTCCCTGGAACAGAGTTAGTAATTCCCTCTGATATTCCTATAGCTTTTTGCATGTAGAATAACTTTCATTCTAATGTATTTTAATTGTTTCTTCCTATGTGGCTTTTCTCACTTTGCACATACTCGTATAAGTGTAGCAGAGGTCAAGGATTCTTAATATTTTTATCCTTTAATAAGCATTTCTTAAACATCTAATTTGGTGCAGGCACAAAGCTAGTGGCTAGAGATGCAGAAGAAAAAAAAAGTCTCCACTCACAAACTGCTGACCATCCAGAAAAGAGACAGAAAAACAATTACAGTACAACCTGAAGAGGTTGTATTGTATTGTGATGCAGTGGTGCATAGGGCGTACAGATTCAGCAACTCCTTCCAGAGACCCAGGGAAGTTTTACTGAAAAAAAGTGGCATCGAAACTGAGTTTTGACAAATGAGAAGCATTATCTGAACTGAGGGAGAGTGGGTTACTAAAAAGGGTTGGGGTGAAATGAGGGGCAAAGGGTAAGGACAGGTGTTTTAGGCATTGAAGTAATGAATATGGGGAGCCATGTTGGTGGTCTTGGACCTCTTTCTATTTTATCTATGCCTCCCAAATACTTGAAATTTTCAGCAAGTTTCATAAGGGACAGGAGCTTTGATCATGGGAGTCTGATTTGAGAACATGATCTGTTTCATCTCACAATTGAAGAAAAGCAGGTACAAATTGGTTTTAGAGATGTAGTGCATGTTGGAGGTGGACATCGGGGAAGTTCCTGTTTGATAACAGAAGGGGTGCAGATGAGCTCTTAAAAGTGGTTCATGAGAGGAGAAAAGTTGTGAAGTTGTACCTTAACTCCTGTAGGCTTGGGAAATGGATCTGACTAGAGATATGGACAAAGGTTCTAGGAAAGCCTGGCTGAAGTTACAGAAAAGTCGTGAGTATCTGGAGCTCGCAATCTGCACTGAGTTTTCTCCAACACTGTAAAGCAGCCTGGGTACAGGAGCAGAAAAGATAGAGGGCTGCGCTGATTCAAGGTTCGCGTGTTCCACATCAGTGTAATGTATCTGCATCCTGTTTAGCAAGGGAGCAACAAAGTAGTGGGTATTGACAAACATTAAAAACTAAAGGTCAGTTTATTCTTTTTGCTGCCCCTCACCTTCCCCACCCCCGCCAATCCACTGATATGAAATATAAACACAGATTTCTACATATGAAGAAACAATTCCACCTTTAATACATAGAGGGGAGAATAGAAGGATGGGGATTAGAATGAGCCATCTTCTCTTATCATTTAATTGAATATTAGCCAATGACCTGCATTAAAAGGAAATGAAACCTTTTAAAGTCGCTGTAAGCATTGGTGGTTCTCCCCATAAATAATACATGCAGTCTCAAAATATCATGAGCATGCTTAAGTTTTATCAAGAAAATCCATTAATTCATCAGAAATGCCTATGGCTGAAAGTATTCCTATTTTAAAATCTAAGCCAAAAGGTCAACTAACTTTTTTCTGTAAAGATCCAGATAGTAAAAACTTTAGGCTTTGCAAGCCATATGGTCTGTTGCAACTACTTAACATTGCCCTTATCAGGAAAGCAGCCTTTAGACAAAATGTAAATGAGTGGACATGGCTATGTTCCAATAAAACTTTATTTACAAAAACAGGTGGTGGACTGGATTTAGTCTATCGGTGAGAGTTTACCAACCCCTGATCTAAACCAACATTTCGTTCATTTCTTTTCTGTAAAATAAGTAGTCACATTCTGATTTATTCTTATATAATTTTTATGTTTGCTTAAATTAAGACCCACCTTTACTTTTAAGTAATGTATTTCTCCAAGTAATTATAAAATTAAAAGACAGAGATGACATGATTTAGTAACACATAATGGGCAGAAATGTTCACAGTTAATCATTAGCAAAATGCTTTTGGAATCCCTAAAATTGTATCTGGAAGGCCTATACCATAATAATTAGCAGATATACTGAATTTGAAATGACTAGGTTTCCAGATGGTGTACTACTTCTTGGATCTATGGAGAAATGTTTTCTGGAAGCAGCATAATTACAGATAGATACACAACATTCCCCCAATTTTTAGGGAAATGGTCCTTAGCATATAATGACAGCTTGAATATGCTCCTTTTCAGAAGAAAGTAGAAATTATTATGCCTTAGAGTTAACTGCCATCAGTTTTGTATTTGATGTGGGAATAATTTAAACAACTGTTCAGTAATAGTTATACTATTACAGTTTTTTTTTAAGTTCATGTTTATATTAGTATGCTTTGTCTTGATTTATTCCACGATATCTTATAGTCACAGCAAGAATAACCAAATGTCAGGGCAAGAGAGGGGCCTATTTCTTAATGAGATGGCACAGCTCCAGTTTTGGCGAGCCTGGTGCTGAAGATAGGTATGAGTTCTTTAAGTAGTCTCTTCATAGAGGCAGCGACAGTCACAAAGCTGTGGAAGCAAAACAGAAGCCTCCTGGGACTGTTGCCATCACCAGCTGAAGAGAAGGTGGGGGTGGGAAAGGGAATCCTTGGGGGATGGCTTTGAGAGACAATATTCTCCGAAGAACAAGTACTAAGCCTCAAATGTCTAAACACATGCCCTGGGGTGTTAGCTGAGAGGTTAGTTACTCTAACACGCCAGCTCAGAATTGCCCTGATGCCAAATTATTTACCATGAATTATATCATGATGGAATTTAATGTATTAAAATTCTCACATTTCTTTCATGTACTGAATTTTTAATCTCAATTATGATCTTCTCCTTTCTTCTTACAAGTTATGCCTATAAAAAGAGCAAGCATATAGTCATTCTTTAAAAAAAGAAGAGATGGAAAGATACTAACAATATGTCTTTATCTACAGCTATGTTTCCTCTCTTTTGCATCTTAGCCATTATTTATTTTATACGGTGATATACACAATACAGTCATGCTAATTAGAAAAATACCCACTATCATATAATTGTCATGCCAGAATATGAGCAGGTATTATACAGCACTGCTTGAAATTCTGAACAGGGCCAATAAATCTAATATCTACACTCAGCTTGTTTTCTGATTACTACACCACTGCTAATGTAGGTTAAGTGTTGCTATTAACCTAGAATGATGATATTTATGAGGAAATCATTGTTTTAACATACTGCAAGCTTATAAGCTTTAAGAAGTGGGATACTCTAAAGAAAGCATTAGTGTGACAGTTCATTCTTAGGGAGATGGGGAATGGATAAATTAGTTACAAGAAACTAGAAGGTTAGGATAGATTTGTTGCAAAAAAAGCCTTGATAAGCTTCCATGGGACAGAGAGAAGAGAAGAGGAAGGCAGGGGTCAGGGTAGTAGAAATCTGGTTCTCAAAGAGCAAACTACACTTCAAAGCCCTTTGTACTGATTAGGCAAAAACAGTCACAGGATAAATGTGACTGTGTAAGAAATATATTGGATTTATTTTTAAAGACTGATATAAATAATTTCAGATATCTAATGAAAACATCTACAAAAACCCTGCAGCTAACACCATACGTAATGGTGGGAAACTAGAAGCTTTCCCACTAGATGAGAAACAAAACAAGAATGTCCCATCTCATCATTCCTCACAACATTGCACTGTTAGTCCTAGCTGATGGAATAAGATTTAAAAAAAAAAAAAGAAATAAAGGATATACAGACCGGGAAAAAAGATATAAAACTGCCTTTGTTTGCAGATGATATGATTGCCTATGTAGAAAATCTAAGAGAATTGACAAAAACACCTCTGGGAACTAATAAGCATTTATAGCAAGGCTGCAGGATACAAAGTTAATATACAAAAGTCAATCACTTTCCGATCTACTGTCAATGAACAAGTGGAATTTAAAATTGAAAATGCAATACCATTTACATTAGCATCAAAAAAACTGAAATACTTAGGTATAAATCTAACCAAATATGTGTAAAATATGTATGAGGAAAATTCCCACACTACATGTGGGAATGAAAAATGGTACAGCCAACTTTGAACATGAAAAATATACTCTTGTCATATGATCCAACAATTGTGTTTGCTGATATCTACCCAAAAAAGTTGAAAACATGTCCTCACAGAAAACAAGCACAGGAATGTTTACAGGTATCCTCCACTTCTGAAATTCTGCATTATTCCACTTCACTTTTACCAAAGACCTACATTAGTACCTGTTTTCACTAACCTAGAGAAATCCGAAGAGGATTTTTATTTTTATGAGAACAGCTATTACCATACTAATGTAGGTCTTTGGAAAAGCAAAGTGGCATAAGGTGAACTTTCAGAAAGCAGGGGATACTCTTGGCTTTCCACCATTTTGACTTACAAAAGGTTGCATAGGAACACTCTGCTTTTGGGTAATGGGAGAAACCTGTATAGGAACTTTATTCTTAATTGCTAAAACTTGGAAGCAACAAAGACGTCCTTCAGTAGATGAATAAATAAACTGCATACATCCAGACAATCAAATATTCAGGTTTAACAGGAAATGAGCTACCAACCCATTAAAAGACATGGAGGAAACTTAGGTACATATTACTAAGTGAAAGAAGTGACTCTGAAAAGGCTACATACTATATGATTCCAACCATGTAACGTCGTGGAAAAGGCAAAACTATGAAGACAGTGTCTGTCATTGTTAGGGGTGGGGGTTGGGGGGAGGGAACAGTAGGCAGAACACAGAGGACTTCTAGGGCAGTGAATTTATTCTTCATAATAGTATACTGATTAATATATGTCACTATACATTTATCAAAACCCATAGAATGTACAACACCAAGCGTGAACCCTAATGTAAACTAAGGACTTTGGATGATAATGACGTGTCAATGTGGGTCATTGATTATAACAAATGTAACACACTGGTGTGAAATTTTGATAGTGGGGGAGGCTGTGTGTATGTGGGAGTAAGGGGTATATTGGAAATCTCTGTACCTTCCACTCAATTTTTCTGTGAACCTAAAACTTCTCTAAATAAAAAAAGTCTACTTTTAAAAACTGGGCAAGGGACTTGAATAGACATTTCTCCAAAGAAGATACACAAATAACTGATAAGCACATGAAAACCTACTCAACATCATTAGTCACAGGAGAAATGCAAATCAAAACCATGAGATACAGCTTCAAACTTACTGGGATGACCTTAATAAAAACAAAAGAAAACAAAACAAAAATATGGAAAATAAATGTTGGCAAGGACTTGAAGAAATTATACCCATTGTGCATTGCTGGTGGGAATGTAAAATGGTGCAGCTATTGTAGAAAACAGTTTAGCAGCTTTTCAAAAAGTTCAACATAGATTTAGCATATGCTCAAGCAGTTCCTCACATGGCTTTATATCCTAAAGGATGGAGAGAATAGAGAACAGGGACTCAGATACAACAATATTCATGGCAGTATTATTCACAATAGTCAAAAAGTGGAAACAAGCCAAGTATCCATCAACAGACAGATGGATAAATAAAATTTGGTGTGCATATCAGAACATTATTCAGCTCTAAAAAGGAAAGAAGTTCTGATGTATGTTAAACGTGAATGAACCTTGACATATCATTGCTAAATGAAATAAGCCAGTAAAAAAATGGACATGTATAGTATGATTCTCCTCATATGCAATATCTAGAATAGGCAAATTCATAAAGATGGTAAGTAGATCAGAGGTTACCAGAGGCTGGGAGCAAGAGGAGTTGTTGCTTCATAGTTACAGAGATTACAGAGTTCTGCTCAGGGTGATAAAAAGCTTTGAAAACAGATAGTAGTGATGGTTTTACAACATTGTGAATTTACTTAAAACCACTGAATTGTCACTTACAATCACAAATTTATATATGTATACTTTACCACAATAAAAATTCAAAAAAGAAAGGAATTGTTAGTTATGACCAATAGAAAAGGAAGGGAGAAGCTACTTTTCTGCCTTTCCTAGAAAGTTTATGCATGTCTTGTTTGTAGAAAGGTGAGTTCTTAAAAAGACATGACTTGAAGGAAAGTTTTCTGAGAACTACTGAAAAAGACTTAAAAGATATTTTCCAAAAATGAGGCAAAGGGGGGAATTACCAGTACAAAATATCTCCTAAATCTTAAAGTAATCTTGACTATAAATCGCCTTCCCTTATTTCTAAAATACTTAAGAGTAAAGCTAATCTTAAATTATATGAAGTTTACTTTTTTAAAATATGTCTCTCATTGTGTACATAAATAAGGCTTTATAATCAGTAACATTAAAGATGCTGTTTTTTAAAAGATCATCTGATTGAAAAATATTTGTGAAATTTTAAAAATCATTTTTAATTCCTGCTCAATTTATCTGAAATGTGACATATTTGATACAAAATCACTTCGTGAAGCAAATAGGAAGATAACTTAACCACTCTGGTGCAGTATTTTTTTTTACCTGAGAAAAGATAGTTTTAAAAGTCAATTTGTGACTACGTGGATGAACCCAGAGCTTTTTATGCTAAGTGAAATAAATCATACAAAGAGACAAATACTGTATGATCTCACTTATATATGGAATCTAAAGAACAAAATAAATGAACAAAACAGACTCATAGATACAGAGAACAAACTGGTGATTATCAGACAGGAGGAGGGCTACAGGGCTGGGTGAGAAAGGTAAAAGATTAAGAAGTACAAATTACTAGTTACAAAATAGTCACAGGATATAAAGTACTGTATAGAGAATGCAATCAATAACATTGTAATAACTCTGTATAGTGCCAGGTGGGTACTAGACTTATTGGGGGATCACTTCATAAATTATATAAATACCTTAGCATCTTAGCACTACTCTGTACACCTGAAACTAATATAAAATAATATTGAATGTCAATTGTAATTTAAAAATAAAAGAAAATCAATTTTTTTAAATCATTTGAGACAATATTGCTTATATTTTTTCCTCCTCCATTTCTCCCCTTTTCACTCCCAGAATTAGCCAGCTTAAACAGCTGTACTCAGGAAACTGTATGACAGGGTGAAAAGCAGAAATAATGTGCAAGTCTTTGGCTTTTGCTTTCCAAAAGTCTAAGCTCTTAAAAGAACTGGGAACATTTTAAGTGATTGAAAAAGGGAGAAAGGGATTTGCAGACATAGGTAGAATGCCTAAAGAGATATGTAAAGAAAAGTTTAAAAAGAGATTCCCCCAAATTGATAGGTAGAAGAAAGAGAGAGGTGTGTGGGTCGGAAGATAAGAGAGAGCCCAGATCTCCCTTCCAAAGCATTACTTTTGGTCACAGGTATCCTTGCAGGAAAGCCCTAGGTCCCAATAGACACACAACTGAACCTAAAGAAGAGAGGTGAGTATGGGAGATAGAGGTCTCCCTGGCCACTTGCTGGACCCAAGATGGAGGGCTAGATACTGCACTTCAGCTCACTCTCTATCAATGCCTTGGCTCCATATGTGACCCCAGAAATATCCCTAGAAAAACAAGTGTTCAATTTTCTACTTCTTCAGTAAAATAGTAGTTTGGGTTCAGATATTGAGCTAAAAAGTGACTTGCACAGCTAAGTTGGCAGATAGTGATTTATGCCTACCACAAAAGCCAGCATATACATGCCCTACTTAATTGCAAAGCTGAGTAATTGCTCTGGTGGTAAGTCCAATATATTAAATGCCTGCACTGTGCATAATAATCTTTTCCATAGAAATATGCAGCACATGGCAGGAATAATCAAATATTTCCTACTTGGTTTCAGGGTGGCCAGGGATTTTACGATCATGTCACAATTACAACTTATATCAGAGTGACTTTGGGTTTCTAGCAATAAAACACTTTGTTCTCTTGATTCATTCAATGCATATTTATTGAGTGCTATTGTGTAGCAAGTATTGTTCCATGTCAGGAATATCTAGCAAATAAAACAGACAGATATCGCGCCCAAGTAAAGGAGAGATCAACAATAAATGGTAAGTGTAATAAATAATAACAAACATATAATACATTAGGATGTGATAAGTGCTATAGAATTCAGGGGTGGATGGTTGGGTCGGTTGTGATGTTAAACAGGATGGCAAGGGAGGACCCATTGAGAAGGAAGTGAAGGAGTTAGCGAAGTGTGAGTGTAGGGTAGAACATACTTGGAAGAGGAAATAGCTGGAACAACAGCCTTAATTGGATTGTGCCAGAATATTCAAGGAATGGTGTATGTCTAGAGCAGAATAAGGGTAAGAATAGTGTGGTAATCAGAATAATGTACTCCTCCCAAATTGTCCATGTCCTAATCCCTGAGACCTTTGAAAACATTATGTTACATGGAAAAAGGGAATTAAGGTTGCAGATGAAATTAAAGTTGCTCCTCAGATGACCTTGAGATGGGAAGAGTGCACTGGATTATCCAGGTGGGCCCAATGTAATCATAAGTGTACAGTGTAATCTTTAAAATGGAAGAGGGATTCAGAATATGAGGTCAGCGTTAGGTAATGTGAGAAGGACTCCACCCAGCCTTGCTTGATTTGAAGATTGAAGGAAGGGGCTAAAAGCCAAGGAATGTGAACTACCGCTAGAAGATAGAGAAAGCAAGGCAATGTATTTTCCTCTCAAGCCTCCAGTAGAAATACAGCCCTGTCAATACCTCGATTTTAGCCCAGGGAGATCTGCGTCAGACGTCTAACCTAAAAAACTCTTATAGTTCTTACATTATTTTATATGTAATAAAATTGATATTTTAAGTCACTAAGTATATGGTAGTTTGTTAAAAGTAAATAGATAATATAAATAATAAAAAACAATATGAGGGGAAAACAATGAGAGGGCTCGATCTTGAAGGACCTTGATTGGCATTGCAAGGACTAGGATTCTACACAAAGTGAAGAGGGGAGCCATTGAAGGTTTTGGACAGAGGAATGATGTAATCTGACAGGTTTTTAAAAGGATCCTCCTAGCTGCTGTGTTGAGACTACTTGTAGGAGGGAAAATGTAGAAGCAGGGAGACTACTACAATGACCCAAGGAAGAGATGAGGGTGTAAATTACCAGAGTGTAATTTTGAAGGTGGTGGAAAGCTCTTGGTTTCTGGTTTTATTTAGAAAGTGGAGCCAATGGGTTTCCTGACAGATTGGATGTGGGATGGGGAGAAAGAAAGTCAAGAATGACTTCCAAATTTGGTATGAGCAATTAGGAGGAAAGAGATACTGTTTACTGAGATGGGGGGAGCTTCAAGCAGAGCAATTCTAGGAGAATGATTGGGATTCATCTTAGGACATGTTGAATTTCAGATACTTATTAGGTACTCAGGTGGCAGAGATGAATATGCAGTTTGATATTATACATATATATGTATATATATGTTTATATTTATATATTTAATATATACTTATTTTATATATATTTCAGCAGAAAGGCTTATGCTGGATATATAAATGTGGGAGATATAGCCTTGTAGACGTACAGATGGTCCCTGATTTACCATGCTTCAACTTAACGATTTTTTTATTTTGCAATGGTGTGAAAGCGATATTTATTCAGTAAAAACCATACTTAGATTTTGAATTTTGATCTTTTCCCAGCTAGCAATATGAGTTATAATACTCTCTAAGGATGCTGGGCAGTGGCAGCGAGATAATTTTGCCCAACTGTAGGTGAACGTAAGTGTTCTGAGACCTCTTAAGGTAGTCAAGGCTAAACTATGATATTTGGTAGTTTAGGTGTATTACATGTATTTTCGAATTATGGCATATTGAACTTTCGATGTGTTTATGAAACACAACTCATCATAAGTCGAGGAATGTCTGGATTCAGATTCAAAACACTGGGTGATCTCACCAAGGTCCTAGTGCAGATAGAGAAGAGAAGAGGACCAAAGATTGAGCCTTTTGGTGCTGTGCGTATTGTTTGGTTTTTTAATTTCCAACATCCTACATGAGAAATTATCATGATGAATAATTCTTTTATCCACTCTGCATTCTTTTATCCACTCCCAGGGAGGGAGGTGGGGGAAACAGGGAGATGTTTAAACACTGGTACAGTTTCAGTTATGCAGAATGAATACATCTAGAGACCTAATGTACAGTATGATGACCGTAGTTAATAATACTGTATTATATATAGTTAACCCTTGAACAACATGGATTTGAACAGCGTGGGTCCACTTATAAGCATGTGTTTTCAATAATTTCAGTTCACTCCTTGTATCAGAATGTTTAGCATCCAAGGATTCAATCAACTACAGTATTTTTGATCTGCAATTGATAATCTGCAGTTGTGGTGGGCTAACTGTTATATAATTTTATTAAAAATTGGACTTTGATAGTGAATATAATAAAATTATATTACAATTCTACTAAAATGAGAAATTTTCTTTATGGCTTCTGTTTTATATTCGACACAGTAAATAAAAGAAAAAGAGTTAAATTTTATTTTTAAGTTTTATTTATTTAGGGTATACAATGTGATGATTTAATATATGTATACATTGTGAAATAATTATTTCAATCAAGTTAATTAACACATCTTTGGGGACTCTGATAATCTCTCTGAATTCCACAAGATGTAAACATTGCTCCTAGTAAATTAAAAGCTCAAAATGTTGGCATGCATTACCTCCTGAAACATCACCTTTCTGTTTCTGGACTCTGTGAGTATTTGAAGTTCCTGATTTGGCTCCTGACAGACTGTGGTTCAAGGAAGTGACCAAAATAGAAATAAGAAAGCTTCATAAATTCAGACTAATTTCAATCAGCATAGTCTCATAAAAATTTGTGACATTTCAGAACAAGATGTAGTGTTTTAAATCCACACTTTTTGAGACAGGATCTGCTTAATGAATTATTATATATAAACACTATGAAGGGGAACATACATCAATGACTTAGAATCAACTTTAGAAGCACTCTATAGGTACTCATTTAAGTAGAAAAGTTTAGTGCTCTAATTATAAACAATTTTTATTCAATAAGGTAGGTCAGTTTAATTCAACTTGACATATACATTTGAAAATAATGAACTATATTTTTGAAAGATAATATAGGATTTAAGTTTCCACAAAAATCTCAACTCTTTTTTTTTTCTCCTAATTTACTCTAGGTATTGTAAATATGTCACATAGGAGCAATTTTTCAAATATCTGTCAAATGTATAGGACCTAAAAATTATCCATACTCTACTTGTACAACTCACTTTCATTAATACCTATACTTCCAATCCTTTATCCACATTCTTTTTTCAATAGCAAAATACTGATATATTAAACCTCCATATTATTCCCACAAATGCATTCTAAACTCACAAATATGTCAGTTTCCATTAGTCTTATATTCCTTCACTTATTGTGCTATGACCATCAAAAAACACAACTCCTTGAGTAATATAGGCTCAGAGTATATTAACATGTGGACTTAACTCTGATCATCTTACTTACATAGCAGCCACTCTTGCTTTCTATCTCCTTACACTGCTTATTTTTTCTTCCTGGAACTGGAATTATGTAATATACCCAATTAAATTTTTGTAGATTATCTGTTTTGTTTATAAGAATGTGAGCATGGTAAAGGCGAGACCTTTGTTTTATTCATATACTATCTTCAGTGCACAGAATAGAGCCTAACACATAGTAGGGACTAAATAAATATCTGTTCAATGAACAAATGACTGAATTGAAGACATATACAAGGAAGCTGAATTGGGACTTTGGTTCTGCGTGAAAGATTCTCAGAAGATAGTCTTTGTTGTAAGTGATTTGGTTCAGATTACCCCACGGGAAATAATATGTAGTAATGGACTTCTAAATCCCGGACCAACTAGTTTCCTCACCAAGCATGTCCTTCTGGAGTCTCACCTTAATCAATCTGGATCCTGCCAGTGAATCATACATATCCCGTGACATTCTTAGAGTAGTGAAGGTCTTAAATGTTCTCAGGTGTGTAAACCAGGGCTTATACGATGAAGCAACCTGTCCAGAATAAGTTGTTCATGACTTAGCTAAAAATATGCTGTCTCCAAGTTTTTCTACTTAAAGAAGCATCCAGAATTCTGTTTTCACCTAGGACATAGAAAACCTTACAAAAACATTGCTCTCATTCCAGCAATGAAAAAATCTGAATAAACTTCAAAATCATTATTTTTTAAAACTCTCTTACTTCCCTTGTTTTCTCACTTTTTTTTTTCCTTTCTGAGTTGAGGTTACAAAACAAGTCGGATGAATTGAATTCCAAAAGGATTCTAGAGAAAGACAGCACACACAAACTTTTTTACCAATCAACAGAGCATAGAAAAAGGTGGCATCCATAAGAGCAGGTAAGAAGAAAACAACTGAAATATTAGCAATTCTGAAAGGCTACATGTGGGCTAGGATCATACTTCAGAATCCTTGAGAGCCTCAGATAAAGGGGAGTTTTCACCCACTTGCCTTCTCTTTTCCACTAGCCTCCACCTGGTGCTAACAAAAAAGAATCGTGTCGGGAAAATACCTGAAAAAGCTCCTCACGTTGGTTCAAGTGTGCAGGGTCTGATAATGGTTGAGGGTACAGCAGTAATATCTGGAGAACCTATTTCATGCTCCAGGCACCATTGAGTATATAGTGGCCAGTCCCTGATCCTTCATTGGCACAAAATAAAAGATGTCTGCCAGTGGGGGAAGGTCAAGAAGACCTTTAACTTCCTGGTTCTTGGTATAGGTAGGATACAGATAGAGGAAAAGTAGAAACATTGCCCTGACCCACTGTACATTGACACTAGGTGAAAGCTATTCTCTACTGGAGAAAAGGCAGGACATTTGTGACCACAGATGATACAAAGCAGAGTTTAGTTGCCATGGGAAAATGTGAGAGCAGAAACCCAATTGCATTCTAAACCCTGTACTGAAAGGGAAATTATCTACTACTGATAGAGGGGCCATACCACTGAGACTGCCCTATCTATGAAGTCCAGGTACACAGAACTGGCCCAAGGCTGACCCTGGAGCAAGAGAAACAGTAATTCTACTGTCTACTTACACACAGTCTTGTCCTGGGTAAGAAAGCAACAGCAATCTACTTTAGGAAGATGGAGAGAGCATCAGAGGCACAGATGTACAGGACCTATTGACCTTTGAGGGTGGAGCAGGGACACTGAAAAACATCTGCTGGTCGTCTAATTCTCACTTGAAACATAAGGTATCAGCAGTTTATCACCAGGGGAATTTAAAGCTGATGGTACACCAAAGGTAACTGCAACTTTATGCTAATAAATGTGACAAATGAAATGAACAAATTCCTTAAATTCATATATTACCAAAGCGCTCACAAAATAGATGAACTGAAAGTCCTATATTTTTAAATAAGAATTCATTGTAATAACCTTCCCTCCAAGGAAACTCCAGATCCAAATCGTTTCATGAGCAAATGCTACGAAATATTTGAGGAAGAGATCATACCAATATTATACAAACTTTTCAGGAAAGTACATGAGATGGAACATGTCCCAACACATTTTTTGAGCCAATATTATCCTGATACAAAAACAAGATAGATACCTCACAGCAAAGAAAGCTACAGAGCACTTCTCTCATGAACATAGATGTAAACATTTTTTATAAAATGTTAGCATATTGAATCCAATAATATGTTAAAAGAATAATACAAGACCAAGTGGTATTTATCCCCCAAATATAAAGTGGGTTCAACATTCTGAAATCAGACAAGGTAATTCACCAAATCAATAAACAAAAAGCCAAAAAGCCATATCTCAACGAATCTAGAGAAAGCATTTGACAAAATTCAATTATGAATTCATGATTAAAACTCTTAGCAAACTAGTAATGAAGAGAACTTGCTCAATCATATTAAAGAAATCTAGTAAAAACCTACAGCCCACATCATATGAAATAGTGGGTTTTCTTATTTTTCTTTTTTTAAATTTAGCACTGTACTAAAAACTAGCTGGTACAACAAAACAAGTAAAATGAAGAAAGGGCATATGGATGAGAAAGGAAGAAGTACATACAAAATTCTACAAAAAGTTATAACTAACTTTAGCAAGGTTATGAAATTAAACATAACTATACCAAAATTAATTGTATTTATACATATTAATACTCCGTGTTTTTAACTTCTTTTATATAGCATGTTATATTGAATAATTCCTTTCTCCTAATTTCCTTTAGAGTATTTTAAATTATTTTTCTAGTCTCTTAATTTGGACACTTAGCACATGTGTTTTTAAAGCTTTCTGTTATAGATCCTTTTAAAGCATTCTATTACAGATCTTTAGGATTTAAATTTTCCATTTAGTTTGGTTTATCTGGATGCCACAGGCTTTTACATTCAGCGTCCTCCTCTTAAATTTTTAACTAACCCGTAACTAGCTTTGATTATCAGTTCCTAATAATCAAAAAAAAAAAAAAAAAAAAAAAAAGAAGAAGAAGAAGCAGCTAACTCTTTTCCAAGGAAGGCTTTTTGAATTGTTTTTTATTTTTTATTTCTTTTCCTTATAGATTGCTATCTATAAAGTTCCTGTTTCTTTTTAATTTATTTTTACCAATTATTAAAATGAACCATATGAAATTACTGATATTCGGCTGTTTTTAATCTATAAAAATGGCTATTTCATGTGATTCAGTCTAATATGTGATTAGTTTTGGGAACTGTTTTATAGATATAATAGGAAAATGTTTCAAGTATAGGACACATATATACCTGAACACACACATGAATATATAGACATATACATGTACACACACGTATACACATGTATACATATATGTATTTATGTAAATAAAATTGTTTGTTTACTAAATCCTCAAATCCCTGTTTTGTTTTCTCTTTGTCTACTGATTTTTATGTTCCGAAAAAGATGTATTAAAATCTAACACCATAATTTCGTTTGTAAATTTTCAGTTTTTTATGTAATTGTAGAAGAATTTGCTTTATGTGTTAAACTTCCATGATGTCTGAGATTTTAAATATTATTAGAATAACTGTCTTACAATTTGGTGAGGCTCTTAATAATGGGGTAGATTAAAAGAACCATCTTATTACTGTCAGTCATTTCTTTACTTAGCTAACTGGTACTTGCTAAACGGACTCATGTACAAAGTATCCATGGGGGCCATGATAGAGGCTGTCCATGGGCCTAACAACAGGTGTTCCCCTTCAGCACGTGTGACATAGCTACCACCACTGCTAAGTGCCCAACCTACCTACATCAGAAGCCAGTGCTGAGTCTCCAATAAGTCATCATCCCCTAGGGGGACTAGCTGTCGCCCTAGTCTCCCTATTTTAATCTGTAGATTACATTGAGACCCTTTCATCAAATAAGAGGCAGTGATTTGTCTTTAGAGCAACAGACCCATGTTCCAGATACCGAGTTGTCTTTCCTGGCTACTCCATTCCTTTCCTACCACCACCATTCATGGAATTTCAAAATGCCCAATTCACTGTTACATATTCCACATAACATTGTTTCTGCTTAAGGGATTCATTTAATTACAAGAGAAGTGTAACAACTGAGCTAATGCTCATGAATTTCAGTGATCATACTATTTATTCCACTTCTTAGATATTGTGGGCTCAACAGAATGAAGGAATGATCCAGAGAAAGTTCAGTTACACTGTCAGCTGGTAGATCACACTTTGCAGAATTGTTGTGCTGTACTTTGCCATAGAATATGGTATATTCTTTGATCTAACAATAAGGTGCTGTTCCTCAGTAGCCAGAATAAACATATCCAGGAATCAAGAGTGGAAGTGTTATTATTCCTAATCATCTACTTGCAGAGGTTTTGCCTTCTGTTGTTGCATTCTTGGTCTGTTTTAGTTCAAAGGTTTTGTTTCTAAAGAAGAGACACTTCCAGCAGCAGATACAAAAATGGTCCCAGCAAATAAGAAATAATCAGAAATACAAGACAACATAACACTTTATGGATGCAATATCATGGGCAATGGGGCAATTTCACATAAAAAAAAGGTCAGTTTACTACATTTATTTATTCCTTAAGAGTTAATAATTTAGGTTAGCGGTCTGTAGAGTACGCCTTGCAGGCCAAATCTGGCTCCTCTGCATGTTTTCATAAGACCCACAGCACCATGCATAAGGCTAGCACTGTGAGCTGTGGAGACTAAGCCTGGGTGTTCTGCCCCATTCCTTCTTTATTCCCAACACTTACTCCCCCAGAGAGCAGCCTGCCCTGCTGCTGCTGGTGACTTCTGAGCAGTGGGCTCTCAGAAGAATTGCAGTGCAGGGATCTGCAGTTCAGCTAGTCAACTCACCTCCACCAACTGTTCAAGTGAAGATGGCTGGCTTCTCAGCATAGACAAGAACATTTTAATATAAAGTGCTACTTTAAATATGTAATTTGATATGTTACACTTTATATAAGTAAATAAATTGAAAATTATTCAGCAAACAGAGTTACACATTAAGTTCAACGTTAACATCATTTGAATTTTTAAGTTAGCTTTTAAGTCAAAATGTGTATACTCAACACTGCATTGAATAGTTATGCTTACTTTTTTTGTATAGAAAACACAGCTATAAAGATATACAGTGTATCTGTGGTATTAAAATATAATGCAAGGGGTGATCAGGAAAAGATGTCTAAATAGGATCCTTAGAGGAGCAATAATGAAAAAAGGTAGCTGGGAAACACTTCCTAGAGGGAAGTACTCATCAGTAAGCCCAGCAGTCGTGAGTAGATGGGGCTTGCCCATTGACTCAGCTGATGTTTCCTATGCCATTAAGACCTGGAACAATTTTTCCAAAACTGAATACAAACTACCTTAACCCCTGGATTTTTGAATTATGGAGGTTTGGGCACCTAAATTCTAAGTTAGAAAAGAAATTAAAGATGTAAACTCTAAACTATGAATAATTTTGAAATTTCTTCTCACAGTGCCAGGGCTGGACATATTAGTGTCTCAAAGTTCCAGTGATTTTTAATTTCGTGATATTGTATAGGTTCTCCCTCTCCTTTAGAATTCAGTGTTCTTCCAACCCCACTCATCTCACAGGCAGATTCACATAATGCTTGCTTTTTTCCTTCCACTTGAAATTACCCAACTCAAAATCAACCTAAATACAATTAACACAGCCTCTCATCTAAGTTTCTCCCTTCAGAATAACATTGTCATTGCTGATCTTATTACTAATTGCTTCTTGATATCAAAGCTGTTACATAGGACTATGTTAATTCAAAGTTGGTTTTTAGGGGTCTAGGCAATCCAGTTGTCAAACAGTGAAAACAAAACATAATTTTGTGTGAACTTATAACAGAACTCTAGAAAATAGGGTAGAGTTTCTGAACCATATGGGTCTTCTGAAGATTTATTACATTTTCTTATTCCGTTCCATTTCTTCTGTTATATAATCTTTTTCACTTTTTTTCCTAATAAATTTTAAAGATGTATAGTTTTCAAAAACTATTATTTATTCAGATATTCACTCTTCTTCAAGCAAGATACACTTAATACACTTAAAATACAATGACCACTTTCCAACTTATATGATACTGTTATTATGTATTTTAATTATTTTAAGCATACATTGGCATTATTGTAGTTATTGTTTATAATCAGTGTCTGTTTAGATTTAACCACATGTTACCATATTCTTTGCTCATAATTCCTTCTTGTATCTCAGATCTGACCTCTGAAATCTTTTTCTCACTTCAGTATATCCTTTACAATTGATTTTGACATCTCTTCGTGGCACATTTTATAGTTTTTGTCTGAAATGTCTACATATAACCCTAATTCTGAAAAGATATTATAACTGGGTATATAAATCTGGTTAAGTTATAAAGTCCTCTCAGCATATTATGATATTCCCTGTGACTCTGAGTGTTGCTGTTGAGAAGTTAGATGGCACTCTGGGTGTTTGTGTGTGTGTGTGTGTGTGTGTGTGTGTGTGTGTGTGTGTGCGCGCTAAGATAATCAGACTTTCCTTTCTGATTTTAAAATATTCTGTCTTTGGTGTTTTTAAGTTCTAGAATAATGTTACTTGATACATATTTTTGTATTCATTTAGTCAACTTCTGGGCTTCATGAATCTGTACCTTGATATTTTTTTTTGGTCAATTTTCACAACTCTTTATATAATATTAGATCTTTATATTATTATTTATATCTTCAATTGTCTCCATATGCCCATCATTTTTCCTCTTTAGATTACATTCAGATAAGGCTTTTGATTGCTATGTCAGTTTATTCACTCTCTCTTTTGCTCAATTTAACATATCCACTAAACTTTTATTCTCAGCATTCATTCTTTGCACAACTAGAAGGTTTTAAGTCTTTACACAAATATGTTTAGCTATTTCAAGTATGTTTTTAAAAATATATTTCAAATTATTTATTTTATTTATTTAAACATATTATACATACTTTTTATATTCTGGTCCTATAACTTCAACATATTAAAATGTTTTCAAGTTTTATTGTGCTGTTAATTCTTCTGCTTGTTTTTGCTTGTTTTCTTCTTTGTTTTCCTTTTATATTTTTATGAGTTCATCTTTTTTGGATTTTATCTGAGAAAATACTTTACGGTCTTCTTTAAGTGAGTTTGTCTAAGGAAACTTAGCATTCACTTCTGCCAACTGTCTAGAAGTACTACCAACCAATAGTGGTTTTTAAGCTCAATTCTTGACTTTGAAAAAAAAAAAAAAAGCTATGCAAGAAATACGCATTCAGTCTTCAACTTTAAGTGCGAAACCATTCGTGGTTAAAAATCAAAGGAGTGTGTCTTACTCTATTCATTGCCAAGACTTGAGACAGGTAATATTTGTGTTTTTGTAGTTTATAATAGATGTTATTTCTACCTTATACTTACACAATGGACATTTGGAATCCCAGCTTTTTGTGAGAGTGTCCCTAATGATATTTGCCCCATTATTCAAACCCTGGGCTTCGTCTCTAGATCCTGTGCCCTAAGAAACCTAAAAACCAAATCTTAAATTTAGCCCCATTACATGGCCTATTTATCAATAACTCACAGTAAATGTGTCCCCTTTCTTTTCCCTCTAGTAACATGTTTTAAGTTTTACTGTGCTTTCTGGAATTCCCCCTCCATTTAACTCAGGATTCAGTAGTTGAATTTATTTTTTTATATACTCAACCTGACAGTATCCAATACTGGTTTTACTTGAAATGACTGAAATTAATAAATACAGGTTTTATTATTAGCGTATCTCTGAAAAATGTCAGTGGAGAAGGTTTAGCAATATCAATTTATACTTTTCAGGAATATGTTCAGTATTGCATATTTAGGATTAAAAATTCATCAAACCACTGTCATTTTACTTTACTTTCCTAGTGTTCAGGAAAATTTTTTTGTCAAATATGTCACATCATTTCTACCTACTTACTTTGTATAAAATTATGGTATTATGCTATCATAAACAAATATATACATATTTTCAAAAGATCTACTGTTAAAAAATGTAAGCAAAGAAACACTAAATAAAAATTCACATTATTATCAAAAGTAACTGAGGTTGCAGTATAAAAGAGATATAGTGATAGAACATTGGAACAATGAAAAAAAACCACCACAAAGAAGTATGGCTAAAAGGATAACATCCTGCAGCTTTAGGGTCCTTCCAAGATTGTGTTCACATAAGGTGACAAGTCTTTGGACCAGACTATCCAGCGTTTTACTCGTTTCTTCTCACCTCCCACCAGGAGCACTGGTGTTGAACGCAATTTAAAGAAAGCTGACTACCCAGTTACCACAGTCACTTACATGTTGGAAATGATAAATGAATCAGGCTTACGCAACATGCTATCAAGTACAAAAAGAGAAGGGAAATAATAGTCACGTGACATTTTTGTGTTGTAGCTTTTCCCATTGTGAATTACGCATTAGTTAGGCCTTGTTGGGTCTGAAACATTAAGAGACACTGAAATTGAATATCTAAGGTGATATACCATAGATTCTACTCCTAATAAAAATGCACTATATGAAAGAAGAAATATACATACCCATCTGTGACTTACTAGCATCATGATAATGCACTGTAACTATATATTCCTTTATAATTAAAAAGCACTGTCATACATACCATCAAATGTTTGTTTCTTCTATATAAAACCCTGCTGAATAGGTAGGGAAAGTATTATTATCTTTTTTTTTGGAAAAATTAGGAAAGTGAGGCACAGGAACAATATGTAACTGTCTTAAAGTTTCATAGCCAATAAGTGACAACAAAAGAAGAATACTATTTTTACTTTGATATATTCAGACTTGAATACATGGAGCCCAGCAGCAAGGAGGAATATCAAAGTGGAGGCATAATCCAGGACTGGGGAAGAGTGAGGACCTGGGGATTTCATCCCTAAAAGGATACAACTGCCTCCTAACAAATTTTGCAAGGGATTATGATTCAAATATCCATTAGGTAGGTAGCAATCAACGCAATTAATAGATAACACTTAAGAGACACATATCCAAAGAAAATTTTAAAAAGGATATCTGCATTCCTATGTTTATTGCAGCATTATTTATTTTAGCCAAGATATGGAAAAAACTTCAGTGTCTTGTCAACAGACGAATGGATAAAGAAGATGTGGCATGTGCTGGGACCACACAGATAAGAGGATATCCTCAATGCATTGGATCCGGATTTCAGTTGGTTAAAAGGAAGATTTGGTAAGAGGTGGGGAGAATCAATGGTTCTGGATGAACTGTTCTCACACTTGGGGGAGTGACTTAATTCCAACTGTTAACTGGGCATGGTCTCACCCCTCATCCTACATAAGGTCAGGATTTAAAGAGTATGTTGTTGATAAAAGCTCCTCTCTGGTCCATGATTCAGCTACAGTTAATGTGATGCTTCAGAATTTTAAGAAGCATTTCAGTAATTACTAAGCATGAAGTTAATGTAATAAGATTGAGATTCAACAACAGATTTCATATATTTTAACACAACAAAGTTATTTTTCAGAGAGACGGACTTTCTGAATCACAGGAGTGATTTTTTTCAGCCATTAAGTTTGTTAGTTTGTACCTTGATGTTTTACTCATCAAAAAGTTTCTGGGAACAAACAATCCAATTAACAAACAGGCAGAGGAGCTGCACAGACACTTCTCCCAAGAAGACATACAAATGGCCAACAGATATATGAAAAGATGCTTAACTTCACTAGGTATTAGAGAAATGCAAATAAAAACCATGATGATATATCACCTCACACCAGTTAATTAGAATGGCTATTATCAACAAGACAAATAATAACAAGTGTTGGAGAGCCTGTGGAGAAAAAGGAACCCTCACACACTGTCGGTAGGAATGCAGATTGGTGCAGCCACTATAGAAGGCAGTGTGGAGGTTCCTCAAAAAACTAAGAATAGAATTACCATATGACCCAGCAATCCCTCTCCTGGGTATCTACCCCAAAAATCTGAAAACATTTATCCATAAAGACATGTGTGCTCCAATCTTCATTGCAGCTTTATTTACAGTAGCCAAGACATGGGGACTACCAAGGTGTCCTTTCACAAATGATTGGATAAAGAAGATGTTGCATATATACACGATGGAATACAACTCTGCCATAAGATGAAATATTGCTATTTGCGACAACATGGATGGATATTAAGATTATTATGCTAAGTGAAATAAGTGAGACAGAAAAAGTCGAGACCTATATGGCTTCACTCATGTGTGGGATATAAAACTGAAAGCAATAAAGGAACAAGACAAACAAACAAAGAAACAAAAACTTATAGACACAGACAACAGCTTAGTGGTTCCCAGAGAGTAAGGGGGAGGGGAGATGATAGAAGAGAGTGAAAGGGGGTCAAATATATGGTGATGGAAGGAAAACTGACTATGGGTAGTGAGCATACAATGTCATGTACAGATGACGTATTATAGACTTGCACACTTAAAACCTATATAATTTTACTAACCACTGTCACCCCAATAAATTTAATTAATAAAATACTCTTGGGTTGGACCTAAAGTAAGAATACTTGATCTTGAAGGTAAAAAAAATAAAGATCTGGAGAAGAAGGTGAAATCCAACTATTGAAGGGATTTAGCAAACATCTGGGTGCAACATGTTTATTTTCTAAATGTTGCATAGGTGATTTTCAACATCAATAAACATAAACATAATCACAGGACTATGGATGAAGTGCTATGATCTTTGTAGACCTAATCAAACTCAAGAGCAGGGCATTCTCTGGGAAGCCCTGGACCATCACAGGCAGCCTGCCATACCCCAGTCCTTTTAACCCTTATGGATAGGAGTAGAGTAGACATGTGCATCGTTCTTCCGCTTACAGAAGCCAAGGAAGGAGAATTTCAGAAGGAAGGGTATGCACTATAGTTTGAAGTACTGCTAGGAAGACACACACAGAAATGGCCTACTTGATTTTTAAATTACTAAGTCATTACTACATGACCATGTAATTTATTTCCAAACTGGGACACTTTTTAGATTGAAACAGAATGCTGTTCATCATTACACTGAGACAACAGGTGTCCCCTGGCCTTGTCCCTGGTGTACCTGGATATATGGTGACTGGAGGCATTCATGGCCTTTGCCAGTACAATATCCAGGTGATGGGTTAGAAGAATTATGGGCTAATAACAATGATAGTACCAAGCACACAAAAAGTATTGGGGACTATCACTTCTAAGTACTTTACACAAAGTCTCTTGTTTAATCTTCACGACAATCATGTGAGTTAAGTACAATCATTATAGAAATTTAACAAATTAAGATATTGCAGCACATAAAAATAAATCATTTAACCAAGGCCATAGAGCCAAAAGGTAGGAGATCCAGGATTAGAACTCAAGCTGTCTAACTTTAGAACCCATCTTCCTAAATTTATGCCTACATGTTGCCTAATTATCATGGATTGGAGAAAAATGCGGTGATGTGGACTACAATGGGAAAAGCAGATGTTATCCTATTAAAAATTGTTTGTTGTTTTTTCATAGTAGTTTTTCAGAAAATGAAAGGAAAGGAATAGAGTGGTACCCAGAGAATTCTTAATTTAAGAGAAGAACATGGGAGAGATGAGCATATTCACATGCTGAGGTTAAGGACCCAGAAAAGAGGTAAAGTTAAAATACATTAGAGAGAAAAGAACCAAAGTCCCATTGCCACCTATCTCCTCTATGACCTGGACCAAGTGCTAAGATGGGAGTGTTCTACACCTAATAGAGGATTTTTCACATGCCCTACAGGTTAAGTATTTTTAGTGGAGAAACACTATCATGAGTCCCTCACTTAGTAGCATGGTTACATTTATATTATAAGACGTCTTCCCTAAAAAATGCGTTTGTTAAATATTTAATAAGTGAATAAGGTAAAATTAATTTTACACATTTTCAATAAGGGCTTAGGTTTTATCATTTTTTTCTTTTATACAGGACTGTTTTGAGTTAAAAGACAATTTTCTTGTACAATAGAGACACACAATATAATCTCATTAAGTATTCTTCTAATATTCAGTTTATGAAACACAGTCAAATATATTGGAAATAATGTGTATATACAACAACACAAAGCTAAAATTTTAAAAATAAGTTGAATTTTTTTCCTGTTTCAAGATTATCAGAGAACTCAATATCTCCTTGCATTTAGGATATTATTTTACTTATAAAAATGTATTTACATACCAATCATAAGCCATTTGCTTACTGATTAATTAATAGTAATAGACAAAATATGTGTAATAGAGACATTCCAGACATATTCGTTGCATAAATATGCATTTAATGAGTGCTGGGTTCCATGTTGCAGGGATACAGCAGGGACTCAAAGAGGCCAAGTTCTCCCTGCTTTTCTGAAGCTTATATTCAGGCAGCAGCAACAATAAGAAAATGTGTAGATTTGCAAATATATGTCTGTACCATCTAGCATTTATTCAGTCATGCCTACTCGAAGGGGAGAAGACTTCTCAATCAAATCACCCATAATATTATACTACCGGGCCAGATACCATCCATAATATATTTTATTAAAATGCTATCTTGACCTAGTTATGAGGCATTGGCTAGAAGTTAATCAGTTCTCCTTCTTGAGCAGCCAATTAAGTCTACACACCCTACCACTCCCCTTCTTGGCTTCTCACACTCCAGAACACTGTGCATCCATTCTAACCCAGGGCCAGGTACAAAATATTCAGCCACAGCCCCTATGCTCCAGCACTTGCTAAAATCATTTAATCTAAACCTCATTACTCTGCCTCGTCCTTTCCTGCCCACATAAATGACACAAAAGGCACTTGTCCTCAAGTCCCCCTTTCCTAATGCCTAGTAAGTGACCCCCATCCTTCATCTGAGTGGCCCTGCATTGTGTGCTGTGTTCTCCCTAGGCAACCATGTGTAACGAAACTGTAACACGTTCTGGTTTCTCCCTCTTGATCTGTTCCTTGCCTTACCATACATCATTCACGGTTATATGATTAAAATACTATCCCATGTTGCATTTTCAAATTGCATGGAAAGTCATTTGCTTCTGTTCTCTACTGCCCGGATGTATTCCATATTCTAATAATGGACTGAAGGCTATGAGCATCTCATTGGACTTAAAACTTAGCACACCAAGAGTTGTGACTTAAAATAACTGCTACTGGTGTTTAAAAGCACGTTTAATTTAATTTTTCATTCATAAATAAAAGGAGTTGGTTTAGTGAGAATCAATAAGAACTCAGGGCCATTATAAAACACAAAAGTATGCTGAAAAAAATAAAATCAAATCAATAAACTCCATGAAACTTTCCCCAAAGATATGAACAAAAGTAGAATAACTTCCTATATATCTTCCCTGATAACCAGTGACCCCACTCTCCTTTTAGCCTCACGTTCTTGTAGCTTCCAGTATCCCAAGATTACTTTTGAAAGTTTGAAGATTCTGCCTCTTGACAGTTTATCTGCACTTACCATTTAGCCTTGTTCACTTTCTATAAATCCTCTCAACATTACCTACGGAGACAACTATTGCACGACAACTATTGCACTATTGGCATTGTTTTGAAATGTATATTATTCAAATGCTAAGTTTCTGCATATCTGATTTCCAGTCCTCACTTCATTTTTAAACGTTCCTTTTATTTTTTTTTCTTACATTTTGTTATCCATCTGCAGGATTTCTTCCAGGGTTATATTTAGAAACACTGAAAATTCAGGGAATCATTGTACCCCAAGCCTATGTTGGTCTGATTGAGGAGTCCTAAATCAGTTTTAGTATCTGGGAAGGCAGTAAATTAGTGTCAGGACTTGACTTTAAGGTCAGCAATTCAGACACAGATAAGAGAAGCTATGAAACAAACTGGGTGTGATTCATGTTTAAATTTATGAAATACTGAGCCAAGAGTTACCATTCTTGGTGGTTGCTGACCCCAAAGAGCTCACAAAATAGATCGAGTAGGAATTCAGTGACATTCCCTAAAACTCCCCTTCTTTCTATCCCTACACACTTTCTTCCTTTGCTTCTGGAAATCTTTCACATCATGAATGTGGACATAGATGGGCCATGGAACTGAAGGTAACACTGCTCATACCCACTTCAAGGGCAGCTTGCAGCATACTAACCGGCTTTTAGAGAACGGGAAATGTTGTGCTTACGGCTATGGAAGAGCCACCTAGGCTGCCTCTGGATGTTCAGTGGACATGATTATTCTCTGGCATGTCAGAGCTGGTTGAATGAGGGGCAGAAAGAGTAAGTTCCTTTTGAGATGGGAAATCTCCCTCGTGTTGAACTCTCGATAAGGGATTTGAAAAACTTTTCTCTAGTCCAGTTCTGCTCAGTATTATATTAGAAGCCATCAGGTGAACAGTGCATAGCATTTCCAAAAGAGGTAAAAACTAATTTGTCACACATATGTTTTCAACAAATGAAAACAAGTCAATCACTAGAGTTGCAGAGATGATTCTTGTTTTATGCTGTAAAATTTTTCATGTAAGGACCATTCATTATATTTTTCCATAATGTTTTTTTTACCATCCTGTTCCTAAATATGTTTTACACAAACGACGTTCTCCATATACATTTGTGGAATAAATCATAGCTTCAGAAAATACAGTGATATTGAGCTTGTGCTCTGGTTTAAAAATTGTTCAATTTCTCAACAATTAGTTCTTCACCTTGCTGAAGTCAAAAAGAAAAAAGACTATTTCACGATCAATTCCAATTTTCAATCTTTTACCACAAGTTGACATGTGAATTTCAATTGCCAGTTGGTCCCTGTTTTATAACCTATTCATTGCAAGCTCTCTAAAAGGTGATATCCAAAAATATAAAATTCAATAAAATACGTGTGAAAAATAAATGCCAATTAATTTCAGTATTTGCTTTGTGATAGAATTCTCACTTCATATTTCTTGAAGCAGATTCCACTTTTCAAGTGTTGTATTCCCAAAATAAACATGTAAACAACAAAGTGAAGATGACAAATGTGCAGGCAAAGAGTTGGAGAAAACTGAAATAATGGCTGCTACAGTTTAGACATGAAAAACTTAGGTGTAAGCTCATAGAAACATGTGTTACTTCAAGGCCCATATTTCTAATGTAAGTATGTGTCTTCTTACATTATAGATTTGCACACATGGATTCTCTCAAAATGCAAGTTTATCACAAATATGATAAAATAAATTAGAAATTTGAAGGTCTGACAGTAAAAAATAAAACACAAAGCAAAACCTTTTGGCCACTAAAGACATATTACAGAATGCTACACTTGAAACCCACTTAATTTACTAATCATTGTCACTCCAACAAATTTTAATTTAAAAAAAGACATACATACAATGTAGAAAAAAAACTGTGTATACATGCACACATAGACACACACACACACACACACACACACACACACACACACACACAATCTGTGCTTTTACCCAAACAGAAAAATAAATATTATTTCTGGAATGTATCAGGACAAGCCTATGCAAAAAAAATAAATAAAAAAATTGCGTTTTTAACCCTACCATCTCATCTCCTGGCCACTCTCTCTTCTATCCTCTGGCTAAACAGAGTTCCAGCCTAAATATTTTACCCTAATGCTGTCTTTTTAATGTTCTGCCTTGTACATCAAAATTATTCCCCTCATTGCACTCAAAATACTTTGGAAAAATATTCAAAAGATTAGCCAGGATAAGGGTAGAAGTGGAAATAGGGATTGAGGTAGCTGAGCTAGTAGGTAGACCATCCTCTTATACACATTTCAGTCTTTCATAATTTTCTAGAACACTCACTCCAGACCCCCCAAATTTCCACACTTCAATTAGCATGTGAGAAAAATTATCTGAAGTAAAACAAAGTTGCAACAGCACCTAGAACAGTTACTGCTACATAGTAGACACTCCTTAAATATTTATTGCACAAGTAAATATTTGCTGAGCAGGTAAGTGAATAAAAAGCGTATCTGAATGGAAAAGGAACCTGCTTTCATTTGGATGGCCCAGAATGACAGTGTTAGCAGAAATAGTGAAACTCTAAGTTCTGAACACTTGGCTCCATTTCAAGTATATCCTCCATTTCAAGTATATCTCTGTCTTTTAGATGCAAATTTTCTGGGATTTGTGACAAATGTCACTACCATTTCATGTGAATACCTTAAGTCCATTCCTCCTTGATAGAAAACTTAGTATTCCAGAATTTGAGAGCTTTAAAGAACTTTATAAATCATGCTGTTCAAACTCCCTAATACACATAAGGAAATTAAGACCTAAGGTCTCAGGGCATAGTGCTAGAACTGATACGAGCATGCAGATCTCCCAAGTAACAGTCTTGAAATATTTTAATGCTACCTTACATCAACATGAAAATGTAGAGACACAGTTGGAGGATATATTTAAAGGAAAAAGAATACAAAAATGGACCAGAAGGTAAAGGGGGAGGGAAATGATAGATGAGGGTAAAGGGGATCAAATATATGGTGAAGGAAAGAGAACTGACTCTGGGTGGTGAACACACAATGTGATATATAGATGGTGTAATACAGAATTGTACACCTGAAACCTATGTAACTTTACTAACAATTGTCACCCCAATAAACTTTAATTTAAAAAAAGAATGCAAAAATGGGATTGAGGAGCTAACCAAGGACATTTTATCACCTATTAAGTTTTATTCAAGATTGGCAATGAAAATTCAAGAGCATTTTTGTTTGGCAGTGGGTCTAGTTTAGCAAAGTTAGGAGTAAATTAATGCAATGTACTAATTTTGCATCTGTGAATAACCAGCAGAGAAGAAATGATGTTAACCCAAAGGAATGATGGTCTCTTTGGCTCACAAATTATACCTAATAGGTACCATTAGGTGATCTACTCGAGGTTAGTCTTATGCATTCAGCAGCTATAAACATTAATACTTAATTTTTCAAATCTGTTCAAATACTTTCTTCACACTGGATGCTGACGTGCCACTTTATCCTCTCCTTTTATAACAAATAAAGCCATCAGACCTTAAGATAAACTCAAAGTTCTAGCTAAATATTCTTTCGGCCCTCTACAAGATTCTTCACAATACCAGGCTTACAATAGATGCTTAAAAACTAGTTGGGAGAACAAAAAGAGATAGCAATGCAAAAGCCATAAGGATAATTGTTGAGAGCTTCCTCCTGTCAATCAGAACATTCATATTCTATTGGCCAATTTGGAGTAGATAGGAGTCAGCTCTCCAGTCATGATTCTAAGAGCTCAGGTTACATAGACTAGGATCAGACTTAAACCATTGGTTTTCTGAGAAAATGGATGATGCCCTGCCTACAACTTAATACCTGTACCAAAAAACACCAATGAAAGGATACAAAAGAGATAAATATTTTCTGCACTGACACATATCTGCTGGCTCAGTGTTTCCAAGGTGTCAGTAGCCCAATAATGTACAACTGGCTTTCATCTGTTTTTCATATTGAGTTTCCAAGTAAGAATTTACTTAAACAAAGAGTCTTGTATCAACACAGTAAAAATAAAGGTAAAAAGTATTGCTAGAGCTTCTCACCATTATAAACATCAATGAAGAGAAACGATATAAATGTGATAAAAATTGAACCTACTTATCACATGCTTCTTTGTAAATATGATTTTGACTATTGCTAAGAAGGATATTGATAGTCAGATTGCTTAAGGGAAGAGCCTTTCTGAGTCATGTTTGCCCCAGCAAAGCAAAACATTTTATTTAAGTAACTGTTTTCATAAATAGATAATATAGGGCATGATATGTTTTTGATTGAAGTACATAGATACTCATAAATTACATTTTTACAATCTCTGCACCTGCATTCAATTATAATTTATTAGTGAAAAAATTCACTTAGTTACAACTCATTAAAGATAAAATTCTGACTTGTAAAAATATTACATCACATATAGAAATCAATAGATACTGCCATTTTTGACTACTGCTCAGCATCTTTTTGATTATAGCTATATTGGTTTTAAGAAAAATGGAAAGTAATAAAAGGATGCTGTAAAATTGAAAAAAGGGTTGTGTAGAGCTATAAAAAACAGATAATGCAGAGATATCTAAGGAAATGTCATACCAAAATTATCATCAACACAAACACTTTTCTATGAATCAGAAAGCTATCTGACTGGGAATCTAAATATAAGAGTAGAAGGAAGTAAAAAAAATCACATCAATGATTTACAAAGCATAAATCTAAGCTACTATTACCTGCTATAAAAATATACTGCAAGTTAAAATGGTATACCATGTAAAAGCAAAGACCATGTCTTCCTATCACTTAAAAGCAAACTTTAAAAATCAATGAGTCAGGTCTTTCACTTCTAGATGGAATAAAGACTGGATTTACCCTCCTCTCTGAAATAATCACAAGCCAAATATCTTAAAAACAGTTTTCAAGATACTAGACATTAAAAAACAAAGAACACTGACCCCTGAGAGATGGAAAGCAAAGGAGGTGAGCCTTATAATTCCCTTAACTCACTACCTTGAGAGGATTGTCAGGATGCAATGAAGAGAGGGTTAACCCAAGTAGAGTTTGACAGAATCTCTGAATTGAAGAAATGGAGCTGAGTGTCCAAGTAGACCAACATAGCTGAAGTATACAGGAGAGCTGGGTAGGAAAGAACTGCATACAGAGAGAACTCTGGAGAACTACATAGGGTCCCATTCAGATATTCAGCTGAGTACTGACCAGTATATACCCAGTGCTAGAAAACTACCTGCAGGTGGGGAAAGAACCTTAAAAAATAATTAGAAGAAGCAGTAGCTCACACAGGGGTGGGAAATGTATCTGTTCTTACCAATAGACTGGAAAACCTCATAATTTGGGGGGCATTGAGTCAAGTACTCAGAATGGTATTGCATAGTACTGGGGAATAATTTGCTCTAAACTAACCATTGAAATGTTCACATATAACAATGTTATAAACACAACATGAAAGGATCCATTTATTTACAAGAAACTTAACTGCAAACCAGAACAAAGCTTTGGAATATTTATAAGAATATAAAAATGCCCAGCATTCAATAAGGTAGAATTCAAATTACCTGGCATTCAATCTAAAGTTAGTAGACATACAAAGAAGCAGGAAAATATAACCCATAATGAGGGGAAAAGTCGAGGCATTGAAACTGACTCAGAACTGAAAAGATGTTTGATTTAGTAGACAAGAACAGTAAAATACATTAAAACACATTTCATATGTCCAAAATGTTAGAGAAATGGATGATACAAAAATACAAATCAAACTTCTAGTGAAGAAAACTACAAAATCTGCTATGAAAAGTACACTGAGATTGGATTAATGACAGATTAGACATTGCCAAAGAAATGATTAGTAAAGTTAAAGACACAGTAATAGAAACTATGCAAAAAGAAACATGGAAAGAGAGCAAAAAGAATTACAAAATGAAAAGAGCATCAGTAAGCGAAGGAACAATTTTAAGTCGACTAATATATGTGTCATTGGAGTCTCCAGAAGAGAAGAGAAAGAGAAGGGGGACAGGGAAAAAAATTTAAATAAATAATGGCCAACATTTTCCAAAGTTGATGAAAATGATAAATTTACAGATTAAAAAACCTGAACACATAATCAGAAAATTATCACTAAAGTAAATGTTACAGGAAGTACTTTACAGATAGAAGGAAAATGATACTAAATGAAAATCTGAATCTACGCAAAAAATGAAGACCACTGAAAATGGGCAAACAGGTAGAATATTTTTTCTTATTATTTAAATCTCTTTAAGCGTTACCTGACTTTAACAGAAAGAACAATAATTTGTGGGGTTTATAACTTACGTATAGTTGAAATATATGAAAACAATATTATAAAAGCTATTATGTGAGCAGTAAAATGGACATAAAGTCCTTGAACTATATATGAAATGGTATAATATTATTTTAAAGCAGACTATGATAAGTTGCTATAAACCCTAAAGCAACAATTAAAATGACAAATAGCTACAGCTAATATGCCAACAAAAGAGATACAATGGAATTTTTTAAAAATCCAAAAGAAGACATAAAAAGAGGAAAAGTGAACAGAATGCCAATGAGAGAGATAGAAAACAAACAGTATGATAGATGAACAACAATCCAAATCAATAATCACAGTAAATACAAGTGGTCTAAACATCCCTATTAAAAGGAAGAGCTTGTCAGATTGGATTATAAGAAAGTAAGAGTCAACTATATGCTGCACACAAGAAACAAATTTTAAACATAAAGGCAGAGATGAGTCAAAAATAAAAGATGGGAAAAGATAGACCATGCTTATAGTAATACAAAATAAAGTTTCAGTGGTTATATTAACATCATAAACAGTAGGTTTCTGAACAAAAAAAATTTACCAGGATAAAGATCATTTCATAATGATAAAGATGTCAATTTATCAAAAGGACAATCCAAAAAGTTCATGCAACTTTTAACACAAAATATCAAAGCCCATTCAAGAAGAAATAGGCAACCTAAATAGCCACCTGTCCATTAAATAAATTTAATTTGTAGTTTAAAACCTTCCCACAAAGAAAATTCTAAACTCAGATGGTTTTTACCAGAAAATTCTACCAAGTATTTGAGATTGAAATAATACAAATTCTGTAAAATTTTATCTAGAAAAGTATAAAAAAGTTCCCTCTCATTCTCTATGGCCAGCATTATCCTGATGTCAGAACCACATAAAAAAATTACAAGAAAACTACAAATCAATACACCTCGTGAATGGAATACATAAAAGAAATCTTGAAAACTTAATAATAAGAAAATAAATCCATAAAAAATGGACAGATATCTTGGAAACTTCATGAAAGAAGATATACATGTTGCAAATAAGCACATAAAATCATTAGGGAAATGAAAATTAAATCCACAATTAAGTATCACTACATAGTACCTATTAGAATGTCTAAAATTTTTTAAATTGGCCATACCAAGTGGTGGTGAGAATGTGGAGCACCTGGAACTCTCATACACAGCTAGTGGGAATGTAAAATGGTACAACCACTTTAGAAAACATTTTGCCAGTTTCTTAAAAACTAAATATATACATACCATACTATTAGACCATTCTACTTCTAGTTATTTATCCAGGAGAAATGGAGACATACATCTATAAAAAGACTTGAAGTTGTATTCCCATGTTTATAGCAGATTTATCTGTAATAGTCACTAATTGGAAATAATTAAAATAGCCATTAATTGGTGAAGGAATAAATGATTGTGTCCATACAATGGACTACTATTCAGCAATTAAAAACTAATGAACTATTGTTACATGTAATAACATGGATGCATCTCAGTATAATTATGTTGAGTGAAAGAGACCAAGGAAAAAGAGTACATATTGCATAATTTTATGTCTATAAAATTCTAGAAAATATCAACTAACCCATAATGACACAGAGCTAAACAGTAGTTGCCTGAGAACAGATAGAATGTATTAATAAAGACATGATATTGCATTTTCTCATTGCCCTTTTGTAAGGCTAAGATTTAGGATTGTACAATTGGTTATATACAAAATCCAGGCAGGAGTAGGCAAGCATGGCAGACCTGACCAGGAACTCCCTTAGGAGGAAAACTGAACATACCAATTGAGAATGAAGACTGATACTTGGAGCTATGAACACCCACCACCACTACCAAGCCTAGTTTAGCACTTGCCACATTCTCCCAAGTTTTAATGAAATAAGAAGGGACTCACTCTATTACCAAAAGATCATCTTAAAGGCATTGCATCATACAAAATATCAACTTGTCTTTTCCACTTAGCCCCTATGTGGTTGCAGAAGACAACAATCTTACACCTTGACATAGCAGCTTGTGGTCTCATTCTTTCCCACTCTTACTGGGCACTACCACCAAGCTTATGATACAAGTTCCCTCATGATCTCTCCCTTGTCTCTTCTGCAGTCCTATCTCAACCCAATTTTTATCTAATCTAAACTATTTCAGTTCTCCTACAGAACCATGCTTGTTCACAATTCCATGCCTTCATATAAGGCCCTTTATAGGTGCTAAGTAATTTGGTTTTCAGTCTGAAAGCAATGGTAGTCTGTGAAGCTTGTTAAGCTAGACAATGACACAGTTCATTTACATTTTAAAAAGCTGAGTCCAGGCTTGAGAGGAAGTTGTTTGGATAAGGAGAGCTATGTCTTCTAGGGAATATCTATAAAAACACTGTATAGATTGCCTGTGACCTCCTCTATGTAAGAAAGAAGTGATAAATACCCCAAAGCATCCCTCACAAGAGGAAGGAAAGGACAGTCTGAGGTGTATATTTTGACAGGTGGAGAAGTGAAGGACTTACTCCTCAATGGGCTTGGAATTTTCCTGTGGCAGCAAGTTGTTAGTATTAAGTTTCGATGAGGATTTTGGAAGTTTGAAATGATTCTGAGAAATTATGAGATGGTAAATAGTTATTTAAGATTTCCAGGCTGCAGTAGAGCTGGTGATTATGAATTTTTATTGGAAACAAATCACAAATTGTGCATATTTAATTAGATTATTTAACAGCTTGGGTACAAAAGCAGAAAAGACAGAGATTGTATTGATTTAGCCTTAGGGATTGGTCAGGTAAGTATAGTGGAAATGCCAGAAATTTTATGAATATAGAGATGACATCAGAAATTTTGGGTAAGTTTAGAGGATCAGGAGTGGGGAAGAGAGTGAATGGGGAATGGGTATGAATAATGCATTGAGTTATGGGGGTAAGTTTCATACAGTTGGTGGCAGACCCACACACTGGCTGACTCTATTTCACTCGCTCTAATTTTCTTTCAGAGTCACTGCAATCTGAATTTTTTTGTACACCAAGCTATTGCAACTGTTTCTCCAAGGTAACTGATGCCCTTTTTACCATTGAAACCCTTTCTCAATCCTTATCTTCCCTGCCATCAGGAAACCTAGATCCCTGAGACCCACATAGGAAATTTCATTAAGAGTGCTTCATCTTGGATGTTGGAGAGGTACCTCAAATTCTCCAAAACATTGCCCGTCAAAACTGACCATTACCCTTGGATTTTAATCTCAGGAAACAGAACCACAATTAATTGGGGAACCCAAGCCAGAAATTTAAATTTTCCTTACCTGCCTATTCAGACAGTTTCTAGTTCTTGTCACTTATAACTCTTAAGTGTCCCTCACTCTCATTCTGTTCAGTCTTACACGGGTTGGGTCCTCTTTAGCAGTGGACACTATTAACAATTCTCCTTAAAGGACAAATTATTGTTGACCTCCACAGCAAACTGCTCTACTGGTTCTGCTCTTTCTTCCTGATCACTCTTTTCAGACCCTTTTGGAGAATCCATTTTCTATTCATCACTCAAATAATGATTTCTTATTCTCCACTACATTTCCTAAAGGACGTGGCACATTGTAGGATATAAAAACACATATTACATTTTGTAGAATAAATAAATGTCTGAATGTTGACCACCTTAATGCGTAACAAGAGTTCATATTGAGACAATCCTAGACAAACCAGGCAGATTGCACACATCTCTTTATCTCTGTTCAAAACTAAGTTTCCTCTAAATTGTCAGTAGAGGAATAAATAAAATATAAACCTGAAAGAAATAGAAAATGGAAAGGAAACCATAAGCAGATGAGAGACTTCAACCCATTTTTAGAAGATGAAAAGCAGGCAGAAGAGAGGCAAGTGCAGAAGAGAAGAGAAGTTTGAACTTAAATGCATAAAGGAGGGACACAACAGGAACGCAGCAGAGCTGCTCCCAGATTATGATTGTCTCAGAAGTTCCATAGGCATCAGGTCTTATGGAAGGCAGGGATGACCAAGGAGCAGGAAATAAGGGAATTGATTGGAGTTCTCAAGAAACAATTAGACCACCACGCCCTTACCACATCCCCAAACAGTCAGATTTCTGCCCAAACCCCATACAAGTCTGGAGATTTATACCTTATTGTCCAGAGAAATTGAGTCGGAGAGATGCTGAGCTCAGGGACAGTGGAAGAACACAGATTGTGGACCCAAAAATAGAGGTATTAATTTAAAACAGGTGAGAGCTTCTCTTACCTCCTTGCCTCTACTTGGCTCCCTCAACACTTGCAGCCAGGCTTATAACATCAAACAAAAAGTGATGGCAGGTGAGTACTTCTCTGCAGAAACTTAATGGCCCCAAACCTACAGAAATGACGTTGGGAATTCTGCTTGGAAAACGCAGGCTTCCATCTGACTACAATAGAGTGAGGCCCCCAAACCAACCAACTATGCATGAATCTGGGGCTTCCTATCAGCTTTTGGTGCCTCACTCTAGAAGGAACTAAAAGCCAATAATCTTGACATTGAGGAAAGCCACTGATCAAAACATGCAAACTGGGGAAGCAAAAATAACTCACATTACACAGAAGAAATGGAAGCTATCAAGATACTTTTATCACTTTGAGGCTATGAAACACTTTTGCATCCATGGAACGAGAATGAGATGCTACAAAAAGAAAATAATGAAATCACAGAAAGCCTTTTGAACATGGAATCATTTAGGATACACAAAGCGTTGTTGTGGTAACAAATAGAAAATCTCAGGGTTTAGCACAGGGTTTAGCAAGTTTACTTGCTTGCACAGCTTGTCGTTGGTCCTGGTGTCTCCAGAACAGCTGTTCCCTGAATGGAGGCTGGACATCTCAACTAGGCTGCTCTAAACTTGTGAAACACATATTTTAATATGAGGCTTTGGGATTCCCCATCACAGAGAAAGAGTGTGGAGAATCACATAGCAGCAATTAAATATTTTCATCCCAATGTCTCCATATTTCATTGGCCAATAACGCAAGGGATTTGGCCTTTTTGAAATACAAAGGCATAGGAATTGAATCACTTCACATGTTTGGCAAGGAGAGGAGAATTAAATGTTGATGAGCTCTAGTAATATCTACCCTAGAAATTTGACTAGGGCAACTCTCAGAAAGTTAGAACAAAAACACAAAGAGATGGGGTTGAAGAGAAAACACAAGAAAAATATCAGGATAATCTAAAATATATATAATTGGTTCTGTTTCTCTGGAAAACCCAAACTAATATTAGTCTGGGTTTTCCAGAAAAACAGAACCAATATTAAGGGATTGACACATGATTATGGAGGCTAAGAAGTACTACTATCTGTTGTCTATAAACTGGAGACCCAGGAAAACTAATGATATAATTGTAGTCTGAGTCTGAGGCGTGATAACCAGAGGAGCCACTGATGTAAGTCACATTCTGAGGTCAGAAAAAGATGAGATATTTCAGGTTAATCAGTAAGGAAGAAGGAAAGGGGCAGGGGAACAAATTCTCCCTTCCTGTGTTTTCATATTCTGTTCAGGCACTCAGCTGATCCACGTTGGGGACAGCAATTTTCTTTACTGAGTTCACTAATTCAATGTCAGTCTTATCCAGACACACCCCGAAGAAATGTTCATCTGGGCTCCCCATAGCCACGCAAATAGACAGATAAAATTAGCTATCACAGTGTCCAACTAAAAGGACACCCACAAAACAGAAACGGAGACATTATCAAGAGATAATAATGCAAAACATTTCCTGAACCTGAAAAATGTGCATCCGTGGATTGCAATGGCCCATCAAAGCCAAGCACAATAAATTGTCCAGTGTGGAACAACACAGGTTACGTTAAAGCGATTAAAGATTAGAATGACATCAGTATTCAACATCCATCCACATTGAGAAGTACTAGGCAATACAGCAATTCTTTCAAAAACCTGAATGTATTAATTTTTCACCCCAGATCACTAGACACAATCAGACAAATATGTAAGTAATATGGAACTAGAATAAAAACATTTTTAAATTTGCAAGTTATCAAATTTTAATCTCCCATGCAGCATTTCTCAGGAATCAGCTCAAGGATGTCAGTTACCAAAGCAAGGAAGCTAACCACGAAAGAGGAGGATGGGGTCCAGATTTCAGGAGGTTCCACATGTGAGTAGATTAGAGACGCAAAGGGACTGCCCTGGAGCGTGGTGCAGGGAAGTCCCAGGACGACAGCTGAGCAGCCAGAAGAGCTACCCGTCCACACTCAAGTGGAGAACTCAGACTTCCAGGAGCAAAGTTTTCAGAAAAATAATTTAAAAATGAAACATTTGACTTTATGGCACATTATACTGAGAAGTTGTTAGAAAGGTATGGAGAGAATCAGTGATAATTACAAAGAAAACAAGGTAAGCATGTGCTTTGGGATTAACAAAAATTTGTACAAGGAAAGAGATCATAGAGCAACATTTGCCTGAGTAAAAATGTCTACCTAGTCCTGATAATGTAAACACAGAATACTGATTCACCCTACTGGGAAAGTGGCAACGCAGGGAAGAAGCAGTTAGAGACTTGAACCCTCATGTCTCTTCAAATCAATCGGTAATAGCTAAACTTAACTAATAAATAAACAGCAGAATAAGAATACTAATAGAAACATGGAGGTAAATGCCACCCAAACATCTGTAAGAGTTGAATCTGGTTTCTTCTGAGAATCAAAACTAGGAGAAAAGGGAAGAGGAAGCAGAAGGGGGCTTTTGAAGCTGCATGCAGGTGTTAGTTTGGCAGACATTTTAAACATATATTTTAAAAGTTTTAGAGGTTATTTTTAAAAGAGTGAAAGGGAAAATGTGAAACTGAGAACTAATCATAGAAATGATAATGAATTCCTTGTGACAGCAGTGCTTATCTCCACAACTGAATTATTCAGGCCCTCCTCACGGGGGCATTTCCACTGGGGTTTGCCATTTGCTTTGACAGACTCTAATGCCTTGTTCCCGATGGAGCCTTTCCTGAACCCTCTGAGCTTACCAAGGTCAGAGATGTGAGTGCCAACGGCCTTCCAGATTCTGAGAGAAAAAGGGAAATTGGGAACCTCCCAGAACCAACAGGGAACACTGGAAAGACTGTGGTTCAAAGAAATGAGAAACTGAGTTAAAAATTTTGCCTTGAATGGCTTAAACCTCTCAGCCATCACACTTCAGTGTCACCTGCTTCAATAAGATCACACTAGGTGAGATCAGCAGGTTGGGTGGGAGTTCTGTGTGTGCCAGAAGGTGGGGAAAGGGAGGAAAGAAGGAAGAGGCAATTTCCCTGGGACAGAGTGCTGTTCTCAGATGAGCCACCTCTTTTTGGCTATTCTAAATTACTTCCTTTTTTTTCATGTCAATCATTTATTACAAGGCCCTTAGAGATACTGAGTTTCCTTTACCCACTGATATTTTATTCAAAATTTTAATATATTACATTGGTAAATCAAATAGCCCACTAGTTACACCCTCCCTGAAGACGTACTCTGAGCAAGCCTTGAGAGTCTCTGCTTTTCTGACTAAATAAGAACAAAACTGCTTGTTTGAATTCTCCGTTACACATAATGGAATCCACACAGGTGTCCTGAGCAACAGTGTCAGGGTAGGGCTTCCAGAGACTGGGATTCACTGATATCTCACTGAAAAGCATATCCTGGTTCCAAATGTATGTAAATGGAGAAATGGGGTTTGAGACAAGTGATTTGGCTTCATAAGCAACCTTAATGGAGAGAGAAGGTTACCATAGGGAACTTGCTAGCATTACATGAGGCGGTGGATAAGGGAGGTCATGAGATCCAGGTACAGTGAGGAGCTTCTGCCTCAGGACATTGCAATATATCCTTTAGAAATGGGAATTAACTATGTTGAATCTTTTGCCTTTGTATTTAAGAAAAAAGAAGAAGAAGAATATTTTGAGTGCGTGACCCATGTCTCTCCTTTCTTTTAGAGTTGCCTGTGTGAAGGGGAGGCCTTACAGAGATGACTGTACCATAGTGAGTTCTTGTTCATTCTTGGAAGGTCACCCGAAAGCTCCTTTGCTTGGCTCAGAATGCATGTGGAAGCTGGAGGCTTCACTCAGATCTCGCCATTGCCGTATAATTACAGCACATGCACCTCCTGGCAAGTCGTTTTCCCTTTCTCCAGACACTTTATTTTGAAGTGCTGAGTGAACCTATCACATCCAAGTGTTAATGACAAATTTTTTTGTCACCTGGTGTGGGGGTAGGGAATTTAATTTAGAATAAGAGAGGGCCAAGGATGATTAGATTTTCTGCCCTAATTTATGGAAGGGTTGTTTTCAGTCAGAAAGTCCTGCCCAATCCCCAACAAATCTGAGATTTTAAAAAATATTTTGACAATGCATGGATATATAATTATAAAATTTACCACTATGCTGCTTGCCTTATATTAGGCATGTAAAATATGTATTTTTTTTTATTTAAAAGTAATAGTTACCTTTAAAAATTAAGAAGAGTGCTTAAAGTATTCAGGTGGTATGGCTTTGTGCATCAACTCAGACAGGATTTCTTGAAGAATCAAGTTTAGACACAAATAAAACTTACTGAAGGAGCAGGGAGAGACAAATCTAGGCATAGGGAACATTTTGAGCAAAAATTCAGAAGCAAGATAGGTGATCCATGTAATACAACGGCCATATGATACCCAGGGCCAGCATTTTACAACTTCAAAGAAGACGTCATAAATACTGATGATTTGGCAGCAAGAACAGCCTCAAGTGGCCTCTTCAAGGTCTATGTAACCCCAGAACTCCCTCACTTGTCACTTCCTGCCTCACCCATTCAAGTTATAAACATCAGCCAGTCAGTCATTCCTCACCTCTTTCCACCTCTCCCTGAGTGGCCCTATGACCTTCTTAGGTGTAAAAATCTAAATCAGAGATATGAATAAAAAAAAAATAACAGAACTAAGTGCATTTTTAGTTGAGTCAGGTGGATAGCTTTATGCTACTTCAATAGATTTACAGTCTTGCAAATTCATCATGGCAATTGCCTCAAAATAAAAGAGCACATGAAAGACTCAAGAAGTTCCATTCTTTAGCATAAAATGAAAACAAAATAGATTTTGTGGTTGAACACGAAAGGCTATGCAATAAAAATAAGTGATTTCAGCATCCTACAAGAGGGACTGAGATAAGAACTTCTTTAATATGTGGATATGGACTTCCACGAAGAGAATCATAAAATGAAGGTTACAAATCAGTGTGAAGTTCAATGTGCAGTGTATGTCTTTGTCACTGGGAACTTCTCTAGTCACCTTTAGAACAAAAATTAAGAATTGGGATAAAAATGAAATTGGAAGAAAATGGAATTTCTATTTCCTTTCTAAAGTTAATATAACAAGCTCTTAGTGCCCAACTGTGGCAATCTGTCCAGCCTCTGAGATAAAGTTCATGAAGAGACCTGTGTCCTGTCTTCTGCCAGTGGCAGTGTCATGGAAAAAAAAGACTTGGTCCACAAAAGCCAGCTAGGCCATTGAAAATATCCCCTTTCAAAAGGACACATATAAAGATTGTTTTATAGTTTCATATATTTTTATAAACAGGGGTATATTTAATCCCAAACCATTTTTTTTCCTGATATAATGAATTGTCAGAAACACCTAGCTATACTAGTAGAGACAGATACTTTTATCATTTGTTGTATAAGAAAAAAAATCTAATGATTTGTTTTTTTGTTTTCCTTTTGCATTTCCACAACTTTAGGATTTCACAGGTTTGGGGTATATTACTAGTTCTGTTACACAAAATTAAACCCATACAACACATATGTTTTGACCTTTTTCAAAATCAGATTTATGTTGGCTCCTAAGTGCAGAAGTTTTCTATTTCCTTAAATAAAAGGAGGGAGGGATCGTGATTATAGCAAAAATAACATTCAATTCAGCTTCATAAGACCTGAAATCAAAGTCTTAGAATGAAGAGAAATCCAAGAGATCCACTGATGTTAACCAAACGTCATATTTTGCAAATAAGGAAAGTGAAAATCCGGAGAGATTAAAAGGGAAAAGATGGAGCTAGACCACTCCCTTTCAATTCAGCACTTCTGTCCATGAACTCTGTTTTCCTGGAGCAGTCTGTTCCTTCCTTAGATACCTAGCTGTAAGAGGAGGGATAAGGAGACTAGATTCAGACGCTGTAAGGGTTTAAGACACAGCAAATTGCATGTTGTATGATATATAAGGCTAAATAAGAAAATAAGAAGAAACACCCAATTTACGGGAATTGAATTCAAATTAAAGCAACACCAATATCAACAACAAACCTATGTGTTGACATTCTTCCAAACTTGTCCCCACTACGTAATGGGCACCCACAAGTCATATTTCCTCCTGGAGCTTCAGTGCCTCATTTAGATTTTCCAAGATGCCTTCAAGATTACACATATGATTGTTATGAAAAACAGATAGTTATGAAAATTTTCCAGTGATGAACAATTCCATGATGCTATCCTGTAAAAACACCTCTCTCTGGTTTACATTGTTCCATATCATTGTCTTGTGCTTCCCATCTTTTTCTTTGGAAGGTAACAGATGAATAAACGAGCAGACAACTCATCGTTATGCTAGTAAGAGTGAAAGCTAAATAAACAAATCTTTACTGACCTTTTACTCAATGGCAGATATTGTGTAAAACATATTTTGCACATATGATTTCAATAAATTCTCACAACAGCTGTGTGATACAGGCTCTTCTTGTTATTTAATAGATGGGAAACTAAATCTCAGAATGGTTGAGTGACTTCTTCAAATTCACCTACCTCAAAACGAAAAAGCGCAGTTTCAAACCCAGATCTTCTGTGTTTTAACTCAATGTTTTCTCACTAAAACATAATTTTTTTTCTAGTAATAGCAGATGAATAATATACTTACAGAAACTCATTTCATACAATGAAGTGAGTTCTCTACTCTTGTTTGCTTCCACCATGCTGGGCATACATTTATGACTTAAATTAAGATATAGAAATACTTATATTTGTAGGTTTTTCATTATGCCACGCTGAATCATACAGATTTAGTATTTTATTACTTGGTAGAAGGTTCACCAGCCTATAATCTCATGTGATGTATTAGTTTCTGAAGTTGTACATAGTTGCTTTTGTAATATATTAAGAATTATTCTTTTATGAATGATTTTAGTGATTCCATTTCCTTCCTAATTACTGACATGAGGGCCTCTCACTAGGGAACTCGGTAAAGCTTCACTCAGGAAGGGAAGTTCGAGTTGGGATTTAAAAAATGTTCAATTGTTTGTAGTTTCCTATCTGTTACATTACATTTTCTGGCCCTGGGGTGGCCTGTTAGCTCAGTTGGTTGGAGCATGGTGCTAATAACACCAAGGTTGCCGGTTCGATTCCCGCATGGGCCACTGTGAGCTGAGCCCTCCTTAAAAAAAAAAAAAAAAAAAAAAAAATTCTGACCCCTTCCACACGTAAAATTCTATACACCAGAATTTTACACACACCAAAAACAAATAAACAAACAAAATACCTCCACCCCACCCCCCAAAAAATACCAGCTTTAGCAGAATCAAGTGATTTTTTTTTGCAATATCAATATTTTAAATATTTCTTTCATAGCTGAAATAATTATTCTTACTTCCTATCCTGGAAATACAAATCCTTGCATGTTTGCTCTTCTTAAGAAAGTGGGGTACATCTGTATCATTGTAGACTATAAATATCAATCGAATATTCAGATCAGACATGAGACACTGAAGCAGAATTTCTTTTTTCTGTACCAAAACTATACACCAACTTTGAAAGTGGCCTTCTTATAATTAGTTGTGCTTATTTATCTATTTGTGTGTCTGTTTGTTTTGTCCTCAAATTATAATTGAATCATATCTTTAATAAGAGCTAGTCTGAGCACATGGATTGTAACCTGCACAAAAGAAATACAAAAGAGCTAAAGGTAAACGGAGAAGACAATGTTAGATTCTACCAACTTGAAAGCCTGTAAGAGATTCTTTCCTGATGAGGATATGATTCTCTGGCCCATTCTGTTTCAATTCGGCCTGAACCAAATTACCCTTCCTGTACCACCTCACACTGATCTCAGGCTTATGTAAATTGTATTTCTTTTCTTTCACTCTGGATCTCCCTGTCATGATGCCGCTGAATCCAGGCAAGAAACCTGATTCTGACTTCTGGTTACATCCTTTGTATGACAGTTTGATTTGAGCAATCTTAATCTTGGCGTATGCCTAGACTCATTAACTGAATTCCAGTGATTCATCAGAAAACATACTTCTCTTTCCCTGATTATGCAAATTCAATTAACTAACATATTTCTAATTCTAGAAGCAGTTAAGCAAAGCTTTTCACATTTTCTTCATTGGTTGAAATATATATTGGGTTATGAATATGATATAAAGTATGATATGCATTCAATAAAAACTGGTTAAGGTTATTTATTTTTATTTACTTTCAGAAATTTGGTGTTTGATTACTATGCAATAACCACTATGGTCGACATGGTTATTATTTTGCCATTCAATTAAATTATTCCCTAATAGTATTGATTTAATAACCCTTGGGGGGAAATTTCTTTTAAGTTTTTTATAAAACACTGAAGAGAAGTTAGATACAAAGTACAGAGGATGTAAACTCTAACTTCAAAAAGTTTAAAGTTTGATGAGGGTAACAGTTGTGAAAACAAATCAATTATGATTCAACATTACATACAGAAGCATAAAAAAGTGGAATCAGAGTGTCATGAGTATGTTTCATTAATTATGAAAACATAATTCATTTAGAAGTTTGTGAAATGTTTAATCAAGGAAGTAGCATTTGAGTTCAAACTTAGAGAATGAAAATCATGAAGGCAAAAAGACATGAAGATGTTGAAACACAATGTATATTAGATTTGGTGAGGTGTCATTGGGCCTTGAGCAGAGAGGGCTTTGGGCGTAGTAGTACTAGGAACTTTTTAGTTTTTTATTTTTCAGTTATACTTGATATTCGATATTATTTTATATTAGTTTCAGGTGTAGAGAGAAGCACAGTGGTTAGACATTTATATAATTTATGAAATGATCACCCCAATAAGTTGATTATCCACCTGGCGCCATACATAGTTATTACAATATTATTGATATATTCCCTATGCTGTATTTTACATCTCCATTACTATTTTGTAACTACCAATTTGTACTTCCTAATCCCTTCCCCTTTTCCACCCAGTCCCCCAACCCCCTTCCCATCTGGCAACCATCAGTTTGTTCTCTGTATCTATGAGTATGTTTCTGTTTTGTTTGTTCATTTACTTTGTTCCTTCTTCCACATATAAGTGAGATCATATGGTATTTTTCTTCCTCTGTCTAACTTATTTCACTTACCATAATACCCTTTAGGTCTATTCATGTTATTGTAAATGGTAAGATTTCATTCTTTTTTATGGCCACATGACAGTCCATGGACGGTATGGACCACCTCTGTGCTGATTCTTGCGGACTCAAAGCAACCCGAATGAATGGCCTGCTTTGTGGGGGTATATAGCACACTAGGGAGCAACTATTACGTTCAGCCAAGATATGTCCTTTTCCTGGGCCCCTTTGGGGCTTCTTGCTCCCTTTTCAAAAGTGCAGGCTTTCCTAGCAGACCAGGTAATCCGAAGCATGGCCTCCGCCTTTGGCATAGGATCCCTCTGGAACATCTTTGTCAGAGTGGTGGCTCTTGTTACCTGAGCTATCTCCCCAGTGGGTGGTCTCCAGCATGGCCAATCAGCTCCTATCATGGTGCATTTGCTAATCAAACCCCCAGCCACCCCATGCACAGAAGAAGCCCAAGAAGGCAGGGTCCAAAAGTACCCCCTCTTGCCACCATATCAAATTAATTTTCATTAGATTAATACAATCACATACAACTATCTTCACTGATGGGGTAGAAGAATTTTAGAAAGGAATTTTAAAATAATGAAAGACAAAAGTTCTAGTTACTGCAAACTTTCCTTTAAATCTTAAATTCTAAACCATTTGGAATGATGGTGTGCCAAATGAGAAAGCCTCAAGAAAATTCTCTGGAGAGATTGGAAACGGTGCTTACAAAATGGGGAGAAAGGTATCTCATTCCTTTGCTTAATGGGAACGTCTATATTTGATACCCAGAATGACTTATTTTTAAAACCCCATCTCCTCAGTAACAATTATAACATGAAACAATAATCTGCTTGCAATTTGTACCTGCAGCACTCTTTTACATGTTTAACACAAAAACTCAAAATCGTTACAATGAAGAACAGAATTGAAATAACTTGTATTCTGTTTCTTTGCCATTCTGATCATTGTGCTACCTTTTTTTTTTTTGAATCTACTATTTAAATGTCATAATATGTAGTACCACAGTGTTGGAGAAGCAAGCCATACTTGAACTGCGTTCAAACTTTTCTTGTTATGAAGCTAATCTCAAAATGAATCGATGTAGCTGAATCTCCATCTGGTAGGAGGCAACTGTATAAATGGGAATTCACCAAATTAATGTCCTTGTGAAATATAATGTTTGCTAAAGGGTAAGTATTAACAGTGTGCTAATTTGAAGACTACCTATCTATTATTAATCCTCAGAAAGAACTACAACAACTTTTAGAATTTAGACTAACAAAGTTTTTTTTTGTTTGTTTTTTGTTTTTTCCATGAGGAATATTTTATTCCTGACACTGTTTAGAATTGTCAGAGCCTGGTGATAATTAGAAATTACTGACTCTTGGTCAGTTGTACTATTGTTTTAAAATTTTTTACACAAAGTGTTCTTCCTTCTCGTCTGCACCCTGGGCATTAGGCGCTAATAGTCACTATCTTAGCTAAATGGCTACTGAGTTGAGGAAATGTGAATGTTCTTTTGAGATGTTTAGAGTGGAGCACAAGGCTATTGGGAGAACTTGAGCCATGCAGCAGGAATAATAAGGCTAAACGTATAGATAGAATGAGACTGGGGCCTGCTTTTCACCTGGAGTGCCTGAGTTTTCTGGGGTTCAAGGGGATGCCTCAGTATTCAATTTGACTCAAGTCATTTGGAATGACTCCAGCCAGGAAAACATTTTATGGGAGAGAGAGGGCCACAGGACAAAAAAGTCAAGATGTGCTGCTGGAGGCAGGAGATCAGGCATCTGCTAGAGAGAACATTACCCATACTGGAGAAGAATGCAGTGTGGAGCTTCCCGAAAGGGATCTCTCGACAGATGTCCTACGAGGAGCTCGTATTTATTACCTGCCATGACTGGCCAACCGTCCTCAAGAAAGAATCACAAGCTGCATTGGCTAAATAAATTTTTTTTAAAAATTACTTTTTTCCCTTTTCCTCTTCCTTCCTGGTCCTCTTCTCTCAAACTTGAAGAAATCAGAGAAATAGCATAGTTAATAGAAGAGAAAGAAATTAAGGATGAGGTTTGAAGTTGTAACTCCCCCCCCCCCAATCCCCTCTTCCTTGCTGCTCTTCCCCAATCCAAAGATAAATCTTGGGCACTAAGGAGAATACTATTAGAACAGATTTAAACTAGGCTGGAATTTTACTGAAAATGCATCTGTTTTTTTAGATCTGAAAGTGACCTGAAACAACAGCCTCAGCCAAGTGCCCAGAGATAATGGAGCTTGTTTCAAGGCAGTGCTGAGCTCAGGTGCTCAATAAACTGGTTAAGATAAAATCCTGCCTTTCAATACACCAGTTTGTTATTGATATAAGGAGGCTGACAAACCTTCTTTACTCCCCCAGAAACAACTGTACATACTTCACTTTATATCATAACACTTGCAGATAGGCAAGGTCTTTTCGCTTCAAGCCCCTTGACTTCTGCTCAACACAACCTCTTATGTCTTTATATTTGATGCTTAACTTCCAACCCTCTTGCCATCAGATTTGGCAGGCAGAGCTCTGCAGTCTTCTAGCTCTGTGCTCCCCTACTTAATGCTCTGAAAAGCATAAATCCTATGCCTTTGTCGAGGGAAAAAAGGAGACTTAGTTTTTTTCTCTCCCCATAATGTCCTCCTTACCCAATCCACCCCACTCACAGCTTCTTGCGTGGAAGATTGTCACTTCAGTTTCCCTTTAAGACCAGTTCTTTCCAGGAGCCCACACCTTCTTCTCTAGGGGCTTCTGCTCAGTGCCAGACTCAGCGTCATCGTCATCGGGGGCCGCAGCTAAGCATTCAGATCACTTTTCCCTCCCTACTTACTAATGCTTTGCTTAAGCTCCTCTTACTAATTCCCTCTTCTGCCTTTGCTACACCTGGAGTGTTTTCAATTATCTCAAGGAGTATCATGTAATTCTCAAAAATTTCTCTAGATCAAATCAAATTTTAAATCACTTTCATTTAAATAACAAATCTATGCTTTACAGCATTTTAATGATGGTAATACACTGCCAAAACAGTTTGAGGGGTGTTATGACACAAGTGTGGATACTGCCATGTTTATATTGGTTATTTCTTCCAAATTAAAAGCAAAAGAAAAAAAGCTCAAGTTATCTAATGAGTACATTCAAGTGTTATAGGATAGGGTCTGGGAAATGTTCTCATGCTGCAGGGATGAGTGATAGATAGCATAGTGAGTCAAGAATGGAGCCAGAGAGGAGAAGGGAGGGATAAACAAGACCTTTATTAAATCATGGGAATTGTTTCAAGTTTAGATAGGAATTTGCTGCCCCATAATTTAAAAAATTCAGTACATTATATTTGTGAAGTATTATTCTAAGAACTTTTGTACACTATTTTAATATGTACAACAGCCATATGATGTTTCCACAATTATCTTTAGAGTCAAGGAAACTGACATATAGAATGCTCATCCAAGGAACAGTTTTCAGGATACAAACAACTCTGAATCCTCCCCCTCCATACTGAGAACTGATCTTAGAAATCTTTCCATAATATGTCATTCTGTTTTTAAAACAACAATGTAAAAATATTCCTGGTTAGCCTATCTTCCTTAGTGTAGTTTAGGGGATTGTGTAGTTTATAGCTACTCTTTATTTAGTTCCTTCGATAAATCAGCAACTTTACCTATGTGGTTTCTAAGCATCTCGACTGTTCTGTAGTTAGCAAAAGTGTCCTGGAGCCAGCTCGGACGAGCTGTGGGATATAAAACAGAAAGCAACAAAGGAACAAGACAAAAAAATAAACAAAAACTCATAGACACAGATGATAGTTTAATGGTTACAAGAGGATAAGAAGAGAGAGGGATAGTAGAAGAAGGTAAAGGGCGTCAAATATACGGTGATGAAAGGAGAACTGACTCTGGGTGGTGAACACACAATGTGATATATAAATGATGTTTTACAGAATTGTACACCTGAAACCTATGTAATTTTACTAACCATTATCACCTCAATAAATTTTAACTAAAAAATTTTTTTCAGGACATTTTTTGAGTCACTTAATAAATATTATTAGTAAAACAAAATGTATAAATATATTAAAAACAAATTGTATTAAAAACAAAGGTAATGCATATTTAAAACCCATGACTTCTAATTATTTTAGTGCATTTTACGATCAATTATACTTTGAGGGTACTTATGTTGTTGGCGTCCCTATGGTGGGAACACTATATAAGAGTGTGCTGCTGTGCTTCTCTTCCTGGCTCCATGTTCAGGGACATTACATAGGGAGCTTCAAATTACACATGGTGGGAGTATTTACACTATATGGAAATCAGCCAGTACTACAAATCAGGCTTGATATACTATTTGTTGATAGTATAGTATATAGTATGATAGATAGTATAGTATATAGTATGTTTAGATCTAAGACAGTGATGCCATTCATGTAGATTAAATGTAAAAGTGTTTAAAGTGCTAGTAAGTTATCCTTTACCTAATTTTTATTAAAACAGGAAACAGCCATTCATTTCTTGCTTCTGTACACATGTATATTTTTCTAAATTGACCGGGGCATTTTTGGCACTTACAATTCTAAACCCACACTCTGCTGCTATAGGCTTCCTTTAGCTTAATCTTCATGGAAGCAAGAAACAGCAGTCCACTCAGCAGTGACCAAACCTCAATTATTTTTCCAAAGTTTCTATATGACTCCCCTAGTACTTCTTCTCCCAACATTTTAAAAGAAAGAGAACATTGAAAAAAATCACACAATATGCTAACAGGTTTTTAAACTGTGGTAACTTAAAAATAAGGACTCTACAAGCCTTTAAAAAAAACCAAACTCATTATAAATTGTGTGTATGTAAAATATGACATGCATATAAAAGAGTATGAAAATTTAGATTTACAATTTAAAAGAACAATAACCAAACACCCATGGACTTTATATCTTCTGCTTTTGGCCAAGATTGAAGAAAGGAACCAGATTTGTACTCTGTCCTGAAACAATCACCAAAATAGGACAAAATATTTTTAAAAACTGGGCAAGAAACTAGACAACAAAAGATGAAGGACTGTGATCCCTAAAAGACTAGGCCAATAAATGAGGTAAGACTTACACTTGTCCCAGTTTACTAATTTGAAAGAAGTAGAGGCAGGATAATCCCAGAGGACTCCCTAGGTTTGGGAGGTGGAGATGAATGTCTGGGGAGACCAAAGTGGTCAGAGTTTGCAGAAAGGAGCACCAGAGCACACTGTAAACAAAAAGAATACAACATTTAAAAAATGACTCCATTTACAATGAAATCAAGAACATGAAATAACTATGAATACGTCTGAAGAAAATGTATACTGAATTGTTCACTTTAAACAAATATGTACTATGGAGAAAATTTAAAGGATACTCAAGAAAATGGACAGATTTATCATATTAATTAATTAAAAGACTCAATATTGTTAAGATGCCAAGACAACATTACTATCACCAGAACGAGTGACAAAACAGAAAGGAAAAATCAGCACGTTCATGTGTTGGTGGGAGGGTGGAGCAATGAAAACTGACAAACAGCTGGTAAGACATAAATTATTATTAAACAACTTTGGAAAAATGTTTGGCAATATTATTAAAGCTGACCATGCAATGCCTATTACTGAGCAGTTACACTCCTAGATAGTTTTTCAACTGAAATGCAGACATATATTTACCAGAGATGTGTATTGAAATGTTCTAGGAACTATTCATAAAAGCCAAAACCTCAAAACGACACCAATGCCTATAAACAGCAGAACATATAAATAAATTGGAGTATACTTCCACAATAGAACACTATACAGCAACAAGAATGGATAATCGAAAGCTACATGAAAAAATATGTATCAATCACAAACAGGTAAGGTTGAGAGATGGATGCATGATGTAAGAGAAAATATAGTATATGATTTCACTTCTTTATATACGTATACACAAAATTAATCTGTGTAGTTACCTTGGATGTAAGTGATTAGAAGGGACCATTAAAGAAATCTTCTGGGTGCTGATAATGTTCTGTTTCTTCATCTCAGTGCTGGTTACATGGGTGCTTTCAGTTTGTGAAAATTCATGGAGTGGTCTGTACACTTTAAATATATGCAGGTTTCTGCATGTATTGTAGACTTCAAAACAAAGTTTTAGAAACACTTGGCATCCAAAGCACAACTTCATACCACTGTAGAAAATGCTACCTCTCTAAGACTCTAAAATTAGAAAATGTTTTATAACCAGAGAACAAAAACAAATAAAGCAAGCATGGTTTTCTAAATAGCATATTTTAAATTATTTGCTATGATGGTTGACACATTGACAAATACAATTTCACAAACCTACTTCAGTTTTTTGACAGCCTATTTTCTCTTTTCAAAATTGTTCCTTTCCTAATTATGAACTAACAAAATACTGTACAGAATTCCAAAAAGTGTGTAAAGGTAAAGGGAAATTTACAGAAACACCTTGTGGTAAATACAATATTTTAGTGTACACTGTATGCCCTTCTAAATATTGCTATATAATTGCCTATGTATATAAATACATATACTTCTGTTTTTCCTCCAAATATTAGATGCATGCTCTTTATTCCATTTTGTATGCTGCTTTTTCCTGCTAATCGTTAGGTGTATTTAAACGTAATTTTAAAACCTTCTTAAACATACTTTTAATGGGTATATAATAATCTATCAAACAAATACACTAAATTTTAATTATGGATTTGATTATTTAGGAATATTAATTTGCTTTCAAACATTATTACTCTAAATATTGCAGTGCACACACATATTTATTAATACCATTTACTTAGAATAAATTTGTCAAAGACAAGTTATTTGGTTAAAATATATGATTTCCCCAAGATTCTTCAAGAAATACATATTGTAAAATTATTTGTAAAGACTTTGGACCAGTACACAGTCCCCATATCTGTATATAAGAATGGCAGTTTCCCTGAATCCTTGCCAAAACAGCATTTTTGTTTTTTTGTTGTTGTTATTTACAAAATAATTATTTCATAGGTGAAAATAGAAGCTCACTGTTTAAAGTTTTCTTAATTATTAACGAAAATGAATATATTTTATATGGCTACTGCCTACTTGTGTTTCATCTTTTAAGCACTGTGTGTTAAGGTGGTCTAAAGACTGAAATAAACAGATGCTTACTCGTATTTGTCACCCTTCCCAGCAGGTGTTAACCTGGCAGGTAAACATCCCCACAGGCAGACACAGGCTCCTTTTCTCTCCTGGCTCTGCCACCCCCTAAAGCCTTATTGTTGATGTTGGGTTATGCCACACAGGTTTTGGCAGACAAAGGGACAGGAGAATGGGGAGCAGAATGAGGAGCAGGCACACGCACTCTCGAAAAGCCCTGGCCTTGAAGTAGGACATCATTTCTGCTCCAGTTCCACTGGGAGAAACTTAGATATGTGGCCACAAGGGAGGCTGGGAATGAGTCTCGCCATGTGCCAGACTACAAGTCTGCCACTCCTGAAGAAAGGAAGAATTGTGTTAGCTGGCAGTCACTGCCATTGTCTTTTGCGGACTTCAATTTGGAGATTTAGTGAATTTGTCCCACTAAATCTTTATATATGAATAATAATAATAAATGCTGGTTGTGTTACAAACATCTTTTCCAATGTATCACACTTTTGCCTTCAAATGGTAGTAATGAAGCCTTTACATCTTACAATAAAAAGATAAATTATTTCCTTTGAGTGTTCTTGCATTGTATTTATACGCAGAATTTAATTTAATTTCCCATCTTAAGATTAGTAAAATAATCTTTCATAATGTCTTTCTTTTTTTCTAATAGTTTCATTTCTTCCATTTCACTTTAATACCTCTGGGACTACTTTTGAGGAAGAAGCACTGGTGAGGTGGGATCATTTCACTACATGCTCGTACATATTGTCCCAGCATTGAATAATCCTCCTTCTAAATATTCTGTGATGCTATCTCTATCACACACTAAATTCCTATACATGCCTTGTCTATTTCTGGGCAATCTAGACTGTTCTCTTTGAGATGCTAAGTCTTTTCTCAGAATTACATGTTTCTAATTAATGCAGTTTTGTATTTTTATATCTGGTAGAACATTTTCCACTCATAACATTTTTTTCCCAAAAATTTCTTGGCTGTTTTTGTCAGAATAAACTTGAATTCACCCTCTAAATTTCTAAAACATATTGAAATTTCTGTCTATCATGTTTTCTCATTGAGATTCTTACTGAATTACATTAAATGTTTTAGTTAATTTCAGAAGAATAATATTAAGATATTCAATTTTTCCAATTAAGAAACATGGTATGTCTTTCATTTATTCAAGTTTTTAGTTTTTTTTTCTTTTTTGAAATATTCCTTGATAAGACTTAGACTTTTTCCTTTCAATTTTTATGAGAAGAGGGTCACTTGCTTGCACTGAGATAATAGCCACAAGTAGCCAGATTAAAGCAATAAGCATTATTTGAGCACCTATGATATTTCTGGCACTGTGGTATTACTGAGATTGTAAAAATTGTAAAAGATGTAGTCCTTGTCCTCAGTTGAGGCAAAAATATAAATGTAGTATTATGATATAACAGATATAGGAGCACATCAAAGAAGATGCATTTAGAAAACTTTTTGCAAAGGATATGTATGAACCTTCCTTCTCGCTGCTTTACAGACAAACTATTCCATTCAGCAAGCACTGGAGTGTTTACATAGGAGACCCAGTGTTTTATTCCCTCTTTGATGGTCAATAGAAGTAGAGCATGGCCTCTGTCCTTGGCTATCATACAACCTTCAAATAGACAAGATCAAGACATACACAGCAATGTTAGCTCCTTTGTAAATGGTACAAATATCTCAACGTTTAGTAACTACAAATCTACCCATCACAAATATCAATCGATGAGTGCAGAATAATTCAAATGAAGAGAGAAGTTAAAGATAGTATTTATTCTTCACATACACTATCTAGCCTATTTTGTGCTTAATTTCCACACTGTTTTTCAATTATTTTTCTGTGTCTGATGAGTTTTCAAAGTGAATCAATTTTTAATTCTTCATCTTACCCAGTCATTTCCTTATGTCCTATAAGCAAGTGCTAATTTTCCCTTTTCTGAAAAACCTGGTAAACCATGGTAGAGAAAATAAAAACCAATGTCTTAGACTAGTGTGAGGTGCTGTAGGAAAAATAAATAAAAGGAAAAACCAAAGCAGGAGAATTCAGAGCCTCTTGCTGCATCGCCCCGCCCCCAGCCTGCTGAGAAAGCACTTCCTGTTCACCTGTGCTGAAGCTTGCTCACAGGAAGGAAAGTTTTATTTCCCACCCCACTTGCCCTGCTCCAGCTTCATATCTCAAATCATGACTGAAAAGATGTGATTAGGTAAAGTCTCAAGAAACAGAGCTGCCTCCTTTTGGAAATTCCTTATTCATGAGCTTTCTCCAGAACACGTATTGATAGACATTAGTTATTTCCTTAAGCTGTGTTTAAAATGTTGCTTACAGCCCCCAAAAATCTAGAGCTAATTATTTTATTCAGATGTTATCCTGGTAAAAACCAATGTTATTTCAACCAGCATCTCTGTAGCCAAAAATGAACAAGAATAACCACACTTTAAAAAGAGGTTAGTATTATTCACAGCTTTCAGTCAGAATTATTCTTCAGTTGGCTTTTTTAGTACCTAAAATATTAGAAATATTTTCCAAGAAACTCACGTTGACACCCAATGTCTTAAATTAGTATTATAGTTCCGAAAGGGCAGGTCCTGTGCCTTAATTGATGTACGGTACCAGCACTCACTGACATTGGCTCTGGAACCCACTGAGTGAGTGTTCAGTAAACATGGAATTGCATTTTAATTAAGCCCAGCTAGTCTCAGTCTCCTGGTCTAGAGTTGTCCCTTACAGCTGAAAGTTACCTCTAAACACCAGAGAACAAAGAAACATTTTAAAGTTGGCTTCAGATAAGTGGTTTTTTTTAAATTTTTAATGGTCATAGTAGAATGCCAGTCTAAATTATCATTTTTGGGACATTAATATAATACTGTCAATGTAGTAATATCTGTATCATGACAAAAAGTCTGCAGATAATATATTCTCTAGAGTCTATGACGCTAATATAGTCTTTTTAGCCTCTATCAGCTACATTTAGAAGTTCCTCCAGGGAAAAGATATAGATGTTTTCTGCTTCCTACTCTGTCTCCCTAAGAACATGCCAGTGAATAATAATGATGATGTTAGTACTTGTGATACAGCCATCAGCTCTAAAGGGATTAGTAACCAGGGAAAATGAGTCTCTAAATGAGGTATAATTGAGATCACAAACAATAAATTAAAATAAGGGGAACCATACAAACAAAAACCTTCTATAATAATATCCAGAGGTGGGAAAGTATGATAAACTAAATTTAATTGATTTCTCTCTTTAAATGTTCTTGGAAGAAAGTAATACAAACTGAAAAAAATTATAAAGAAATGATGTATTATGCAAGTTATAGATTTATATTGTAGATTTCAGATCTGAGGCAGCATCTGAAGATGTGGAGTAGCACATGTGTCCTCAAAAGCAGGTTTAAAGGATGGGGGATGAGACAAAGCTCATCAGGTTTCAGTAGCACTGCCTCTAAGTCAGCCTGCAGCTGTTTCATCTTCCTTTGCCATCACTCATTCTTAACTTCTGTCCTCTGCCTCTCACAACATGATGTTTCCTCATGGCCACTCACATTAGATCCTAACTGCATCCCTTTCCATAAGCCATTGCTTTTGTTCTGGAACATACGCGTATATAATGTTTGCCCACTCTTCGTTTCTCTTTATGGCCCTTGAATGTTTCTGGTTTTGTACTGACATGCCCCCTGGTCACCAGGGTGGCACACAGAGGACTCAAGCAGGATGAAGGTAACGTTTAAAGACTAAAGCATTTTGTATACAATCACATCAAAGAAATGAAGAAATCTTCTTTATTCCTCTTTTTAAATATCATCTACTTTTTTTTGTATTTTATCGGGTTAATTTATCTACAAAATATTTGTAACTGAATGGTGTTATGTATTAAGATGTGATTTTACCCTACTTGCAAGCTAACAAGTTAGCCTACTATAATTTCATGGATGCTGGCAGAAGACATGAGACTCCTGGGTCAGAGACAAAGGACTTTATTTGTCACAGCAACAGCAGAAGCCAGAATATTAGCATTTACACCAGTTTCCTGAGTCCTAATTCCCACAGTGTGTTGTGAAGAAGACTAGGTGATGTTTGCCCACGTTGTGGCTTACATGACAGAAGAGAACCCCAAGGTTAGGGAACTTCAAACTTTTATAATTGATAATAAACATGTAACCTCTTTGCCCTGGAGGAAGGAGCTACTTATACTATTCTACACAGTAAACAAATCTGCCCTTTGAGCTGGAGGAAGACATTACCTCTATCTTCCAAGACTATTCTCAATGCAAACATTTTTGGGAATATAGCCTAGAACAAAGGTAGTCAGTGCCTCAGCTCACAAAACAATCAGAAATAGGAGACACCATAAGAACTTCTCTCCTAACAGTGGGGTGTCAAGAACAGGACAGATGGGAGAGGTCTGTCTTGGAATTATTCCATAAGGGTCACAAGTAATTCTAAAGTATCAATAATAAAATGTTCTTTTCTGAAACAAAACTTTTGGTGTTCTAATTTTATCCTTGCTGCAATTACAGTTCAGTGTCGAGTTTTAATAACGCGTGTAGTATTCAAATTAGCATGTGTTATTTCTCCTTAAATAAAAATTGTATATGTGTCAAAGTTAATTTGGGGAACTCTAGTTATACAATCAACCTCCCAACACAATCTCCCAACAAGCACATATGTTCATTTAAGGAATAATTTTGCAATAATTCAGAATAATTCAAGATAATTTTGGGTGCAGTTTGTACTTTCAAGCCATGAAGAACTATGCATTTCTGGGTTTAAGCAGTTAATAGCACAATGATGGTTAAAGATGAAGAACTAGAGCTTGAGTTATTTCAATTCTGCTATTCTATTTGAATACTTAGAGCTTTTAATTGTGTTTGAAGATTTTTCCACTGCAGAGATATTTGAAAACTGCTAGAATTAATCTCGGGATGGGGGAGGATTTGAAATTTTGGGAATTTATTGTGAAATGAGATTTTATAAATTACTGTCATTGTATCCTTATGGGTAAGACTTTTCCTAATAATTTGAGCATCTGATCCTTTATAAGAAAGACAATTTTTGAAGCTAAAATTAAAAAAATATATTTTTGATAAACTGTAAGTAAAGATTGATTGACAAATCTACCTATACTGTCTGTTAGAAATGAATGCACAAAAAGTCAATTGTCATAAAATCTTTGACAAATTTGCATCAGTTAAGTCTTGAAACAGACACTGTGATAGGCTATTATGTAGATACACATTCATTACTGTGATAGGCTATTATGTAGATACACATTTCCCCCTTCTTAAAAAATGTCATTATTGCAATTAAACAATATTAAACCATTAGTGTTTTTTCCATTTTTGTACTTTTAGAGTTATTTTATTTTTAATTAAAATTTTTACTGGCATAATTATACATATAAAGTTAAAAGAAAAATGTCATCTACATTTCTTTTCTGGCCATTAATATTATTTGTTTCATTTTATGATTATTACTGAGCAGTTTTATTATATAGTAGAGAGACATAATTAAAATATATATACCTTCTCTGGATATCAAATGACTTTGGCCATCAACAATGAACTAGCACAGATATGACCAAGCGCTTCTCTAAATAAGCATAACTGAGTCTTAAGTCTTAAAGAATAAAATTGAAAGCGACTAAAATTTATAGGATTGGGTGGTGCTGTCATTAAAACAGCCACTCTGCAGAGGGAAAGTGGAATTTAGTGGCACACAGATGGTATTGGAATGATAAACTTTTTAATAATACCTCAACAAGTCAAGGCTCCTCATTACATTAGTTACATTCTCTTCCCCTATTTCAGGACGTCAGTTACAGCATAATCATTATATCAATTACCAAGCCCTTGTTGTGTTGTATATATTTACTAATCCATGCCTTATTTCACTTAATTATCACAGCAATCTCAAGATTCAATTACTATACCCATTTTACAGCCCAAATCATTTTACCAAACATCCTCCTCTGGAGGAGTTGAGCCAAAAGTGAAACTGTTCTAAAGAGCCCCAAAAAGATGCTGTGTAAGTGCTAATCGCACATTTAAAAAGCTGAGGCAGAATTGCTAAACTTGTGGCTAAATTTTGTAAATAAATAAATGGTACATACACCTGGCATATTGTTACCTTCACTGGACCTACATTTGTTAGAAAAATATATGTTACAGAGAAAATGAAATCATATTTATTAAAGGTAAATTGTACTTATTATTATGTAGATTGAATTTAGAGAGAAATACAAGATCATGCATGGAATAGATTTTTTTCTCCAAGTTTCCTAAGTATGATGTTACTTTACGTAGTCTTTAGTTTTTAGATATCTTTGTTGTTTCTTTTGTCACATAGACACCCATGAAATGTTATATGTAACCAACCAAATTTTCATAACCATGACAGGTTTAAAATCCTAGTAAATAAAGTTAGTAATTATTCTATACCAAATTTAATTAAGCATTTAATTGTCATTGCTTTATAGCATGATATTTAGTCTAAAATGTTGAGGATAAGAAGGTGGGTTGATTTTTTTTTTTGCCTCCCCCATCCCTTTTTAATAAAAATGAAGATACAGGCTTTTTTTTTTTTTTTTTTTTTTTTGCAAGTGACTGAAAATTACAAAATTTTCAAATTACAAAAACAAAATACCTGCAAATATTAACAGGCCTTAAATCTCTTAATCTAAATAAGAGGAGAACATTAAAAATTCAATATGTCTTTCCAATGGACATAAAAATAAATAAATAAGGAAATAATGATTCCAAGTATTATTCTACCAAATTTCCCTTGTAGTTTATCTTTCATTACATTACTTAAAATAGAAACTGGTAAAAATAAACCATTAATACAAAGGAAATAGAAATGACTAGAAACCTTAATATGAAAGAAAACCCTACTGGAACTTTTCAATAAGCAAATAGCTTGGACAAATAAATTGTAGTAGTAGATGGGGGGAGGGGGGTTATTACTGTGTGAGAGATATAAATGATAAATGTCTATTACATTGTTTTGTACACCTGAGACTAATAATAAAAGAAAAGAAAATAGTGCTACTTTGCAAGGGATTTGTTACAGTGTTTTAAAGTTCATCTTGCTTATTTAATATGACTTTATCTCTTTCTAATAGTCTAAAATAAGCAATGTTAAGAGAAAAATTGATCTGTCATCAGTCTTGGGGCTAGAAAATCATCAGTTCTACATTTGCCAGGCATCTCCCAAAACCATTTGAAAGGTTCTGAACTCTCAGACAAAGATGTAGATCCTCAAGGGAACTAAACCAAGGAAGATAAATATGACCAGTCTCATTAACTCCTGTGCAGACTAAACCCTTGGTATAATACTACTAATAATCTAATTTATTTAGAACCCTTTTACAAACAGTCTCTCTCTCTTTAGGACACACAGGCACACAGCACACACCTCAGAAAAGACTGACATTGAGGAAGAAAAAAAAAAGAGTGCTAGATCCATAAAACTTCGGGCTGGAGAAAGAATGCAGAACTCCAGGTAATTTGTATCTAGTCCCAAAGCCATATCTCTAGACCACTGGGAAATACAATTGCCTACTGAGTGCAAAGTATGGGCTGAATTGTACCCCATCCCCAATTGAAATTTTGAAGTCCTAACCTCTAGGTACTCAGAATGTGACTATATTTGGAAATAAGGTCTTTAAAGAACTAATTGAGTTAAATATGACATCATTGGGATGGATTTTATTCCAATATGACTGGCGTTCTTGTTAGAATAGAAGATTAAGATACCTATACAACCAGTGTAAAGACACAGGGAGAAGACAGCCATCTACAAGCCAACGAGAAAGGCTTTAGAAGAAATTAGCCCTGTTAACAATTTAATCTTTTATTCAACAAATGTTTTTAAAGGCTCTGACATACATGGTGCTGAGTTTTCAGGGTACATAAATGACTATGATAACAAGCGCTTCAGCATCACCACCATTCTAAATTTTCAGGGGGAAACATGATGCCATGCTGATATCAGTGCAAAATCCAGAACTCCACTTCCAAATAACTGATTCCTCCAGAACACTACCTGCCCTCTCCTATATGTTCTAGAGATTCTTCCCTTAATCTCTTATTTGAATTATCCACAACCGCAAGCAGCAGGACTGAAAACTTTTGACCTTTAAATAAACATCTGCACAGATATTCACACACTAATAAACAAGGAAATGCAAATAGAAAAAAAAAAAACAGTGAAATGCAACTTTTTAACACTTTAGATTTGCATAGTTGAAAGGTACAATTACCTCTATAGCCGAGGATCTGCTGAGTCATGGCCCAGGTACCTCCTAGAGTCCTTTGCTCCCCTGGGCCCACTGAAAGCTGTCCGCTTTCCGTGCCATTCAGTAAATGTGTCTGAGCACCACTCCTAAGTGAGAAATATGCTCTCTTCAGAATTTGAGAACTCAAGGAAGCCTACTGGGCATTATGCTACCATGTTAACTATAGGAGGTGAGAGATACAATAATATTTTCCCTAATTTTAGAGGGATATCTGACCCAGACCACTGAAGACCATATATTTCCCTGATATCATGGATCCCTGATGCTCTGAAGACTTTATATCTAAACCTCTGGAGTATATAGTCTTTGATATACTTGCCAGTTCCAGTTTGTCTGTTCATCCGGTTCATCTGTTCTGATTGACATGAAGTTGTCAATATGGTGGACTGGTACCACATTCACCAGAATGTCCAGATGGTTCAATTGCCTTTGGATTATTATATGACAGTGGATGGGAAAACTAATATATCCTTAGGGCAGGACAGCAGCTGTATATTCTTTCCCACCCCTTGTGAATGTGAACTGCTTCTGGTCTTCCCTCTTGATAGAGATGGGAAAAATATATTCACAAGATTAGAGTTTCTCAATATCTGCACTATTGACATTTTGGACTAGACATTCTTTGTTGGGGCTGTCCATCATGTGCATTATATGATGTTTAGCAGCATCTCTGGCTTCTACCTACTGGGTGGCCATTGCTACACCCCAGTCATGGCAATAAAAAATGCCACTCCCAATTTAAAACCCTTGCGCTAGCTCAATAGTCATTTAAACCCACAGCTATACTAATCTATTCTAGTAAAGATATCATAACCAGCACAGCAGCCATAAATGGGGCTACTATGTAACACATATTTTAAATGCTGTAGTATGACATAGTTGAATTAGTGGGTTGGAGATAAACCACACAAAAATTTAGGTGTGATTCACCTCAGTAAAGTTGTCTAGAGTATGTTGAGACATCCTTTCTAATATAAAAGACAAGTTGCAGCATATTGTACTACCTACCCCCAAAAAGAAGCACAATGCTTAATGTGCTCTTTGGAATTGGGAAGGCAACATATTCCATGTTCAAATGTGCCAACCTGACACCGCTATCAAGTAACCCATCCATCTTCCACTTTGAAGTGAAAAGCAGAGAAAGAGAAACTTTGTAATAGGTCTAAAGTGTATTGCCAACAGTGCACCTGGGCCTAATGACCCAGCAGATCCAATGATATTAAAAATATCTATGGCAAATAGGGGCGATTTATGGACCCTCTGGTGAGCAGCCAGAAAAGAATCAGAACTTTAGGGTTTTGGATCAAGTCATTGCCCTCTTCTTCACGTAACCATTCGCTTTTTGAGAAACAGCTCCTTCCTTACTATTTGATTCCAATAGAGATAACATCTCATCATACACTGAATATTACTTGACCCATCAAGCCTAATGTTGGCCATATACAGCTGCAATATATCAACAAATGGAAATGATATACTAGAGACCAAGTTTGAACAGGTCCAGAAGACACAAGCACATTACATAAATACAAGTCTCAGGATCTTTGGCACTGACTCCTGCTGCATTGAGTCCCCTCTTTCAATTCACATTCATGTTCATTTGGGGGAGTTTCTTATGACTATTTAATGGAGGAGGAAAAATAATGGACCTGGTTTCCAGATGGTTCCGCTTGAAATGCTGGCACCAAATAAGAATGGATGTCTGTATCATTACAACCTCTCTTAGAGATGGCCTGAGGGAGAATAGTGAGGGGAAATTTCTCAGTGGGAAGATCTTTAGTGGTATATTTGGTTTCCCACTCTGTCTAGAAATAAATGTTCAGAAGTACATATCTGCATTGATTTATAGGTGGTAACTAATGATTTGTCCGGATGGTCAGGGATTTGAAAAGAACAGCATCAAAAGTATGGTGATGAGATAATTGGAGAAAGAGCTATGCAGATGAACATCTCAGAATAGGCACAGAATGTGAAGATTTTTATTTTCCATATGAATATTTACCACAGGGAATCGTAATAAGAAAGCCTTCAATGATAAGATGAACAAATAAGATGTTTTGTGTCAGTCAGTCTCTTCCCCCAAACGTGCAACACTTGTCCAGTGGGCCCATGTATACAGTGAATGACCTGCACTGAGTCTGACCTGGGTACCATTGCTGCAAAGTGCTCCTATCAACCCACAACAGAAATGGACACTCAGACCCTAACATGATACCATGTCCCAGGGGCCAGGTAGCCATTGGATGACAGATTGAGCCTCTTGACTCATGGAGGGGGACATGATCCTCACTGAAATAGTTGTCTATTCTGGATATGGTTCTGCCTTTCTTAGCCATCATTCAAATTCCAGCAATACAATCTCAGTTTTACAGAATGCCTTATTTTCCATCACGGCATTCCATGCAATATGGCTTCTGATCAAGAAACCAGCCCAGCTGCCTGGTGCCCCTTCATCAAAGGTCTGGGTCTCAGCCTCACAGAGTCACTCCCTAAGTTCAGAAAAGCCAGAATCAAGCAAGCAGCAACTCCTCAAAAGCACACGTTTCAGCTTTGTGGGATTTCTCTACATTTCTAAGTTTTAGTTATTCTGTTTTCCCCTTTTTCCTTCAGTCCTAGGGGTGGTAGCTGCTTCCTGCACTTTCTACCACCATGGCACTTGAAATTCTGTGTTTACCCTTTCAGGTACCTAGTAATGACCAAACACCTAGTTAATGATTCTTTATGTTAAATTCTTCTGGTCTCATACTGATGTGACTTTTGTCTCCTGACTGGGCTCTAGTTGATACACACAGTTAAATATTTATTAACTAGGTCCATAAATTTATTCCTACTGGGAATCTGTCACAAACTGTTCAGGGAAAATACCCACAGGACTCTATTTTGGCAACTCGTATCATCTGGAGTCCTAATTTCATCTTTTGATCTAGCAAAGTGACCATAATTTCACAGTTTCACTTGCTCATTTTTTTAATTGCCTCTATCATGAATACAAGTATTATGTTGTCCTCTTTTTTAATTATTATTATTAGTTTCAGGTGCACAAGACAAGGTAATACTTAGATGTTCATCATTCATATCCCTCACACTGTGAACCCCCCCGCCCCCAACCCCCCCTTCCACTATCCCTCCGACATCGCACCGAGCCATCACATTATATATATAAAATTATAGTTGGCATTCATTATTGTTCAGCTTCAGGTGTACAGTACATTGATCAAGCATCTACATCTTCCCTGAGGTGGTCTCCCAAATGGGACACGTGTCCATCAGATACCCTACAAAATCTTTACAACATTATTGATTACGTTCCCCAAATTATTTTTCAAAAATCCTGAGGCCATTTTGCAGTTACCGACTGTTTTCTAACTACAGTTGCTCAACTCAACTAAATGGGATTTTCTGTTCCATATGAAATCAGCATCCAGACTCTAGAACCAGTAACAGAAATATATTTATCATCCTTATGACACCATTGCTACACAGATAAACCACTTGTAGTCTCAATATTATTCTCCATAACATTGTCCACAAACATAGACTAAATTTCGCTTCTTAGTGGTGATCAGATAGCCTGCTGATAAATAAATTGAGAGAATTTAGTACTTAGGTTGTTCAGAACCACCTACACAACTAAGCATTAGTTTTCCCTTTTTTGTAATCCTCTATTAAGTGTGATATTGAGGGTAATCCAAGACCAATTTTGAATATAAAAATTAATACTATCCAAATGATTTCACTTGTGTTCAAGAAAACAGAAATGCTTCCTAACAACCTGACAACACATTGCTGAAATAAATGTGGCATCTCCCTGGCATATTTACCAGTTTTTAAATCACAATCTAGAACAAACTGTAATTGAAAGCAACACAATACAAATTAAGAGAGTCCCTTCTTATTTGTAACCTGTAAAAATAAATTAAATAGATGCTGGCATTTATGTAAAGCTTAATTGGACTTTTAATTTGCTTCTAAATATCAAATGTAGTCTTTGATATGTAACACCTATGGAGGAGGATCAGAGCTAATGCTTCTTAATCCAGCGTAAATTGTTCACAAATGTACTGAAGTAGAGAAGCAGTCTGCAGATTAAATCACCCCACCTCCTTGTTTGGAGGAATAGAATTTCTTCAAGATAAATGTTATCAGTCATCTTAAAGACTAAAGACATCATCCTGTTTATCTTTTATACAAAAGAATTTCCCCTCATTGTATAATGTATTTTGCACTAATCTCAAATTGAGAACAAGCTTCTCAATATCAATGACATTTCTCTGGTTAGATCTTATGATCAATGTGAAATTGGAGATGAAGCACATAATTAGTTGGTGATTTTAAATAGGGAACCCAGCTCAGAATAATAATTGAATTTAGAGAACATCATTCCCTCTGAATGCTCCTTCGTTCAATCTCCCATGCCCTACCTATTCCCTGGTGACAAATTTTGCTGTATTTGTAAATGGTTCTCAAGTGACACAAGAAAGTGAACTGCATAAATGAGATAACTTCTTACAAAAGAGGATGCTCATCTAGAAACAACAGGATGATGGACAGAGAACTTCATCAGCTCATGATTTTGTTGATCATCTTATCAGACCTTTATTTTTCATTTGTTTTGACTCTTTTCTTGACCATTCCTGGATTTAACCACCTCCTGTGGGTTTGTACCACTATCTCAGTGGCTGCATATTAAGGACAATCTTGGCTCAGGGAAGTAACCCAGGTCATTCAGTCACAACTGCAGTACCAATGCCAACCTACTGGTGGTCTCTAGTCTTAATATCTCTCATCATCAGGAGAATTGCATCATTAGTTCTCTTGGCTTTTTAAAATTTTCCATAGAATAAGAGGCATGATATTGGTTAAACAGGCACTCAAAATATGTCTCTAGTGAAAACGGGTATATTTTGCAGCCGCATTTCAAAGCTAAGGATATACAAAGCAAGAAAAGTGCAAAAATAACAGTGAAGTTTGGATTCTGCTCAATAAAAACAAATTAAATCCAAATTTAGGTTCTTGCCACGTCATTAGCCAAGCTCCAGTTGTTCCTAGGTATTGCAGCACATATGGTCTGTGAGATCACCCACAGTCGTCAGGCCCCCTGTTAGATGACCAGATGGACTGACTGAAATCCTAGGGAGCAAAAGGCCTATGCAGGCATCCCATTGCCCAATACTGCAAAACGTCTTTGCTTCGTGCATTTACCAAGGTGCATTTTCGCTAAATTATAGGTTTTTAAACTTATAATTAGGTATATTATTTTAAAACATTTTAATTTTCAAAATACATTTAAGCTCTTTCCCCTGGCTATACCCAATGCTACTTCTTTCAATGGCAACAATAACACTACATTATTAACTGACACTAAAATAAAATTTTATAATACTAATAATAGTAATTTTAGATTTTTAGGCTAGATCAAATTGTAATGTTTCTCCTGCTTTAAGTATTTGGCTGAATGTTCCTTCTAAGAATTTCTTTTTAAATAATTTTGTATCTATTAAAAATTCAATGCAACATCACTCAAATATTTTATATTTAGCCGTTGTACTTTTACAGTACCATTGAAACTAAATACATTATATAAAGGGGAGACGAATGTATGTAAGGGGGTGTATACATATACATGTATATCTATATGCTGAACTTACAGGGGAAGAAACAAGTAAAATAATTTAAGAATCAACTGTGCGCCAGGCCTATGTATTGCACTTTTAATACATTATCTCACTTAATCCATACAAGATAGGAGAATTAAATATAGAACAATAGGCCTCAAAAGTTTAGACTGTATTTCAGTCTGTTATGTTTTGATCTGCTCTTTCATCCTTCAAATAATATATGAGGTTACAAGTAATGTATGAGGATCTATAGTATGTTATGGATTTTATAGTGGTCAAATTCATCTTCAAACAGACACAATTATGAGGAAAGATCAGAGTGGAAAGAACAACAGCATTTAAGTCAGATCAGATATGAGTTCTAATCTTGCTGTGTGATCTTGAGCAAATTATTTAGCCTTTCTCACCAATAGAATAGACATACAAATATCCATTTGATAGGGTTATCTTAAGGATTACTTTAAATTATTTACAAAGAGCTCTTAACCCATGATAAGCACTCACCCAGTGAGTACAGGCCCCTTCCTCTTATTAGTCATAATATTTGGTAATCGACGTGTCCTCTTGGAGAGTCAAGTATGGGATAACAATTTCTATCCTCAGAGTGATTTTGAGAATTTAAGTAAATTATATGTGTAAATTCATCTTAATATACAATAAATTGTTATTTCTGCTATATTTAAGTCAGATACATATAAAACCATATAAACAGATAAACAATAAACATAGAACAGATAAACAACATAAACAGATATAGAAATCAACAGAATGAGCATTTCTAACTTAGGAGCCTATGTTAATGATTAAAAGTCATTATTGTTTTGGATATTCTAGAGTCTACTAAAACAGTCATGACTGGCCTATCCCAACCCTCAAAATACATGCACGCATATGTGTTTATACTGTGACCTAGAATCACAAATCTCAGAGGGTTTAAGTATGGTGAGGATCTCCTATCAGTAACATTTTTTTGATTAAAGAATTCCAAGTGCACTGCTCCAAATAGCTATTAAGAGAGAATTTGCCCTGTACCAGTACACTGACAAGTTGAAACAAGACCATCCTGCTCCCAGATTCTGGCAAACAACCACTGCTCTCATAATTAGGTTTGCAGAATTTAATTACAATTTGGATGCGCACACAAAAGCTAAGATTTTTATCTACATATGACTAAATGTTTTTCAGAAGTGCTCACCTATTGGTGGTCAAGGTTAGCCACGTAGCCTAGGAGATTATATATCCTATTCTGCTGCTTGCTGCTTGTGTTCATAGACAGCTGGTGGAATTCATGGCTGGCAAAATGAGTAACCCCTGGTTTGGTCAGAGCTGAGTGGAGCTGTCTGGCTGACTAGATCCCTTCTCAGTTCTACTGGTTGAAGACTGTTGAGTCTGCACACTTCCTCCATTTCGTGTCCTGGCCTTGGTCATTTATCTTCAACCTCTATTGCCACAAAAGACCTGATGGTTGGCCCTCTACTGCTCTACTCAGCATCCATGTCCCAGGGTACCTCTGGGTAGCTTGGAAACGCTAAAATGACTCATGCCTTTAATTGTTCACTAAGACTTCAGGTTGATACTGCCAAGCCCTAGGTTGTTTAAGTGAGGCTAAAGAAAGTATCTCTTTCCAGTGTCCAAAACTAATAGCACAAGAAAGAGCCTCTCCCCACCTCACCATATATCAGGAGTACTTATCAACTTTTAGTGAGCTAAACCCATAGAAAGGAAAACTTGGACATACGCAACTTGTTAGCTCTCTCTGCCTTGTACCTTTTCTAATGTGCTATAATCCCCAGGCACTGGGGAAGTGTGAGTTCACTTTTATTTTCCCTAAGTCAAATCTTTCTCCTGACTCCAAAGCCAACTTAAACCCTTGATAGGCTAAATGGAAGTAAAAGGCATTTAGAAAATTCTTTTCCAGAAAAATAGCATGACTTGAAAAAATACTGTCCTGATTTGAAAATATAAGTAATATACAGTGTCCAAAACTGCATATTACTTCTATTTTCTTTTTCTCTTATCTTAGTTTCTCTCTCCCATCTCCTTCCCCCAAAAGATGGCTCTGGGCTAATTAGGATATTCCTAGTCATGAAATCAGAGTAAAAGAGACACATTAATAATCGCTTTTAGATAAAATCCTTGGTAAACAAGGTAGATCTTGGACCTAATGGGGACGCAGCCTGGAAAGCCTTTTTCTTTATTATTATTTTAATCTGTCAGGCCTAGCAAGACAGAATTAATAGGAGAAATTACATAGAAATGTATTAATATTAGATACCGGTTCTTTTCCTATTACAAAATAAAATTCATCATTTTCTCTATAAACACTCTCGAGTGTCTACTATGTTCCTGGCACTGTGCTACCTGTTGGTAGTAGAGATATGCAAGTCCTGCCCTCATATCCCAGGATCTTACAGCCTGGTGGGGAGGTGAAGCAACACTGTTTACAATAAATATAAGTGCTTTTGTAGAATTCTTGCATGAGTGCCCTGTGAGGCATGCTCATGAAGTATCTGGTACATTGTCTTCCTTAATTTTTGTGTCCTCTGCTATACTTACTAAAGTGTTTTTAATTCAATCCTGTTGAATTCATTTGCATGCTCCCAAGTGTGACCAGGGCAAGAAAGAAAATTTGTTAGAACTGAAAAACAGAGTACTAGTAACTTCTCTTACTATTTCCAAGAGTTTGGGGTTTTAGCCAAGGAAATATGAGCAATATTTCCTAGGTTTCCTCTTCATTGAATCACATTAATGAAGTATCCCCTACTCCATTGAAGACATCCAAAAAATCAGTTTCAAAAAGTAGATAGTTCCTGGATATGTTTACATGCACCCTTCTAAAATGTTGAGACTCTGATGAAGTTTTGTTTGTCTGCTACTGAACGAACTGGAAGAAAAGGGATGTTCAAGAAATATTTACCTAGCCTGAAACTTAACAGAATTAAATGGGTCTCAGAAAACAGATTCACAGCAGGGAGAATCTACTTTTCAACCAGCAAATGAGAAACCTACCCTGTGATATTAAAAACATACACCCATTCTGGAAACAAACAGAAATCTGTTGCTCCCCAGCTGTTTTCTATAAGAAAAACTTTTACAAAACAAAGGCACGTTCCTGCAAAGTTTCAGCCTCAGAGTCACAAGAATATTCCCAAATAAGAAATTTGCTTAGGAACCCATTTGTTTTCACACTTTCTTAATTAAAAACCTGTCCTTGTACTACAGCTAAATTTAGATGACAAACATTAATCAGAGGTATTTTAAAGTTTTAATTTTCAGTTTGAGGTTTTTTGAACTTCGGCCATGATATAGGGGGAAATTCTTTGGGGGCTTTACAACATATTGTTTCAGAACTTTTTTTTTTTTCATGTATCAGGAAGGATAAAAACAGTAGGCAGCAGCAGGTTTATGTGCAGTAGCGAGTTATTGTTGCAAATCTTTTTACTCCCAAATCTTCTGGTACAGAGATTTCATAAGGAATAAAAATGAATCAAAATTGGCAGAACATAAAGTACATAATCATGGAACCTAGGCAGCTCCAGAGACACGTGGCACTTCATGAACAAATGTAATGAGAGTTTTGGCATTTCACTCGGTTGCTCCTCTGTGAAGAAAAATGAATAAGCTCAAAGGAATCAATTCGAGCTGAAACTAGGTAACAAACCTTGGCATCTGAAGACACATAAGTATAAACAGATACACTTTTCCTTAAAGCTATTAAGTAAATTTGGAACCTGATAACTGGCAGTATAATGCAAGGAAGAATAATTAACTTGTTACTGGATGAGATTCACTTTCCTGGGGTTTTTATCACTGCACCACAGACTCTCGTGAATTTTAATAACACAACTGCTCAAATCTCCAGTCTACCTCTTATACATTAATATAAGAATTAATGTTAAATTTCTTTTTAATATTTCATTTAATTGTTTTGATCATTAGGTGTGGTCTAAGTATGATTGAATTTGTTCACAATTCTCACATAGAGATTTCTTTTAAGATTTCATTTTTTTAGAATGTCTTAATATAGCCCTTTTAGCAACAAGTAAATATGGGATATTAAAAATAGGAGTAAAAAAACCTGAGCTCCAAAAAGAGTCACATGCATGTCCCTTTCTTAAAGGAATCAGATCAGTAAACTATTAACAAACCAACAAAGAAGGCAGAAAACATTAGTACTACACCTGGGTGATTAAATGTGGTAAGTCTATGAAATGATTGATTAAATCTCACAATGATTTGCTAAATCTAATTCACTATGACATATTTACCTGTTAACTCTGTATTTTTAAAGGACCTACTATTCCTCTTAGCACGTCATTTTTTCATTCTCACTCTAGAATTAGGAGCAAAAATATTGAGGCAGACAGATGCAGCAATTTGTTCAATCATCTCAAAATCGAGAATAATATGGTATGTTTAGAATTCAAAATATATGCCTCCTCAGGCCACTCTAGCATTCACTTCTGTAATGGTGACTTCCTTTCCTAGGCTGTATACATGGAGCCATCGCTCCTGTTCTCAGCTTGTCTCTGGAGATGCCACACTTTCTCTCCCCTGCCCTGACATCTTTGATGTCATCCCCAATGCCTCCAGGGTGTCAGAGAGGAACATGAGTCACCCAACAAGCTCCTGAATGGAAAGTAAAATCACAAAAGCCACAAAGAGAGGAAGCAGAACTAGAAAGAGTATAGGTTGAGAAAAGCGACAGGGACAAACATTCACAATTTTGGTCCATTGAGTTTATTCTCTCACTTCCTAATCTTTGTGTTATTAACTCTTCTTGGATACTAGTATCATGGAAAGAGTTGGCCAACTTGCTTTTGAGTCTCAGCTCTGGTACATATCAACTGACTGAACTTTGGCAAACCAATTGAACTTTCTGATTTTCCTTTTCCTTATAGTACATCGATAAAAATTATTGTTTGCTTGACCTCACTTGGTTTGTATCCAGATACAATGAGCTGACATGGAAATTCAGGTATTGTATAAGTGGAAAGTCGTGGTAGAGGTTCTTAGCTTGAGAACTGAAGCCCATTGCCATACAAGGCATTTTCTTCTACTAGACAAGACTGGTGAAGGGAACAAATACAAGACCACTAAATAAAATAGCATCAAAACAGTTGAAAGGGAGAGTCACAAAGTGCCGGAGAAATGACTCACATTACTTTTTGTTTAACTCAAAATGAATAATGCGTTTTTGAAGTCAGGGCATTGTGTTCCTAACCACTGGTGAATAAGAATTAGCAAATTCTTATTCTTTGGCTTTGTTTCTTTTATTTTTATTTATTTATTTTTTTTGTAGACTCCATACAGATCACTAACTTCTTGGTAGCAAATTATCAACTACAAATTACTATCTATTACCACTTAGTACTACTTATTAGATACTCGATACTAGTCATGTAGTCCAATACAGGTGGACATAACAGTTTTATTATGTTTGCTAAAGTGAAACCCCTCTACCTGGAAATATATTCTATTCTGTTAAATGGAGACTTAGAAAAGTTCATCCCCATATAGTGGAAAGAGTTCTTTCTGAAAAAGGTAATTTCATTCATTACCTCCAATTTTAGAGTCACCTTTTCTTGACCTTGTCTCTAACTTACTGTGTCTACAAGTACTAATTTGAACTGATTATGAAAAGGGGAATGTCTTCTATCTGTAGGCCAACTGAAATGTTAGAATGGTTGTGAGTCACATGATTTTGCCTCTGCACAGCACAAAGAAATACGTGACAGATGATGTTAGTAATGCCCTGGTGAGTAAAACAAAGCCCTGTATCTTGAATAAACTTCTGAATGTACTAGCAGTTAAGTCCTCTCATAGACCAAAAGCCTGCATGGCCATTGGCCTGGCCACCTTAACAGAAGCACTCTAAAAACTGTCATGCAATTGGCAAGATATCTCACCTTGCCACTGTGTAGCTACTGTGTAGCTCCTCTCCTGCAAATCTCAATGTTAGGGGAAATTCCTTGGATATGGGAAGAGGCAGAAAAGGAGAGAGAGGCACTCAATCCCAGTAAAATTCCTTGAGGCTGCCTAATCCTCTGTAGATTCACCTGGAGCTGGAAACATGAGATGGTGATGGTGCACTATTGAGCATTTCTCTTCAGTTTTCATATGTTGTTTCTCTGTGTAACAATAGCTTCTCTCAGTTTATGTAATTGTTAAAGGCCAGGTAAAGCCATACTTTTCCCCTGAACACTTCCCTACATGCTCTATATCGACCTCATTGTGCTCTTTCCCCAAATCCTGCAGGATGTATGACTATGCTCTAATTTAAGCCAAAATTTCACTATTTTGAAACTTTCCCAAATTGTCTATATGCATCCCCAATGAGAACAAAACTGTTTAAATGTAACATAATGTATCCCGGGGTCTCTCAACTGTAGCACTATTGACATTGTACACTGGAAAAATCCCTTGTTGTAGGGGACGTTCTGTGCATTGCAGGGTGTTCACCAACATCGTTGGCTTCTACCCATGAGATTCCTGAGTTGTGACAACTAAAAGTATCTCCAGACTTTGCCAAATATCTCCTGAGGGGTGGGGTGATTGCCCTTGGTGAGAACAACTGATCTACCCTGATGTTGGAATATGTTTTATACTTGTTATTAAAAAATAAATTTAAATGTGACACTTGATTTCATTGACCATCTCTTCAATACTGAAATAGTAGGGGCTGGTCTTTTGCACACATCTGGAGATGACTCCAGCCGAGAGCCTCTGAGAAGGACAGCAGAGGTTTGAGCTCAGATTTCTGGGAAGTGTTCAGGTTTTTTTTTCAGATCATCTCCAGATCAGAAGATTATAAGAGTTAAGAAAGGCCAGCCTGAGATGATGATTGCTTCCTTCAAATCCAGGATGGATGGCTGAGTAACTTGGCTAAAACTGCTTTGGCTTGAAAGTTAGTTGAAGCTTTTGAAACTGTGGGTACCACAAGCTTCCCCTGGATATTACTACTGCTGGCCCAAGAGAATTCTGCTCCATCAGTGCTCTTGCTGCTGTCTTGTAGACTCTCCTCCCCTCACCTCTTCTTCAGAGTACAATCTCAGCCTTAGTCACCAGTGCTACAGAACCTGCTGGGACCTGGAGTGTCAGATTAGGCAGCCCTCAGTCTGTGCTCTTTGTTGGCTGCAGAGTGCAGGGAGCTGAGCCCTCCGATTGTACATTCCAGAACCGAATCCCCATAAAACTCAATACTGACTTAAATGGTGTATTACTCACTGATGAGTTGGTTTATGGCTGAGCCCAGAAAATGTGTTAGATCTTTTGTGACGGCCATATGTCCCTGGTCGATCATTAAGGTCAGAGTCAGCAGGTTATTTGCTTTATCCCACTTAGGAGCTCCAGGCTCTTGGAGTCCCAGAATTTCTTCCCAGATTCTATTCATAGTACCCTTCTGTCTGGACACTTAAAACTAAAGACATATCTGTTCATTCCTATTCCTGAACACCCTAAAGAAAGTAGGTCGGCTTGCTGTGTTTTAATTGGAAGGCATCTTGCGAGTCTTTGGAAAAGAAGCCAAGTAAATGATTGTTGTTGTTAGGGTAATTATTTCCTAAAGAATGCACACACTTTGGCTTTGCCAACCGAATCACTCCACAAGACATGTAATTTAAACCTCCATTTTATCTTATTTGTTGAAATTAAGTAACAGGAGGAGAGCTTATTTTAACTGCTTCTTTAAAACAGGCTAGAAAAGGAAATCCAGAGCTTTTACACGTAATTCTGACAAATGAAAAGTTTCTTACAATTACATTAATTTCAAATTATTGGTGTCATATTAAGATAGATACATACATGAATGTATTAATAGAATGCTGAGTGACAATATAGAGAACACTTATTCTTCTTTTAATGTGTTTTGTTCATTTACATATCTTTTAATCATGCCATGGTCTTCTCATAACAGAAAGAAAGAGAAATCAAAAGTTGACTCAGGATAAAAACACTTCCCCAATTCAAACTTAATCATGCAGTTTCACTGGTCATTTTTAGGTGGTCATATGCGTCCAAGTCCGAAGTACATAAAGCGTTTCTTTAGAATGACAGATTTCTTCTCCATGTGGCCTGTTCTACGTGGATTCCTTCCCGCAGAGAGTGAATTGGGTGGTATATATCATGACATTAGGAGTCTCCATAAGGAATAATGCAGGAATGAGAAGGAAACAGAAAAGGAAGAATTTGTTGATTAGCTTGACACAAATTTCTAGAGAAAGTTGCTACCTGGACAGCAATCCACCAAGTAATAGAAAAAAGCAAGTAACAACTTCTAATTTTATGGAAACTTTTGGTATTTCAGACAAATATGATAAGAAAAGGACTTTTTAAATTACCCATCAAAATTTCCTTTTTTTTTTTTTTCTTTTAGAAGTCACTTAGGGCTTTGCAAGCCATGCTCACTTTTCTGATATTCAGCCACCTTGAGTGTCAACTGCTTCTTGCCAACAACGTTTTAGAGAAGTTGTCAACTGTCCCATCCATTGTGCTCCCACAATACTAGTAGAAAGTGATCAGATGTTTTGTGGCTGGGTTGAAAAGAAGTACTTTTAAAATATGGGGATTCTCAGGTTAATGTCCACCATAAGTCTATACTAGCCAGCAGGAAGGAATCTCAAATACAGGAGTTTAGACTATTCTATAATCATCCAGGCTTAGAGGGGAGGCAACAATTTGGGGTCATTTCATATATACCTTCTCTTATTTGAATATTTCATAGGCAAAATAGAAGCAACTTGATCTTGCTTAACCAGAAGGATTAATAACTAACTTTTGCGCTTTTCATTTGTAAGAATAAAAGGACAAAGATTTGTGTTTTTTTAATTTAGTGAACAGGTATCAACAAATGTGATTACTTTTCACTTAATATAACATCTTTTACAAAAAACTAGAATGTGCTATCATTTGCAGTGTTTATGCACTAAAATCTGTGCTAAAGTCTTTAAGAAAGTAAATGAAAACTAGGGGCTGTGTTAAAAGAAGTCTCTCTAGAGTTACCAGTTAAAATACAGAATGGCCAGTTAAATTTGGATTTCAGCTGAACAATGGATATGTTTTACATAAATATATTCTAAATATTACAGGAGACATTGTTATACTAAAAAAATTATTTTCATCTGAAATTCAAATTTAACTGGGCTTTCTATATATTTATTTGCTAAATCTGGCAACTCTAAACATTGGACCTTATTTAAATTCACAATGTGATGGAATTGGGTCCACAAGCTTTCAGAGACAGACACCAAGTATGGATATTGGATCCATACTTTAATCACATTAACCAAGTTCATAAAAGTCTATTTAATCACAGTAAAAAAGGAAATAACAGGTCACTGAATACCTATAAGCACATCAACACCACATGTGGTCAGTAAAACTGGTTTTCAGGCACAAGATGCTCATTGGAATGTGTGAACGTTTTATGGTTTAAAACTAAAACAAGCAGAAGGAGTAATCCCCCAGTTGAGAGCTTGGCAGTGGGATCTTAGCATTGTAAAAAAAATTTATTGGCTTACATTCCCTGTTTCCTAAAAGTGCCCAGATGGGTTCTGCTGATATTTGTCTCTGTAACTCCTTTTTCTAAGCCCCATGGGTTCCCTAACCCCCTATCTCAAAGTGATACATCCTTCCGTTAGCTGTATTAATAGCTCCAGTCATATTACGTCAACTCCTGCTGCTAGAAGAGACTGTTTTCATCCATTATTTGATGATTGTGAAGTTTAACTCTAAAAAGGCAATTGTATTGGTTCACTTCCAAATTATTGAAGAACTTTTCACTGTACTACTCATATATTTACTGAACTTACTAGACAGGTAGAATTGCTATAATACCATTTTCTTTAAAGAAGGGCAATGCTGATAACGTTTTGTTTCAAGCCAAGTTCTTATCGGTATAATCTCATTTAACACTCCCTATAATCTAGGAGGAAGATAGCACAGTAATATAGAGAAGAACAAGATCTAAATCTAATTGGAACCTACTACACCTCGGTAGCACTAACACCCACTTTGAAATGAAATGTTCACTACATTTTCTTTTTTAACTCTAGATGAATTCAGCTTCTGTGGTTAAACTAGCATATGAGCCTTCAATAAATCTTCGCTAATGGCCACACTGATACATAAAGAAATGAGTATAGGCTTTGGAGTAATAACGACCTGGATTAGAACCACACCTCTATAACTGAGGAAGGGGTAAGAAGTAGGGATACCAATTTAGACATTTTGTGGGATGAATTATGTCCCCCCAAATTCATATGTTGAGGTCTAACCCCCAGTACCTTAAAATGTGACTACATTTGGAGATAAAAATCTTTAAAGAGGTTATTAAGTTAAAATAAGACCATTTGGTGGCCCTAATCCAACATGCCTGGTCCTCTGATAAGATAAGAGAAAATTAGAACACAGACACACACAAAAGAAAGACCATGTGAAGACATAGGAAGAAGATAGCCATCTGTAAGCCAAGAAGAGAGGCTTCAGCAAAAACCAACCCCGATGACACCTTGATCTCAGACTTGTAGCCTCCAAACTATGGGAAAATAAATTTCTGTTGTTTAAGCCATCTAGTCTGTTATGACAGCCCTAGTAAAAGAATACAGACATGTTTCTTAAAAGCTTAGAGGTTGATTTTTTTCATTTTGAAAAAAGGCAAAATTCCCATGGGTTTGATGCGATCATTAAATAATTAAGTGCCTAGCATGATGATTTGAAGAATAAATATAAGAATTATCTCTTTTACTTATGTTCACAACATGAAATAGCATATTCATTAACTATTCTTGGCAAATTATTAAGGATCTGTTAGGTGCAAACACAAAAATCAATATCTGATTCCAACAGTTCTTTTTTTTTGTTGTTCGTTTGTTTTGTTTTTATGATGAAGAATGGAAAGACAATGTTTGTTATCCCTAGTTGGTGCTCTGTACACTGTATTTTGTTGATTCTGCAATGCATATTTTAAAACAAACTTTTAATTTTATAACAGTTTTATACTTACATAAAAATTACAAAGATAGTACAGAGAGTTTCCATATATCCCACCCATGGTTTTGCTTATTATTAACATCCTACATTAGTATGGTTTGTTTGTTACAATTAATGAACCACTATTGATTCATTGTTAATAACTAAAGTCCATACTTTATTCAAATATGCTTTATATAATTTTTCTCTTGCAGAACAACATATAGCATACCATTTAGTCATCATATCTCCTTAGGCTCTTCTTGGCTATGATAATTTCTCAGACTTTCCTTGCTTTGAATGACTCTGCCAGTTTTGAGTAGTACTGGTCATGTTTACTGTAAGATGTCTTCTATTGGGGTTTGTGTGATATCTTCCTCATGATTAGGATGGAGATATTTGTTTTGGGAAGGAAGGCCATAGAAGTAAAATGCTATTTTCATCACATCATATTGAGACTACATACTATCACCATGACTTATCACTGTTTATGTTGATGTTGATCTCCTAGTGAGACAATTAGTCAGATTGCTCTAATACAAAGATATTATTTTTGACCCCTTTTCATACAGTACTTTTCAGAAGGAAGTCGCTATGCACAACACACACTTAAGGAGCAGGAAGTTATGCTCCATCTCCTTGAGGCTAGAGTATCTACATAAATTATTTGGAATTTCCTACATGGAAGATTTGTCTATTCCCCCATTTATTTATTCAGTCATTTGTATGAGTATAGACTCATAGATTTTCATTTCATACTTTGAATTACACAATACTCTTTTACTTGCTGCTCAAATTATTCTGACTTTGGCCTTTGGAAGCTTTTCAGATGGCTCCTGGGTCCCTTTGACCTATCCCATCATTATGTTTATTTTTGTTTTTTTCCTGAGCAGTATTTGTTATCCCCAATGGATACCTTACATACTGTATTTTGTTCATTCTATATTCCACATTCTTTTCATCTCTGAAGTTGGTACAACTAATAACATCCTACAGTTGTAATTAGTAGTGTTTTTTTCTTCCTTAGTCATACATAATATAACAGTGTGCCTTTCAATCAGGGTATCTTAGATTAAATGAAAGTCAGAAATTGCTAAGCAATAATAAAAAATTTTCCAGGCTATTATTTTCAATTTTGAGCACCCTTGCCTAGTCAAGCTTTGAAATTTTACAGAGATCATTTTGCTCAGAGGTTGTCATCATTTTAATATTTTCTGCTTGCTGTGGATGGGTTGCTTTTTCTCTCTGTTGGTCATTTGAATGCATATGCATTGATATACTTAAGACAAAGAATTTGTATTCAGATATATGAATATCAGCAATAGTCATTTACTTATTCTTTCAGCTACTTCTATGATTTAAGTACTCTTAACATCCTAATGTCAATTCCAAGGACATTTTTTGAGAGGCAAAACTGTATATGATTAGAACAGTAATAAATAAGACATATTTTGTTATTCTGGTGATGTCCATTTCAGTAATAATTTCAGTGTGGATAGGAGAATTTCAGTTTGTTTACATTAGAATTTTATTATTTTATATCACTTACAAACATGAAGATGCATTATTTTGCCTGACTTGATAGATGAACTGAGTTATTTTAAGTCCTTTCATTCATTTACTAATACATTTATTGAATACCATTTATGTGTCCTGCCCTAGGCTTATAGGTTTCTGTGCTTGGCCCATAAGAAGCCAATGTAAACTTAACTAAGATTTAGAGATTGCCTAGGGAACATTTATTTAATTATATTTTATAATAAATACAAAATATTTTAACATGTTGCTTCTGAAAATTATAGCAAATTGGTGAAGATTCGAATAGTCTCTTTTAGTCTTTCTCGGTTTCCCAGAACAAAGTTTTACAATGAACTGGTAAACTGAATTTTGCATTATTAATTAACATTTTCAGTACCTCTATCAAATAAAATATAAACCTTCAAATTATGTATAGGACATTGAGGCTTAGAAGGAGGTTTAAGTATAATTTAGTGGCAGACTAGCAATCAATATATGCAGCTCTGATACAATCGTAAGACCTTCGTGAGCGGGGCCATATGCTGGTAGTCTGTATATTCACCAACAATGTAAAGGTAACTTAGCATATGAGTAAGTAATCATCTGGCAAATCTGATGCTTCTAAAATGACAAAGATGGTGCATACTTTTTCATAGTATTAATATTTGTCATCAAACATGTTTAAAACCCTTTTGATGGAATCTAGTAGTTACTGAAGGGTTATCCTTCAAACACTAATGACAAAAGTGTACTAAAATTGAAATTTTTATCATAAAGACTCCATCAATATTCAATTATGTGGTTCCTTTGCAAAAATACAATCCAATAAAGGAAAACAAAATTTTAATCTAGTGCAATAATTAGATCTTTTTGTTGGCCAACAAAAGAACTCTTTTTAGTGCTTAAATAGCATATTAAATTTCCAAAGCACTTTATATTCATTAATTATTCCTCTAAAAACCCAACAAAAGAGGTGGTTTGCACAATTTTCAATTATGTTAGTTTGCTCTGAATTTAGGGATAAGAAGCAAGGATAAAGATAATTTGATGAATGCAAAGCTTGGTGAGATCTGCAAAATACACACCTGAGAGAAACAGTCTGTCATTATTATTAATTTTTTGCCACATTAGAATCTCTCATATGGAACACTCCAAAATAAGTTTCTATCAGAAATCCATTTTTCATGTTACTTTTCTCAATTATTCCACTATGTATGAAAATTTCAGTCAACTCTGTACTCCCAAATAATTAACTAATTATATTGAAGAAAATATATGGTTCCAGATTGATTCTGATAATAGAGGTAGAAATCAATGCTATGCAAAAAAGCATATACAGTGCTTTAAGTTATTTTCTTTCAATGATTTTAGCTGGCCCAATTGCATTTTTTGTATATAATATTGATTGAGATCAGTAATACTCTAATTCTACGTATAGGGTTTGAGATGTTTGTTAATGATTTTACCTAACTAATTCTATTGCTTATATACAGTATTGATTGCCAACCCCCCACCCCGCACCCACAGAACAAAGAGAAAAATTTTAGTCTGTAAGAGATTTGAACAGTAAGCATTAGTATGAGTTTACATTTTCATTGGTGTAGGTTTCAAATCAGTTTTTATTCTGTTTGCTTAAAGAAATCCCCAAAATTAAAAACATACCTGACATAGTTTTTATAAATAATACAGAGGGTGCCAAAAAAATAAGTACAACGTTTCAAGAAAAGAAAAAACTATATTAAAATTACACTGATGGTAACCACTTTGAGAACCTCTTGTAATTGAAGAAGTCAAACATGACTTGTATTCAGTATATATTGAGTATTACATTTTTAATACAGGTTTTTCCTTTCTTTAAAGGTATATGCATTTTTTTGCCACCTTCTGTATATACTTCCAGAGAGAAACCTGGATTAATTATTCAACACAACTATTTATACATCATCTTCTATCCCTGTATGTATTTAAGATAGTACATTTAAAATTGCTCTAATAAGCATTTCGGTAATAAAGAACAAGTTATTATTAGATGTGAAGACATATTGTCTGTAAATATTTGTATACCTATCTTTGGAGAAACATGCTTTAATTTAGTGAAAAGTGCAGATAACAGAATTCTGCACATGGATAATAACTCACTTGATATAGACAGTGAACGTTACCTTAGAGGAAAAAAAAATCCCATTTCAGCATATATCTTACCATTATTAACTAATAGCTTTGCTCTCTGGATGAACTGAAGGCATTAGACAGGAATTTCAAACTATCCTGTACCTAAGAATCACTTAGGATGCTTGTTAAAACATCAGATTTAAGAGCAAAATGGTACAGCAACTCTGGAAAATAATTTGGTGTTTTTTTTATAAAGTTAGACGTACACTTTCCATATGACCCAGAGATCCCACTCTTAGATGTTTAACTTATGGAAATGAAAACTTATGTTATCACAAAAAACCTATATACAAGTGTATACAGTAGCTTTATTCCAAACTGTCAGAATCTGGAAATAACCCAAATGTCCTATAATGGATAAAGGGATACACCAACCCTGATATATCCACACAATGCAATACTACTCAGCAATAAGAAGGGAAGAACTATGGGTACATGCAACGACTTGCATGAATCTCAAAAGTATTATGAGGAGATAAAGGAGACAGTTTCAAAACACAGCATACTATATGTTTACATTTATTTTTAGTCCTGACAAAAGCACAACTATAGTAATGGAGAACAGATCAGTGGTTGCAAGCTTTAGGAGTGGGATGTGACCACAGGGGGATAGCATGGGGGACAGTTTGAGGATTATGGAACTATTTTGTATTCTGATTATATCTATGGTTACATAAATCTATACATGTGTCAAAATTCATAGAACTGTACAACAGAAAAAAATTTATGCCATTGCATATTAAATAATAAAATTTCAGGCTGTCCCCCTCAAAGTGAAGTGGGGCCCAGGAACCTGAATGTAACACCTTCAAGCAACACATGTACGTTCACGTAGTTCTGATCAAGGTGATCCATACTTTAAGAAACACTACTTTGGCAGAAAATACAATGGACTGAAAGAAGATTGTAGTACAGCATCCTCCCAATTGATAAGTATGTGACTTTGGGTGCTGTTATAGGTTGAACAGTGTCCTCCAACAAATATGTTGGAGTCCCAAACCCCAGTAACTCAGAATGTGACCTTGTTTGTAGATTGAGTCTTTATAAAGGTGAACAAATTAAGAGGAGGTAATTTGGTTGGGCCCTAATCCAATATGACTTGTGTCCTCCTTTTATTAAAGACTTTATTTTTTAAGAGAAACAGATTTCTCATATATCCCCTGCCCCTGCACATGCAAAGCCTCCTCATTATCATCATCACTCACCAGAGTGGTACTTTTTATTTTTAAACAAAGTATGAACTTACACTGACACATGATAATTACACAAAGTCCATAGTTTTCCTTTAGGGTTCATACTAGGTGTTGTATATCCTATGGTTTGGACAAATATATAATGATGGATATCTATCATTATAATATCATACAAATCTTAAAAGGGTCTCAAGGATCCCCAGATCACACTTTGAGAATGATTGCTTTATATAAATCATCGATACTCACTTTCAAGTTTAGGTCGCTATAATTCTGCAACTAATAAAATTTTAAAAATGAAATAAATCTAAGTAATAAGGTCTTATTTTATAGATGAGGATACAGGCATGGAGAAGCATTATCTGATTACATTGGAAGTACATTCATTCCTTCCTTCATTCAAGCATTTATGGAACACCAACATGTACAAAAGCTGGGAGAAAAACAATTCTTCACCCAGTGCTCCTTCAACATTCTGGAAGTGCTCTGCTGTCTATTATTCTATCTGCTTTCACATTTATTAATACTTTCTTGCTTTACTTCCTTGTGATTGAGATTTTTAAAAAACGACTAATATCTAATTATTTATAAAGCTAACCAAATTGTACCATATAACACAGAAATACAACTTAGAATGTTTTTTGTCCTTAAACTACTGGTAGAAATTTCTCCTGTCATATGAGCTTCTTTGTGAAAGTCGTTATTAAAACTTGGGGGACTGTGACAGAGACATTTGCTTCTTATTGAATATCCATGTAATTCTACTAATTTCCCAGGTCTCATGAAGTTAGGGGGTCCATGTGAGAGCTATATAAGAAGACATGCCAAGTATCACTTTTAAAAATAAAGCTGGTGCCCTGGAATAACCCAGCTCTCCTCTTGCATAAACACACACAGAGCCCTCAAAATGAGGTAGCAAGCTACACTTTGGAACAAATCTGGATTACTGACTTACTACACATCGGAACTTGACTAAAGAAGGTTGCAGACATCGAATGAGAAATAAACTTTTGTGGTGTTATCCTCTGTTCATTCATTACTACAACGTAGTCTAGCTTTTCCTGATGAATATAAGAGTAAAACCAAGAAGATTAATTTAATACGATTAGAAGTAACCCAATGTATTGTTTAATTAAGTGTTTTGAGCCTGATAACAGTTCCAATTTCCAGGATAGCTGCTCTCTCTTTTCTTCTGGGGGAAGGAGGGGAATAAGATGAATCATAGACTAAAATATTGTACCTTTCTATAATGAATGAGATAAAACAATAACCCCCACCTAGTCTCAAAAATAAAGAAGAAATTAACTACACACAAACACGCTCATCAAACAGACTGTGTTTAAAACTCTTGCTTCACCTTATAATAGTATAAGAATTCTAAATTTTCATTAATTGTGTCAAAGTCATGATGAGGGTGACATATAAGCTGATCCTATCAGAAACAAAATAAAACAAACAATAAGCAAAATCTGTTGATTAGCATCAAGGCTACAATTTCTCTCATCATCTGGCAAAAGGAAAATAAATCTTATCTTCTTTTGTGAAAAAGGTGCTAATGTTATTTAACCAAATTACAGATTAGTCCTAGAACCAAGAAGAGAGCCAAGCAATGTTCATTGAATGAGTATGTTTTTCTTAAGTGGGAATTTTTAAGGTAGAGAAGTCATCCAAACCTTCTCACCTGAGTTACGTGGTATGTAATAAAAGAAATGCTATGAGATGATGCTGAAGGGAAGAGAGACCCCATTATACAGGACTTTGGAACCCTGAGTAAACACTAAAGATATTATTCTAAAAGCATTGAGGAAATATTAGACCACAATATTCAAAGACAACATACTTTTATATACACTTTTTCTATGATAGCTGCAAAGGAATATATTTGGGTCTAGAAGGTAAGAGGAGATGGGTTGGCAAGAGTGGAGTAAGAGAGATTATGTCCCCTATAATTAGTATTGATTATTTTTCCTTTAATGTATATCTAATCAATGTTACCAGTAATTTTATGAAGAAATCTAAAATTTTAATCTGATAATAGAAAGACAACTATTTCCCTGTGGTTCAGGAAGGAGATGATTGAGTGTAGGGAGAAGGTCCAGAAATATAAATTTTCCATTTGATTCATGCAATTGGATGTGATGCTGTGCTGGCTGGGAAATGTAGTCCTTATGGAGGAGGAATAGAAATGACCCTTATAGTGAAGCGTCTTAGAGAGCTCCTAATAATACACTCCTGTGGGTATTAATCAAGAAGGAGTAAGGCAGCTTGAAATAAGGGATTTATGTTAAAATCAGAGCATAAAACCTTGCCTGCATGCAACCCCTTTCATGGAGATTCACAATGCCGGTTAAAGATTCTAGGAAGTCTCAAAAACTCCTGTTTGACTCTAATGGACCCAGAATTCCCCAGATTTATTTGATTTCACAATACCTTTTGCTTTTAATGACACTTTTAAAGTGCCTTAGAATTACTGTTTTGGGAACATGCAGAACTGTCACAATAGTGTCAGTGGTTGATGGAAAGGCAGACCCAGGTCACGAATCCACGCAGTTTTAACATAAGTAAAAGATATAATAGATATCTCTACAGAATGGGGACATGACACCACTGACTTCACAGCTATACAACAGGGCCAAGAGTCAACCATTACACCTGATTGGAATGAGAATTACATTAAGCACTGAGAACGCCCTCCTCAAATCTTCTGCACACTGGCTCCATGCCTGCTGGCTTATCAGGTGAGATGCACATAACTGGCAACATCTTCGCCTCAGTCCTGAAGGTTCCATACCACATCTCTTCTGCCATGCCCGGGGCTTTCTCTTGTAATCTAGCCACTGTCCTTAGATCAATATCTCACATATGAACTCAGCAGGCTCATCTTTCTTTGTCATTGTAAGACATTTCTTACATCTTAGCCAGAGTAGAACCAATACTCCTCGCTAACGCTTCAATAACTACTTGAATGACTCAACGCGAAAACAGTATTGTTCCACTTTCCTTAAATTAAGAGCAACTCCTCCTTTCATCTGGGAAAAAATGGATTCATATTAAATTAATTCATATTGATGTAGATGATCTTCTCTAGCAACCACAATCTTCATTGACATGGCTCATGACTTTTTGAGAATAAGGCTACGTGTGTGCTTTGTTAAGAGATTTCTAAGAGCCCCTTGGTCCCCTACCCCACCTAATGTGTACATGTACACTTCTTTATTTCCAGCTAAAGATTTGGTCTAAAATACCATTCTCCATTAAAAAATAAATTAAAAAATCAAGGCTCAGAAAGTATTTGATTCTAGCTCTTGGGACAAGAAAAGTCCAGATCATCTGTGATGTCTTGTTAGCTGAAAGCAAGAAGATTTCAGAGAGATGAAAGACCAGGTGGGTGGCCATGTTAGAAAAGATGCAGTGAGGCACCAGGAGTGAATGCCGCTAGTTTCCTAATGCTAATCATTTGAGAATCTAAAGGAAAACAATGAATGTACTTAATTCGAACACATTGAGTTTAGGAAATCTTGATGTGGGGAGATTATCCTGGATTATTCAGGTGGGCCCTAAATCTAATCATAAGGGTCCTTCTAAGAGAGAGGCAGAGGGAGGTTTCACACAAATACACAGAGGACAAGACGATGTGAAGGCAGAGGCATAAACTGGGGTAATGTTACAAGGCAAGCTACTCTAAGAAGGGCCGGGCGCGGAAAGAGAACTGACTCTGGGTGGTGAACACACAATGGGATATATAGATGATGTATCACAGAATTGTACACCTGAAACCTATGTAACTTTACTAACCGTTGTCAGCCCGATAAACTTTAATTTAAAAAAAATAAAATAAAAAAAGAATGGCCAGGCAGCCACTAGAAGCTAGAAGCATTTTAAGGAAGAGAATGTCACAGAGCCTGCAGAGGGATCTCAGTCCTGCTGGCACCTTGCTTTTGGACTTCTTGCCTCTAGAGCTGTGGAAGAATAAGTTTCAGCTGTTTTAAGCCATGAAGGTTGTGGCAATTTCTTACAGCAGCACCAGGAAACTATTGCAGTTACCTACAGAGGTAGGTTGGAATGAGGTAGAAAAAATAGAAAATGGAAATGGGGTAGAAGGAATGAGGGGAAGTGAATTTTCTATGACCATATCTTTTTCTACAACTCTTGACTTTTTGAAACATGTTAAGGTTTCACAGACTCAAAAAAATAAATATATAACTAACATTGAGCAGTATGCAGGAGGAACAGCAAAGGTAAAACGAACATTTACAAATTGAATCAAACTATATTATGAGTGACTTAACCACACTAAAAGGGTGGGAAGAAAAGGACAAACCTAAATAACTTTGTAAAGGAATATTTTGACAACATATTTTAAAGCTAAAGACAAAGGAACTATATATAAATATTGTTCTCTAGTTAATAAACTTGTTTTCACAGAGGTATGAGTTAGCAATTCTGTGACTAATTAATGGGTCTATAGGGTTAAGTAATAAGTAAATACATGTGGATAATGAGAGCCAGATTTCTCACTGTCGGAGAAAGGAGTTACAAATAAGGAAAGAGGTTGGCTAAAGTGAATTTTGAGGTGGGATTGAAATAAATAGTATGAATTCATTAGTTTTCATATACATTTATAAATAGATACATGTATTTATAAATAGATGCATGTATACACATATAAAATGTCTATTAATATATATTAATATTAATATGCCCTCTGTTTGCTGAGAGGGGTATCAAAGCAATACTACCTCAGTGGCAATGAACACATCTAGCACCCAGGTCTTCATTTTTAAATATCATTCTCCAATAAAAAGAAACAGGGCTCCTTGAACAACTGGCTGATTCTAGGGCTGGGACAGAACAAGTACAAGATGAGCCTGGGACATCTTTTCAGTCCAGAAAACAAGTGCTCAAAAAATGATGGGGACACTTCAAAAGGACATAGAAGCTGACTCAAAGTGGCTCTCAATGGCCAAAACTAGGACAATTTGAGCAATACAATAAACAATGAGAGTAATGAATTATAACCTATAGAGTAAAACAAATATTCATAAATTCATAATGATATAAATAAATCATTGAATAAATAAAGGAGGGAGAAAGGAGAGCTCTTTCTCACAGTAGAATTTAAATTACATATAATTAAAATAAATGATCACCATTTTAGCAAATGCCACAGGAAGAGTTTTTGCAGTCAAGCATTATCAATGGATATTGAAATTAGGGGGCAAAAGTATTATGAGAAACAACGTACGTTCACAGTCACAAAGAATCTCTCCACAAAATATATATTTATTTACAAAAGAAGAAATCGTATCTTCACAATGGGAAGACCTAGCAGACACTGCTTTAACCAGATGATTAAAGAGAACATCCCCATTAGTGAGACATATTAATATCACGTGCTTCCTGATATGACACACAGACATGGCACATCACTTCTCAGGTATTCTTGCCAAATGCAAAACGTGAATATAATCATTGGGAGTCACACAACATACACAAATTAAGGAAGATACTACAAAATTACTTGTATTGGAAGGAAGATACTTACAAAATTACAGGAGTCTTTAAAAGTATCAAAGTCATAGAAGCAAAAACGAAAACAAAAATAAAAGAAAAAATGTCTAAGATTAAAAGAGACTAAGGAGACATGACAATTAAAACAATGTGTGATCTTCAATTAAGTTCTGGTTTCAGAAAATGTTAGTCAGTGGAACAATTGATGACATTTGAATAGGGTCTATAGATTAGTCAATAGTACTGATGTTAGTTTCTGCGTTTTGCTAGCTGCACTCTCATCATGTAAGATCTTAACATTTGGGTAAACTAAGAAAAGGTATACAGAAATTGTTTGGACGATTTTTGAAAGTTTTTGGTAAGTCTGTCATTTTTCTTTCTCATACTGCTTCTGCTTGTTTTTCAGTTCCTATTTTGAAATATCTTCATAAAATGAGTTGAAGGTTTTTCGCTCTTCTTTATACTTTGAGTTTGCATAAATGTTGGGACTTTCTACCTATAGTTTGTTTTATTATTCATAAGTATCTCTCCTGAAAGTGTCTCTGAAAGCAGTATGCTTTCTGATCCCATTGATGCTGGCCCTGGCCCTGTGACTTGATCTGGCTAACAGAATGTGAGTAGCTGTGACACATACCCCACCCAAGCAGAAGCCACAGTGCAATTGGATGGTTATGCAGGCTCCTTCGTGCTCCTGTGTCCCTTCTTGTGAGAAAGGCATATCCAGGTGAGGGGAAGAATTAGAAGACATATATAGAACATGATCTCATGATGCATGATGTAGAAGATGCTCCATGATCTCAATGCACAGCTTTTGAAGAGCTACAGAACAGTTGCAGCAAGAAAAGAACATAATGTGAGCAAGAAATACATGTACATATATGCTGTGTGTATGACACTGTGATTTTAAGATTCTTGTATGTAGCACAACCTTTCTAAAGTTGACTAATATTTTATACTTAAATAGTTTGTAGAACATACTGATAAAACCAGTACAGGTATTCTCTTTGTGCTAAGATTTTAAACACTAATTAAATTTCCTTAGTGATTATAAGAGCATTTAGATTTTCTATCTTTTCTTAAGACAATTTGATAAGTGATAAAATTCATAGAATTTCATTTATATTTTCAAATTTAGTTGTATACCTTTTTTCATACTATGTTCTTTTTATTTTTTAATTACCAGTAGAACTTACATCTTATTTTCTATTTTCTCAGATTATCGATTCAAGCCTTCTTTCTTTCTTTCAACTTTTGTTTGTTTGTTTGTTTGTGGAGAGAGGGGTAAGTCTACCTAGAGATTTGCAAATACTATTAATTTTTTAAGGAGTCGGGTTTTATCTTTATTGATTATATTTGGTAGGATTAGTTTTTAATGGGAGTGACAGGAAAATTCTAAAAATACAGGAGCTTAATAAATACAGACAATTCCACATGATCTGATTATCTCTATGTCACATGAAATTTCAGAGAGGGCTCTCCAGGGCCAGCAGAGTTGCTTTATTCGTGAAGATCTTAAAGAATCAAGATCTTTTCAGTACATCGTTTCATTTTTGTTCCCATGGTCCAAAATAGATAAGAAAAAGGCAAAGAGTATCTAGTATATCCCTTTTAAGGAAAATCTCCTAAAGCTACCACAAAGCATGTTCACTAACTTCTCATTGAAAAACATCAATTCCCATAATTACAATTATAGTTATTATTCTGGACCACCATGTGCCCACATAAATATTGGGTGTTGTATTAATAAGCATAAAATAGAATAGATAGTGGGGGGAAATAAATAGTCACTACAACACTGATCTTCACTACCACACATAATTTTCTGATTTTGCTTATTTTCATTATCTTTCTACAAAAATTGAGGTTATTCTTGTTTCTGACATCAAAGTTAGGGGTTAATACAAGTTTTTATTCATATTTTATAGTTAAAATACATGATTACTCTTCAAATTTCAGTTCTTTCAATTAGATGTGAAAATGGAATAAATGTTAGCTTTACATTCATTCAATGTAATGTAGCTTTACATTCAATACACATTCATCTTTTGTTTCTTTTAAGTATTATAGTATAATAATTTATTATGTGCAGGATAAAGGCTGATCATTTTTGGAATTTCAGGATTTTTTATTTTTATTTTTATTTTCCTGTTCTTTTGCATTTTCCAATTTTCTACAAAAAAAAATCTGTTGCATTTTAAACAAGAAAAACATTTAAACAAAGATAATGAGAATCAGAGATAATGAAAAGAACCAAACTAGAACAACAAATAAAATGAGTAAGCCAACAAAATATAAGACATATATTAGAAGAGCAAAATAAAAATTGATAAATACTAGAAAATTCAAAATTCTTTCCTGTACAGAGATCCTTAGATTCAAATAAAAATATATTCAATTCAAAACTCAAAATATCTCAATACACTAATTAGTAAAGAAAATCAACTAATAATGATATTGCTGAGTGTACAAGAAATCAGATCATGTGGAATTGTCTAATATGTCCCTATTTCTTCCTAATGACACTGAATTATGACAAATATATCCTATGGCAAGATATATATCCTAAGTCATGGGGCCATACAGCATGTATTGGAAGTCTACAGTCACAGCCGAATAAATATATCTCAGTTACATTGCTACCAGAAATGATGATTAACAGCCACCTAAGTGATTCAGTCTCCTTATTAGAGAATTTATCAGACAGAGAATTAGCAAGCTCCATGTATTCAAACCATTAATACACACTCATCTAACACCTAATCAATGACCATCTTGTTCTCTTCCTATATGAGATACTGCACCTTTTAAGGTAGAGTTCTATTTCCTAAAGTACTCTACATCCTTTGTCATTACTGAGCAATTTAACTATTTGACATTATAACCTGCAGAACACCCTGGGAACTGCACACAGGAAGTTTTGAGAAGGTATAAACAGATGATGTACATTCTAGGGAATCCAAATCAAAAAGCAACTAATTGTTATAGACATTAGACAGTCTTGTATGCCTTATTTTTCATACAAACAACCTAGAAAAATATATTCTTACCAACCCCCATTGACTCATTGGCTTCTGCCTGCAGCTATGCCTCTCCGTCTTTTCAGCACCTATTTCTTCTGCTACATCCTCAATTTTCTCTGTTATCTCTCATTTAAACTTCCTGAGATAATCCAGGGATTACCTGGCCTCAAAGGTTTTTGTCCAGTTTATTACTATACTATCCTTATATTGATTTCCATATCCAATTCTACCACCTGTGATCAGAGCTGAGGTCATGCAACACTTGTCAGGCTACTTAACAAGTTGATTAAGAAACTGCCTAGGGATAGTTACTTTATCAGGAAATGTGCAGGTCTCCTCAGAAGGGAATTATGAGCAGCCATTGTGAGCCATTTTGCATGCGTGATCAAATTTCAAATTGTTGGGAGATATTCCTTAAAGGAGAAATCATTACATGAAACAAAGGCCAATCAAATGGCAGTTTTCCTGTACAGAGATCCTCATAAATAGGCATGACTTACTTGAGATAAAGAGACACCTATTTTTCTGGCCTATAGTATTATGGGCCTATGTACTAGGAAGAAGAATTTGGGAGGAATTCTGACAGAAGGATGGTATGTGCTTTCTCTACGATAGATGATAGATAGATAGATAGATAGATAGATAGATAGATAGATAGATAGATAGATAGATAGATAGATAGACAGACAGAAAGATAATTTTTTTCACTGTCAGAATTTGTTAATAAGTGCAACGATGAAATATAACTGTCCCTAACATCATGTGTTTTTTTTTGGTTTGTTTGTTTTTTCCTTTGTAGTTTTAGAATAATTTGTGTAGGAAACAGAGCTAATATTAATTAAATAGAACAAAATTATCTTTCAATTATCCTATAGATCTGGAACGGCAAATATAGTTCATATCTTAGACAAGCATAACTGGTTGGTAGTAACTGTTGAAGTCCTGAATGGAGAAGAATTCTGAGGTCTTCACCAGGCTTAGTGGGCAAAAGTGTTAGACTATTCAGCAAGGTACGCCAAAAGAACACGAGGAGAGAGTGGCAGTGTACATGTTTGACTCAATACTCTCATGATCTACAAGCTTCTTAGTCGCTTTGAAAGAGAGCAGCAAGCCAACTAAACATTACCGGAATTGGAGTCAGATTTTGTCTGAATGTTGGTTCCATAACTTTCATTTATTTTTCATATTTTATTTTGTATTGTAATAAAATATTTATTTTATTGTAATAAAATATTTTAACTTAATTATTTCAATATTTAATATACAGTTACTATGCATCAGTTACTGTTTTAGGCTATGATAAAAAAAATTTGAGCAAAAGAAGACGTGGACCCTGCCTTAAAACATGAGAAAATATTCATCAAACAATCATATAAATAAGTATACATTACATCTAAGGACAACGATTAGGAAGCGAAGGTACTAGATATCATAAAAGTTTATGTTGAAGAGATACAATCACTAACAGTGTGACCTTGAACAAGTTACTTCATCTCTCTCTGAGCCTGTATTAAATAGGGGCTAAAAATATGTCATAGGGATTTGTAAAAAATAATGGACAGTATATCCAGTATGTATTAGGTTGGTGCAAAAGTTATTGCGGTTTTTGCTATTATTTTTAACCTTTTAAACCACAATTACTTTTGCACCAACCTAATATACTATGTATAGATACATAATTAATATTACTATCCCAATAAACACATCATTTATAGAATATACACATGTTCACTGAAATATTCTATGTAGTAATTATACATGAAGTAGTATATTAGTTCCTGTGAACATATGTAGACATTCTATTTTTTGTTATATGTACATATTTTATGTATTCATTGCAGTCTATGTTAGCAGTGCAGGTGGACAAAGAGAGTTGGTGTATGCATAGTTCTCGGAAACATAGAACTTTCACCAAGAAAAGAGAAGAAGAATCAGCACTGATAGTTACACAAAATAACTAGGTGGAAAGAGGGTCCAAGAGCATGTTGCAAGACTGTGGACTAGCGAAAGATATCAAAAGTATCCCCTTCCTTCTGGAAGATAAAGGATTTGTTTAACCCTACCTACAATTAGAATGAGATGATTAAGACATATTCAAAAGGAAAAGAGTAAATTAAGCAGGGACATCTGGCAATAGGAACTTGTTTACCATAGGGGCACAAGGAACATACTGGGAAAGAGGTTAAAGGTACGAACAACTAGACACCTTCCACATAAACCATGAGAGCCTTAGCTATGAGAGTACAGACTTTGGAGGGAGACAATGCAGGTTCTAATCTTCACTGTGCTAATAACCTTGGCGGTGGCGGGGGCAGGAGTCATTAATCTCTCTGTGCCTCATGTTCTCATCTGCAAAAATGGGAAACACAGTAGTACTTATCTCATTAGGTTAAATAACATAATATAATTAAGGTGCTTAGAACAGTTATTGGATCATAATACGTGCTCTATGTGTTACTATTATTATTAATAATAATACATTTACAGAGACCTTATGAAAGTACCAAAATGGGAATAAAATTAACATCAAGGGAAATCTAAGCTGCTTGCACCTGTGATTTCTTGTCACCAATTAAATTCAAAATTATGTAAGTTAGGAATTCGGCTTCAAGTAACAGCGTACCTGAATAACCATGGCTTAACAATAAATACATTTAATTATTTTACATATAATAAGACTAGTGGTAAGAGGTTACTGATTTGGTGAAGAAGGTCAAAATATTATCAAAGACCAAAATCTCTTCTTATCCTTCTCATCTTCCATCCTCAGTTTGTGGGCTTTTTTTTCTCACTATCACAAGATGGCTTCCACAGCTACAAACATAAGATACCATGGCTAAGGAGAATGAGGTTTTCAATGCTAGGAGCTAAACAGGTTGCAGTCTATCCAAAACTGGAATTCTGTTGAAGAAAAAAATAAAAAGAAGGGGGATATGCTTCCTAGGCAGGGCCCTAGCAATGTCTAACACAATCTGGATGGTTTAGAAATGTTCTGAGTTGTAGTTTCAAAGGTAATTGAAATCATTACCAGTAGCTAGGTGAATGTATAGATACTATTCAAATACAAAGATCATGAGGTATCTGGATGAAAGGAGACAGAAGAGCTGTCAGTAATTTGGGCAAGATTTGTGTAATTTAAGTGTAATTGTATGAATAAGAACATTTATTTTCAGAAATGCAAATGAAACACCTGGAATAACTGAAACTAATATAGTTGTACTTCTTACATTATCACTCCCTATAATATGCATTATCTGAATTATCAAAAATGTTTTCAACTCATATTTAAACCTAGATTCTCCTCCAAAAAACTGCGTTCCTTTTGCTGCCTTTTCATACAGCAAACTCTGGAAAGAATTGATTCTACTTGTTCTCTGCACTTCTGCTAATGCTGTTCTCTCTTGAACACTCTCCAGTAAGTCTCTTATCACCATTGTTCCATCTTATCTCCTCTTGTCAAGGTCATCAATTACCGCCATGCTGTCAAATGCAATTGTCACTCAATATCTGACACAGGTCATCACTTCCACCTTAAATACTCTCTTCACTTCCTGACATTCTGGTTGTTCCTGCTAGCCCTTTTTTACTAGATCCTCCTTACCTTCCCAGCCTTTAAATGTTGGGGAGGCTCTTTGGTATCACGTAAAGATCAGTCCTTTAGACCTCTTTTATTCTTCAAAAACACGCATGCTCTAAATGGCGCCTCCAGTCCTGTGATTTAATGCCAAACATTCCAAAAATTAAATCTCTATTCAAAGACTTTCACCTGAAATCTAAAGGCATGCATGTCCAATAGAAATCTCAAACAGTGTATCTTAAACTATACGCCTGAGTCCCTCATCAACACCAACACACAAACTTGCTTTTTACAGGGGTTGACTATACATCAGTATTTGATCCTTTGCTTCATCCAGTTGCTCAGGCTCTAAACTTTGAAATCACCCTTAACTCCTCTCTTTCATTACTGCCCCTTTCATCAATCGATTAGTAAATCCTATAGGCTCTATGTTCGAAATATATCTTGACTATGACCGCTTGTTATCACCTCTATCCTACCATCCTGCTCTAAGCCACCATCATCTTGTTGTAACTATAACTAGTCTCCTTACTTCCACCTTGCCCCCTACAATTAGTTGTACACACAAGAATCAAAATAATCTTTTTAAAACATGAGTCAGATGATATCAGTCTTCTGTTTAAAACCCTCTAATAGCTTCTGATCTCCCTCTGAGTAAGTCCTAAAGCCCCTAGAGTAGCCTCTATGGCCCTACGTGATACGGCCCTCCATGGACGGAGGCTCCCATCTCCTTTTCCTCCATTCTATACCATGCTCACTGCATTTCAGTTACCCTGGCCCTCTCACACTTTCCGAATGCTCCAAGCATGCATCTGTCCCCACTGGCTGGCATGTTCTTCTCCAGATAGCTAGATGGCTTATCTCTTTTCTTTCTTGTTTGTCTCCAAATACCTTCCATTGGAGAGGTGGGTTTTAACCACTTATTTAAAACACTATTCTTTTATCCCATCCTCTTTAGTCTAGTTAACTTTTTCTAACAATTATTATACTCAACTGACATTTGTTTGTTTGTTGGTGGTGTCCTCCCACCAGAATGTTTACAACACAAGATCAGTGAGTGAGTCTTGTGTTCACCGCTGTGGCCAGGATGTGGAATGGTACCTGGTTCCTAGTAGACGTTCAAGTCCATATGTGTTGAAGGTATAAGTGAATCATTAAAAGACTACTTGCTGAGTAATAACTTTATTATCTTTTATAAGTACATAAATCTTACATAGTTTTTCAGACTGTTTTCACTCTTGGAAGTTAATGTTTTCAATAGGCTCCTTTTTTTCAAGCAGGTAATGAGAGTAAGTTTGTCTTATGATATACATAGCTTAAAATATAAAATTTACCTTATAAATTCTATTACCTTATTGTGTTGTATTTTCAACATTATATTTCATATACTAGTGTCTTCTATAAACTTTACTGTTGGTATAAATGTGTTTTATTTGTTTAAAAAATCATATTGAAATCACAATGCTATGAATTAGATCATCTTTGCAATTTGGGTGCCATTTTCCTAAAGACCAATATTTTAATAATCTAATTGGGAAACATCACAAGATCAAATGCTGTGATTTTTCTGAATGTATCAATTAACACCCAGGAAAACACAAGGTACTTCTTATTTCTACTAGGCCTGACACTATTACATAATTTGTTTCTGTTTTATGTAAAATATTTTGAAGAAGTGTGTTAGCACATTCTCATTAACATTGTAACCCTTATACAAATGTTAATAGATTTAGAAACACACACACATAAATGCACATGATAATGTCTAAATACATTCATTAAAAAGATGTCTTGTGGCGGCTGGATGCCTCAGTTGGTTAGAACGTGAGCTCTGAACAACAGGGTTGCCAGTTTGACTCCCACATGGGCCAGTTAGCTGTGCCCTCCACAACTAGATTGGAGAAAACGAGCTGCCACTGAGCTTCTGGAGGGGCAGCCGGAAGACTTGGTTGGTTATAGCACGAGCTCTCAACAACAAGGTTGCTGGTTCAATGCCTACATAGGATGGTGGGCTGCACCCCCTGCAACTAAAGATTGAAAAATGGCAACTAGACTTGGAGCCAAGCTGCGCCCTCCACAACTAGATGTAAGGACAACTACTTGGAGCTGATGGAGAAACACAGTTCCCCAATATTCCCCAATAAAATTTATATACAAAAAAAAAAAAGATGTCTTGAGAAAATGATGGAAGAACAACTGGAGACAAAGCTTGTGTTTTCTGGATACTAGTATTTTCTCACTCATGCTAACAAAAATTACTCAAGTTAATCAACAGAAAAACATTTTAAACTTGGCTTGGAATGTCTTTCATATTCTCCCTCTTCCTCCCACAACTGTAACCTAAATTTTGACTTTTGTATCTGCTTTCCAGTGAGAATCTTCTTTTTGAGCAAAGCTGTATAATATGAAATAGCTTTACAAATGTCCACATTTCTATTTATGAAACATACTTTCCATATATTGTTCATATTTCTCTTATCCCTTTTCAGTCTGCCCCATTCCTCTTCTTTTCTGCCTTTAATCTATCAGCTTCCATGTTCTTGCTATTACCCTGGAGTGGTTGCATTCTCACATATCTCACTATTGCTTGGAAATAATATACTAATTATATATTTTTTTTCAGTCTCTGCTCACTATGCTCACTCTTCTCACTTTCTTCTAAGGTGATTCTTACCTTAATCACACTTTAATTATCATCTGCATGGTAAATAATCACAACATTGTGAATCTCATCATCCCTGTAACTAATGATAAACTCAAGTTCAACATCACTGAAAAGATTGAGAACATCATTTGTTATTTTCATCTTCTTCATTTCTTTTTTTATAATCAGCATTATGCATTCTTTTCTATACTCCTCCAATGTATTAGTCTGATGAAATTCTCTGTGTCTTCAAAATTATAAACTGATAAATGTTATAAATAACTTCTAATAAATGATAGAATTTCTTTAAAATGGGTTACTTTTTAATTGTAAATGTTACTGTTGTATTCAAATCAAAACATAAAATTATTTAGAGACCATAACTGAAAATAAAACAACATAAAAGTTTAGGAAAAAAATTAGTCTTATTATTACACTATCAAGGTAGGTCAGGCTAAAATAAAAATTTCAAATCATATTGATGTGTTTTTTTTCCCCCTTAGCTCTAAAATCTATGCTTTCCTTTCATCTTGTTGACTAAAACATGTGTTCATACAAACTTTTGTAATTACCTGCTACCCACTGGGTTTTTAAGCTTGTTCACTAATCCCTCTCAGTTATACAGCATTTATGGTTTGAAATCCTCGTTTATACCCTAAAAGTGTTGACTTCATAATAGCACTGGGAGATAAACATCATCTTTCTCCATATATAGCTGAGTACATGGCAGCTCACAAAGGTTGGTTTTCTTGTTTATGTCAAAAATTTTAGAAGGGGCACTGGAACTATAATGCAAGTACTCCAAACCCTGGACAATTGCTAGCTTTGACTATTCCACAGATGTCTGTAGAATACAACATTCATAAAAATAAGCATAAAAATATTATTGCAGTCATTCAGGGATTAGGTGGTCTACAGTGGCATGACAAATAAACACATAATGTATTTTGTTTCTCAATACGTGAGCATGTATTTATATATATTTGCTTTGTGGGATGTGTCGTTTGGGCTTCTCCCCCTTACCTGTTTAGTAGCCTTATCTTTATGCTGAGAGAGAGAGCGATGTTAGAGAATGTTTAGAGACCCCTATATTCAGATTGCAATTTTTACTTCAATAAGATAATCAGGTTAGATTCTATAAATTTATCATAGAAAGATAAAGATAAGCTGAGGTAACTTGGGCTTGTAATTTTACCTCGCAGTCCCTCAACATCCTCATTTAATAAAATGAAGGAAACAGACTCGTTTATAATAATAATTAATGATAACAATGGGACTTATAATGAACTGAGGACTTACTCTGGGCCAGGCACTATGCTAAATCTTTACATTCATTATCTCATTTAACGTTCACAAAAATCCTTTGAGGAGGAGACTATTATTATCTCTATTTTACAGATGTGAATCGGAGTCTCAGAGAGTTAGCTTCCTAAAGTGACATGGCTGATGAATGACCCTTTGGGATCTGGATCTTAGTTTGCTCCTTCCCAAAGTCTATACTGAAACCCCCAGGCAGTGAGGTCTCTCACTGCTCCAGGAGCTCCATGATTTCTAAGCTCTTCTACAGCAAGGACGCTTCATTGTTCTTTTCTATTAAACAAACATGGAGTTATTTCCTATTTCCTCATTATCCATTGAAACCTTCAAGACTTGTTTCCTTAATTATAAATCAACATTTTGTTGCTCAACTTAAACAACTACACAAGAGACTGATAAATAAAAAGTCATTGGAAGTTCTTAAATTGATGTTGGGTGTTGCTAAATTAAGAAATCTCATTATTCAGGGAGAATTTTGTTAATGAAATTTCAATTAAAGCAAAAGTGCATAGTTCTATTAACTGCAACAATGAAAAATGTGCCCCCAAGAACTTCTTTCTCATTTAGAACACTACTTTTGAATAGCCTTTCACTTTCAATGTTTGTAATGAATGTTAATTGCACGTTCTAGATTTCTCTCTACACATTTTTAAAACACACAAATTTATTACTTTTTTCAGTAAAAGAATATTAACAGTGTATTAAATATTTTAATCTTAAAGATGTCACAAATTAATAAACCACATGAAACAATTTTCAATATGATGTTTAAACTGAAAGAAAACTTTGTTTTCAAAAGTATTTGGGATTGTCATTTTTCTTGCTGGAACTGACACAAAGATAATAGTAAACAGAAGTAATAATATCTCATTAGTCTTTTATTTCTAAATAACTGAAAATTAGATTCAAAAGGGCACTAATTCTAGCTTTAACTCCGAAGTCATTTCTTATTCTTAAAGTAATCTTTATTTTTCATACAATTTTATGTATTTACTATTAAAATTTCCTATTAAGGAAAGAGAAACATATTCAAGGAAATAATTTGATCTGTATAGGTAGACCATTTAAATTTGTGCTTTCAAATAAACTTTGACTATGCACATATATGTTACCAAGAGAAGAGAGTCAAGAAAAGAAAAACTTAAAAACTAATGTAAAAAAAAACAACAACAACAAAAAACTACTGTATATTATAATTTAGGTTTGGGGATTATTTCAATTATTTTAAAGCAAGAAAAAAATGTCACACAATTCACACTGAGAAGTTAAAAGTTTCAGTTTACAAATCAATACAGCACAAAAGGTGAAAAAATTAACCAAGTCTACAGGTAATAATTTAGGGTTTAAACATTTTTATTCACAATGTGTTTTGAAGAACTTCTGTTGTATTGTTACTTATGGATACTCTACAATAGTAAATAGAAAATAATTTGTTCCACAAAATATGTATTGATTTTGATATGTGTACCTGTGTCTTATCCTTCTTAAACCCACTGCAAAGTGCTCTTAACATCAGCAAGCCAAGAAAGTGACATAATTGCCTCTAGTAAATGTTAGTCATGTTCAAGAGAAAGAGATAAGTATCTTTTCAAATATCTAGATCTTTCACGACTTCCTATTATGGCCAAAACTCCATCCATTTGGTTCTCAAGTCATTGTTCATCACTAATTTACGCTTGGCTCCAACTCTCTATCTGGTTTCCTGCCTTTTGAAAAAGCCCACATATGAATGTCAGCAATTTTTGGCTGTTTTAGTATAAGTCTCATACTTAAGGTGGATCTGTGAAGGGTCTTTGCTCTTTTCCCTGGGTACTCTTTGAATTACTTTTTTCCTAGTTAAAACCCTGAAGTCCTGCAACCCCAAATTATACTTACAGAGATGTTCCACCCACACACCCTTGAGCCTTCATATCTGCGCGCGCGCGCGCGCGCGCGCACACACACACACACACACACACACACACACACACAATGATTCTCAGGAAACGATCTAGGGCAGAAAAAAATGATGGAAAGAAAATGTGTGCTTTTTATATTAAAAGAAGGAAAGTTACCCAGGAAACCCAGAAGCTCAATACTTGAAAATTTTCATCATCAGTATCTGGTAGAAGAGAGTATTTGTTGTGGCCCCTGAGTGAGCAGGCTGGGAAAGCACCCATCTCAGCTGAGGCAGTTTAGAAAACTTCTCAGAAGAATTCCTCATGGGAGGAAATGTAAAAGAAAGGAAAAATTCAAAGTGGAAAGCAAGAGTCACAGACTTCGGGAATATCAGAGGATGAAGCAAGAGAGACAAAAGTATCTCAGAGACAAGTACTTCAGGTGTTTTTTGCTGAGAAAGGACTCAACAGAAATTATAAACTGTGGTAAAGACTTAATTTAGCTTTTGCTGAAGGACTTCTTAGTCTTCTCTTCCACCTTTCTGATATAACTCCAATCTACTTTCCACAAACTTAAGTTTTAATAGAAAATAAGTGTGGATTCTAAATGAGAAAGTGTTTCTACATCTGGAAAAAGGTAAATTTTGTCCTTGAAATAATGTGTTCTGCTTAGACTAATCAAAGACTGAATAAAATTTTTTGAAAGGAAACCACAGTAACAGTCTTTTTGCGTTCACAAAAGGGAATTCATTCCATCAGTCTTGATTCATTAAAACACATTGAAATTGTATCTGCTTTATCTTTGTTGACCTTCACAGTTTTTGTTTTGTTTTGTTTTGTTTGAGGTAAAGTTGGTATACAGCATTATAAGTTTCAGGTGAACAACATTTTAATTCAACATCTGTATACACTACAAAGTGATCACCACCAAAAGTCTAGTTACCATCTATCATCATACAATTGATCCCCTTCATCCATTTTGCCCATTTCCCAACCTGCTTCCCCTCTGGTAACCATCAATCTGTTCTCTGTATCTATGAGTTTATTTTTGTTTTGCTTGTTGATTTGTTTTGTTTTGTTAGAGTCCACATATGAGTAAATCCAAAAGCAAGGGAAGCAAAAGCAAAAATAAACAAGTGGGGCTACATCAAACTAAAATGCTTCTGCACAAAAAAAGTAAGTCATCATCAAAATGAAAAGATAACCTACTAAATGACCTTTACCTTTGAATGGAGCTCAGTAAGCCCTTATAATAAATTTCTCCTGAGATTTTGGGTATCAATTGCAATTTCTAGGAATTAATAAAAAAAGGACACCTTGACAGAATCATAAACAGATACTGAGCCCTATTTCTCCTTCTTTCGGGATATCACTGCACAATGGAATAAATACTGGATGAGAACCAGAATTTAGAATGAAGTTTCGCATCTGCAACTTTCGAGCTGTTTGACCCCAGGCAAATCACTTAAGCAGTAGGGCATTCTGAGCCTCAGCTTCATCTGGCAAAGGTAATGACAGTTGACAATTCAAAAAATACGTAACATAAAAATGGTTAATAAACACCTAAAATTTTAAATTAGTAATCAAATACATAAAATTAAAATAGCAGTTTAATTGACAATGATCTCCCACATTTCCATTATTGGTAAAGGCTAAATGAGACAAGCACTTTCACACTCTGTTGGAAACAAAATATTAGCATACACCAGGAACCTTAAAAATGCTAGTGTATTTGACTTAGCAAATCTCTTTCTAGCAATCTAGCTCAAGGAAAAATAATTTGGAAAACACAGACTACACTTTATTCACAAAGATCATTATAAAAATTATTTAAAACAGTGGAAACTTTGAATCTTCCTAAATATTTGGAGGAAATTCAAAAACAGAACTGACCATTAGGTACACGTAACAATGAAATCTTGGAATATGTGTGTATTGATAAGTGCATGCGTATGGGTTAGAAATCAGTTGTAACCTATCTCAGTGGACTCACAGAAACCAAATATGAAATGAGCTTATATTTCTTTTTATATACAAACTATCATAATACCAGTTTCCACTAGTGCATTTGTCAAAAGCTCCCCCTATTCCCAGTATTTCTAGCAGTAAGTTTTCGAGGTAACTAGCTCACACATACTCCAGGCAAGCCCCTGATCTTTTTGGAGGGCTCCCTATTCACAGCTACAGATGGCGCTGCACCCAAGTACCGGTGCTCACCACTGAAGTTCCCTCTCTGGCTCAATGGGAGAGACTCTGCCCTCTTTGTCCCTTCAGCACAACTGCAAAGAACTGTGACATTTGTTAAGTCTCTTGAAGAACTTGGGAACAAGAGAACTGCAGCCCTGAAGACAGCTGATTACTGGTGTTGGAAATGGCCAAGCTGAGTATCCCAAATCCAGCTTTTAGGACCTACTTGGCCCCCAACACAATTGCAATTGGCGAGGGGCTATCAGTCTTTAATATTACTCTTCATGCCTCAGAAATGAGGTATAACCGAAGCCCACCACCCATGTGATCATACCCAAAAAAAGAAGACACTGTCCTTTATGCCCTAAATGGATTGGGAAAAAAACCATTGCAATTTTGGTAATCTTATCTCCTACTAATGTTGTCTGTCTTACTCCTATACCTAGGACCAGAACTCACAGCTCACTTCTCACAGTTTGGCTTAGTCAATTTTATGTAACACTAACAGGCTAGTCTACATGATGATATGCAAGCTCGTTGCTGTACCTCATTTGGCCAGACAGAAGATTAAGCTTGAACATCCCTCCCACCGTAATCCAAATCCTGATTCCCAATGAGTAAATTCTTAGGCAAAAAGTGGGGTGAGGCATGATCCAAGGCAGGATTTATTTGGCAAACTAAGGTCACTGGCCAAATCTGGCCAGCTGCTTGTTTTGTAAATGAAATTTTATTGGAATATAACCCTGACCATTATTTATGTATTGTGGATGGCTGCTTTTGTGCTGCAATGGCAGAGGGGAGACCATGTAACCTGCAAAGCTTTAAATTATTTAGTATCTGACCCTTTGAAGAAAGGGCTCGTTCTGTTTCTCCACCATCTTGGAGAACTAGAAACTTGATGAGGCCATCTGGGGTATGTGCACCTGGACACATTATAGGAACTGTTTCTTAGGACTTGCCACATTCCCAAGAGTCTACTAAGGAATCAACCACGAAAGGGGGTAACTTTTCTCTCAGACCCCACTAATCATTCAGGATGTTCTGTTCCTACACATACCCATGAGGGGGAAGGGAGACAGGCTCGCTTCTGGAAGACTCCTGGTATCTTAGAACCTTTAAATTCTAGTGTGACCCTACTCCCCTCAGTCAAAGAAACATTGTTTTTTTCTCCAAAATTTGAGGACAGAAAGACTAGCACTAACTCATCATATTTTCTTATCAAATCCATTGTTTGCTACCTGAATCTTTTCTATTACTTGCAGGACCTGAGCTCTTGAAAATTAAAGGCCAGAAGTAGTTCCTCCTCTGCTGTTTTTTGCTGATACATCTTTTCCCTAAAACAATAAATCCAGAATAACCTCTCATTTTGAATTGGGGATAAAAGAAGAAAGGGGAATAGGAAGCACCAGGAGATATTGATTAAAATTTGGTTAATATTTCAAAAACATAATCCCACTGAAACCAATTACTCAAATTCTTCCTCTCTTAGCAATGGAATATAGATCATGTGGCCAAGAATCAATTTCTGTTACTACTTGCTTAATATACACACATATAAACCCACACACCCCCCCACACACTAACACACACACACGTACACACATACACACATGTACACAATTAAATTGCCAACAGCACACAGCACATAGGGATCATTTTTTACAATATACATACAAGATCAAAGTTCACATTTACCTATCAAACCATCTATATCAAGATATATATCAAAATTATATATATCAAGACTTGTCATAAATCAGCAAAAAGACAATAAAGGAGAATATTAGCAAAGTACACAAAGTAACAATCTACAAAAGAAAGAATATAAGTGGCATATATAAAAGTAAACCAGAAATAAGAACAGCAAACAAAGATGAAATCACCTAGGGATACTAACAAGAACACAACTTCCTAAGCCCCACTCCTGGTGTACTGACACTGAATTTTGAAGGAGAAACTTAAAAATCTGCATTTTCAGTTAAGGACCACAAATATTTCCAGAGCTTGCTAAGATCTGGGTCCCAACGGTATTGAGGAAATTATACCTTCTTAGGGATATTAGAGTCTAACTAATAGGATGACAAATGGTTCTAATCAGGAAGGTAAGCTTTAAATTTTCTAAAGTAGGAATCAAGGTACCAACAGAAAGCAAAAATCACCACCACCAACAACAATGGAAATAATAACAAACAAACAATCACATCTGGAGATGGTATCCTACTTTTCCTTCTCCACCCATTACTCTAATGTATTTTCCTGTCGTAAATGTCCTCTAATCTACGTATATTACAACTTTCCCTAACCTTTTTTTTAGTAAAAATTTTCCAAATATTATGCAATTTCAAATATTTGCAAGCCTATACATTTTCCTTATCTAAGAAGATGTATTTTTCCTTAACTTAGAAAGGAAGGATACTTGGTTACTGATTCTCAGGTCTTTGAGCTTGTATACACTGCTTTGATTCCTTTACAGAATCCCACTGATAGCACAGAAATTACAGTAGCTGCCTAAATGAACATATGCCTCACAGGAAACCCAAATATGTGCTTGGTGGTCCTGTTACTAGGTGCTACTTAGATACACTCAAAGTGGGTAACATAATGATGACATTCTGTAAACAAATGTGGGTCAAATAGCCTAAATGAAATTCTCTGGAAACAGACTTGTTTAAAGTGGCCTGCTCTGTGGACAATTACATTTTCATTTATTAACCAAATGTAAACAAGACATGCTATAAAGGAAAGGAAAATGAGAAACAGTTCTACCATCGCAAAATGATTATATTTAGAACACTGCCATCATCTCTTGGCAGAGCTATCTTGTTGGCTTCGTTTTGGAGCAGATTGCTTTGATTTTTCCCTCATTCCAAAATTTAACTGCCAGGTTCTATAACTAGTACATTATGCCAATGTTTGTTAACTGACCAGAAAACAAAAAAAATCACATGCTAGTAAACTCTATCTGTGCTAATAGAACAGCTCTTGCCCCTAAACCATATTTGAAAACCTTTTATAAAGGTCTGTAAAAAGGTACTGATATGAAAGATAATAGAATAAGCAGGTATATAATTTAGCATCTTTCCCAACCTGCTCCGCATTCAAATAACAGTTCCTTTTTCTATGCTTAAATAGCACTTTCAAAAATTCCTCTGTTATTGCACAGGTTGTGTTGTATCATAATCATCTGTTTAGATGTCTCTCAGCTCCTCAGTCATCAGCGATTTGGGAAAGACTTCTTGGGCATTATCACCTCTAGTACGTACTGCTTAATAAATTTTAGCTAAGTAAATAAGTAATTCCACAACCAAAGAAGAATAAAGCAATCCTTATACATTTAAGTCTAGCCAGGTTGTGTAAAAGTGATGGAACAAATCTTATTCAGTATGTAAAATGGATAATGTCGATAGCATTTGTTAATTCTTATCCGATATAAAATCAGTTACTATTTTAGGATGGGACCCACACAGTGTGGGCACTCATTAAATATTTCCAGTAATTTGCTTTGCCATTTGTACATGGTGAAGGAGTTCTGTGCAGTCTTTTAGAGGTAACCCTGATGGGTCTGGCTCAGGCGAGCCCCTGTGAAAGCAAACTTTAGTCCTATTTTGTTCATCCTAAAATATCCTCTCTCATCAACAGCAGTAATAAGAAACATTTTTCCTGAAGGTTGTTTTCAGTAGGTTTTTATTGAAGATTTTGAGAGGAAATAGAGAGGGTTTAAAGGCACACGCCACATCCATCAGCTTCATTAATATTATATTCCATATTTCTGTTCTTCCTCAAATCATTCTTCTGCCACCCTATTATTTAGGATTTCTACAACTCTCTGACCTTCACAAGCTTTGTCTTCTGCAAATCAGTACCTCCCAGAAGCCTTGCACACAGGTCTTCCCTGTCATATGCACAGCCTTCAGCCTGGTCTTCACTTAGCCAGCTTCCCTTTATATGACCAGACCACAGCAGACAGGCCATCTTTCAAGTAAAGAAAAATGCCATCATCTCATTGTATCTAAAATTTCTCATGAAGCAGCAGTTAGTTAAAATAAACTAAAGCTGATGACAATTAAAAAATAATTCATTTCTGGTATTTGGAGATGTTTTTTTAAATTTATTGGGGTGACATTTGGAGATTCTAAATAAAACGTTATTATACAGTTAGCATAAACCTTCAGTAAACTCTAAATATTAAAAGGGGATTAATACCTGTACTTTAAGAACTTCTTTCTAATTTTAATAATCCCATTATTACAGTCCCAGATTTATAGGACTCTTTACAATCTCTTCTTTAATAGACTGTAGACTAGTGAGTATCACAGGAAGAAATATGGTATGTGTGCCATTTGATTAACTTACTCAGTTCCCTTTCATACTTCGGTGGAGTGATAAGCACAAAAATTGTGATCCAATATTCTCTGATAATAATCTTGAGTGGGGAGAATGTGTGCCTATCTTATTTTCCTTTGCATTTTTCCTTTTAAAATTTTATTTTCAAAATTGCTTATTTTCTTAACCATTTTCGGGTCAAAGATCCTTTCCACCTATCCAATGTTCTCTTCTGTGACATGCAGTAAGTTTCTGCTCATTTATCCTTCGGCTCCTCTTTCCCTGACACTTCTTTGCAAATTCTTTCCTTCCTCCTCCTGCTCCTTAGCCATGAGCAGTTCTTTTGTCCAGTCCTTGGGATGTCTCCCTGATGAGACATCTCAAGGAAAGGGGGCCCAGGTACCTAGGGTGGTCAGCGGAGCTGGATGGCAAGAGTGCTGAAAGCTGCTTAGTTGTTTACCTACAGTTGGTTCCCTAACATGTGTGCTTACCTAAAAAGATGCTCTTGTAAAAGCAGGGGAAAATAACTGACACAGGATGGAAAGGTATGTGATCAAGAGTTATCACAGCATGACGCATTAGGAGGTGAGCGTTACAGGCACTACAAATCAGAAAGTATGAAATGGCAACGTTCAGTAAGAAAATCTTTGCTCATTACAGAAGAGACCTCTCTAAGTGCACCCCGAGTCTTAGAAGTAAATGACTTCAGAATCTCCAGACCCCCAGAACTACCAGGGACAGAAGGAAATCTGAGAAGGATCCTCCCTTACAGTAAGTGAGGAAAAGCGTATCAGCATATCCTAATTTAAGGGCAATCTATTATTACCTCACAAATAAAATGTGTAAAGCAATTAAACACCTTAAAATGGAAGACATGTAATACTGATAGTTTCCTAATAGCATTTTATAAATATGCTGAGGGAAATTACCTTTATCTGCCACAAATCTGTCAAAGCAAAAATATCACGACTAAGTTAAACAGGCAAAGAAGATTTTTTTCAAGACTTAACAATGAGAGAGAGAGAGACCAGAATTCAATCTGAACTAAACTCGTCCCTATCCAAAGGAAAAGTAAACTTTCTCATATTTTCACGTCAGGGTGTAGTTTTACAAAGTGGAGTAAAGCATCCAAGGATATTAGCCCCTACCTTCCCAGGAAACCTGGGATATCTGATATTTAATAACCAAAGATACTGGCACAATCTTCCTTGATAATTATAATTGAAAAGGATGGCTCCCAGGTGCTGGAGAAAGACATTCTTGGGCAGTCATACAAGCAAGAGGCCTGGAAAAGATTTACATATATTTTAAGAGATAGAGAAAGAATTTGCAATTACAAGTTTTCCAAAGTAAATTCTATAAGAACAGGGAAGTCAAGGGCCTAGTTTTGCCATTCTAGTCACAATATTTGCAGGGTTTCAATATTCTGTCAGTTGGCTTATAAATTCATAAATATCCTCAGTAACTGAACAGCATAACTCACTTGTAAAATGTTACATGCTCTTATTCTACTGTGGGAGATGGAAGTAAGCAAATAATGTGTCAGGGACATTAAATGCCATAAAAAATAATAAAGCAAGGTAAAGGGAATAAGAGTTGATAATGACAGTGCCATTTTATATAGTCATGTCAGCGAAGACACATGGATAAAGTGACGTTTGAGCAGAGACCTAGTCATGAAACACTGCAGGTAAAAAAAGCTGTGTTGCAGTGGGAGGATACACCAAGTGCAAAGTGACTGAGGTGGGAGGGTGCTTGGTATATGCTAGGAATAGCACAGACAACCAGTATAGCTTAGGTAAGGAAGTGACAGGGGCTTGTGGGAGATGGAGCAGAAAGCTTGGCAAATCACGGGGGGCAGGTTTTTACCATGGTAAAAACTGAATTTTACTTTGACTCAAAATGATGAGCCATTTTAGAATGTATTTTGATATCCTGTATTGCAGTTATACTAATGTTCAGATTTTTCTGATTTAATAATTGTTTTTACATAAAATACAAAAACACAATAATCTGCAGTTACAATGTTACAAATGTACTAAGTTACAATTAAACCCTAAAAAGCATTTCTCTAGTTTAATATTTTTCTTTTATCTCAGCAGCACCAAAATACTGCTGTCTTTTCCAAATTTTATATTTCACCACAGATTTTAACTAAAAAAGAGATTACATTTCCCTGCTTTCAGCCATGACTTTGGACCTGTCCACTTCTGACTAATTTTCATATTTTATGATTAACCATTCAGAAAGGGCCTGTCATTTGTCTTAGATTTTTATTTCCGAATGCAAATCCTCAAATACTTGCATCTATACTGCCTGACCTGTTCTTAGTTTCTTATTTTCCTGAATTGTTATGCTGCACGATTCTCCCTCCTTTACAATAGTCCATCTCTTCACTGTGTTATCCTCTGTCATCATGTTTTCCTTGTCATTGACTAATTTAAATTATGAAACAAATCCACAGCATTTCAAAGGAATCTTTTCCCATCAGCCAGGGGTGTTCATCAGCCAAGAAACCCTCGGGGCAACCAAGTTACCTATTAAATCTTGAAGATTGCAGAGATCTAGAATTTGTTTCCTTGTGTTGGGCAACATATAAATGTAGCAATAATACTGTGTTTTCCGAATTCATTACCAATTATGAGCATATCTGATATCTTATTTTGGAATGGGCTACACATCCGTGTACAAGAAAAGAATTCCAAAGCCTGTCATCAAATTCCTCCTTTGTGGCACTTGACAATGAGGCACTAAAAACAGTGACAACAGCTGGATATGTCCCAAGATCATAAACCATACATTTTTATATAAAAATTTGTGAGAGTTTCAAAATTTTAAAGCAGTTAAATTAACCAACCTTTGAACAAGTTAAAAACAAATCGTAACTTACATTGTCAAACAAAATCATAATTTTGATCAGGGAAAGACAACATAATAATTTTGATCTGTGACCCTAACTTAAAGGAACCCATCTGTTATTTATATCAGTTGAAAGTTGCTCAAAAAAAAACACTTTCTTTTTGTAAAAGCTGAGAAATCTAGATTACTTATTTGAAATAAACGCACTTCTAGTCTTCCTTTGAAAATTTGTTTTAGTTCAATTTCCCCAATTTAGTAATAAATATGTGTAAGATATACCTGTGACAGTCTCCAATTTTGTGATCTTTGTTTTTTGAAATTATGTTATATATAAAATTTATTATCAACATATATAACCAATAGTTATATATAGTCTCCATAAGGGTCTTTTCTAATCTATCCACCCCTTATCCTCTTAATATAGTGCCTTTTTCCCAAGTAGATATTCTCTAATTTACATTGAAATATAATGGATGTTAATAATTTCTAAAGAAATCTCAATGCATGAATGAAAAAAGAAATTTTAACCAAGGTTGTTATAAGAGTGAAGAGCTTAAAGGGGATGATGAACAAAATATAGCAATACTGTTCATTCATTCATTCATTCATTCATTTGTTCAAAAACACTTAGATGCCTACTCTTTGCTGATGTTCTGATACAGTGGGCGACGGAAAAAACAACATAGTTCTGAACTTCAAGTAGCTTATCAATAATTGAAGATATAAGGTGTACACATGAAGTGTACTAAACACAAAGTGGGGAGTAAAAGGTAAAATCAGTGACAACTGAAACATCTGGGACTTAAAAGGAAGTAGAAATAGGTTCCATTTGAGAATGTTCTAGAGACTGCTTATAAATGTGATGGTAATGGTAGTGATGGTAATTAGCATAGCTAAGTTAATAATTACCCAAATGGATTGAAGGGAAAATAGAGTGGCAGTGGTCAAAACTGATTCTGTGGATCCTGTCAGAAACTTATTAAAATTGTGTCAGGAGAAATCTGACAGAGAGCCCATGACTAAAAGATACCTTGCTTATGTGGCTATGATCTGCAAATTAATCAATCTGACAATCTGATCAATGTGATTCTTAAGAGTTTCATATTAGTTTTATTTAAAATTTTTGTTTATAGATTGTCAACTTTTTTTTTAATTTTAAAAAAGCTATTTATCTCTAAATTATGCAGCCTTTGTGCCAAAATTTTTGAGGCACTAGTCTGCTCAAACAACTAGCATGGAATCTAAGGGTCTGCAATATATTCAGCTAGAAATTTAAAAGCCTAGTGAATATTAACCCACAAACTTAACTAATAAAAATAATGATAATGAATGTGGTTCATGATAACATTAGAGTTGTACAAAACTTAATTAATGATGGTTTTAAAACATGAAATGATCATTTCAAGTGAAGAAAATTAGTTTCATGTGACCATATGCTGCAAATTCAGAATAGTGTTAGAAACCTCCAGAAAGCACCAAGGAAAAGACACAAAAAATCCTCTTATTGTATTCGACTCAGTTATCAAACACTCAGAGATTCTCCACTGTCAAAGGATGATTTTCTCCCCCATTTCTCAACATGGGGTACAAGTATCCCCTGACACACATTCTTGTCCCTGCCTGCTTTCCTACTGACCAACTCACTCATCCTCTGCTTTTGCAAGATTACTTTCTCTTAAGAACGACTGTGGGCCCTCCTGTATCTTGACTTTTGTTGCTGGAGTATAGAACCTTCTCCACATCTCTAGATGGAGTAAGCCCAGCAAGGCCCAACAAACATACTACTTTCATGATGTAAAATAGTCTTAGCTATGACTAAACTTGTCTAAATAACCTGTAAAAATGTTCTACAATTCATGGCATTTGGGGGGAACACTAGGAAGATTGTGAACAATATCTCAAATCAAGGAATACTTAGAGGGCTCAACATCCAAGTGTGCTAAGACCCCCAAAAGAGTGGACCAGAGGGAAAGAAAGGAAATTGGGAAAATGCAGAATAAGAAAGAACAGAGAAACTGAGCAAGCTCAGTAAGGGGTGGGGCACATGGACAGGGGAGAATAAGCGTACAAGGGGTTACCAGGAATCCCATGTAGGAAGGGGTATTACAAACTCAAACTTTTTTCTAACAGAGATCAATATTTTTTGCAAGTTTTTTTGTTCTTTTTTCCCTCACAGCTTTATTTAGATATAATTCACATACCATATAACATACCCATTTAAAGTCTACAATTCATTTTTCTTCGCATATTCGAAGATAGGTGGACCCATCCCACAGTTAACTTGAGAACATTTTCATCATCTCAAAAAGAAACTCCTTATCCTGCAGCCATCACCCCTCTATACCCCCATTCCCAGAGTTCTAAGGAAGCACTAGTCAGCTTTCTGTCTCTATAAAATTGCCTATTAAGGACACTCATATAAACAAAATCATATACTATCTGGTGTGTGACTGTCTTCTTTCCTGTAGCATAATGTTTTCAAGGTTCATTTATGTCGTATGAAGGGTCAATATCTTCACAGGTTACAATAATCCATTGGAAGTGGTTCTTAAAAGGGTCTCCTCTCCCAGAACAACCTTGTTAGAGTTAAGCAAGGTATGAGCTGTAGGGCTTGCTGTCCAGGGAGGACTTCAACACTAAAAAGAATAAACAAAATACTAGCCTAGTAATATAGACTAGACCAATAAAGTTGGAGGCAAAGGGTCTCTCCTGACATCCCAAATATGAAGCCTATGGCAACAAAACAAACTATTGATCCAATTCAATTATTCCAGTCCCTTCCTTCCTCATTATTTTCATATCACAGATAATAAAACCAGCAAAAACAAAGATCAAGAACAAGAAAATAGACTTGTTTTGGTTATTATAAACTATCAATATGACTATCATCATAAGAAATAAAATCATCTCAGCACAAGAAATTTTAATGAGGCAAGAATAGTTTACCTAATTTGGAATAGATTTATGTATTTCTTCATAACATCTGTTGTCTATATATTAAATAACTTTTGTAAAACTCTGAGCCTATCCTTGCCAAAAATAGACATCCGTTATTATATGAAAATTTGAAACGATGATATCTATTGACTTATCAAATTCCCATTGTATTTTAGATGATAAAATACTTATATTGTTCAGGATTTTTTATGAGTAATTTACTGTTAATATGAAAATTTGAAGAGCTTATATAAACAAGAGGTGTTACAAATTCATAGTGCTTTTACTTTACTATAACGTATTAGAAATTAAATCAGTAGCAATTGTTTAATATAAATAGACCTTTGTATTATTTAACATCTTGTTGTATAATTCAAATTTTTCAATTATCAAATTTAACAACCCCTGCCTTTTCTCTACTGTGCAGAGATTAGATATGGAAAAGGCTCTCTATTCCAGCCAGCTCATGCTAGTCTTATTAATGTATGATTTTAGGTAAAAAAAAAAAAATTTAATTTGACAATTTTTAAAGGCACTATATGACCAAATTTACTATTATTATTTAATGAAACTTTTGAGATATAATCCACACATCATAAAGTTCATACCTTTAAGTTGTCCAAATCAGTATTTTTTTTGTTTTGTATATTCAGAGTTGTACAACCATTACCACTGTGTAATTCCAGAACATTTTTATCAGCCCAAAATGAAACCTCATATCAATTAGCAGTCACTCCACAAGTTTTGCTACCCTTAGCCCCTAGCAACCGCTAATCTACTTTCTGTCTACGGATTTGCCTCTTCTGGATGTTTAATATAAAAGGAATTGGATAACGTGGCCTTTTATATCTGACTCCTTTGATTTAGCATCATGTTTTATGGTTCAGCCACATTGTAGCTTGTCAGTACTTCATTCATTTTCAAGACCAAATAATATTCCATTACATGAAAATGCCACATTACGTTTATCTCTTTATTAGTTGATAGACATTTGGATTGCTTCCACATTTGGCTATCATGAATAATGCTACCATGGACATTTGTGTACAAATTTTTGTGTGGGTATGTTTCAAATTCTCTTAGGTATATATCTAGGAGTGTAAACGGTGAGTCATACAATAACTCTATGTTTCACTTCTTGAAGAACTGCCAAACTATTTTCCAATGTGGCTCCACCATTTTATATTCCCAACAGCAATGTATAAAGGTTCAAATTTCTCCACACCCATGTCAATACCTGCTATTGTCCATCATTTTGATTACAGTCACCCTAGTGGGTATTCAACGGTATCTCACTGTGGTTTTGATTTGCTTTTCCCTGAAAACTAGTGATGTTAAAATCTTTTTATGTGTTTATTGGCCATTTATATATATCTTCTTGGAAGAAATGTCTATTCAAACCTTTTGCCCATTTTTTAGTTTTGTTATTAATTGTTCTTGTTGAATTGTAAGAGTTCTTTATACATTCTGGATACCAGTTTCTTATCATATATATGATTAGCAAATACTTTCTCTCATTCTATATGTTATCTTTTCAACTATTTGATTGCATTCTTTGAATCACAAAGGTTTTAATTTTGACATATTCCAAAATATCTATTTTTTTTCTCACTGATGTTATTGGTGTTATGAAACCATTGAAACCATTGCCTAATCCAACATCATAACAAATTATTCTTATGCTTTCTTCAGATAGCTCATATTTTTACCTGTTATATTTAGGGTCACGATCAATTTTGAGGTAATTTTTGTATATGATGTAAGAGTCCAAATTCATTATTTTGCATATGCATATCCAGTTACCAAAGAATAGTTAAAGACTATTCTTTCCCCATTAAATTATCTTGATACCCTTGTTGCAAAGCAATTGATCACAAATGTAAGAGTTCTTTTCTGGACTCCCAAATCTATTAGTATATATCTCTGTCTTTATACTAGTACCACACTGTTTTGATTACTGTTGCTTTGTAAAAACTTTGACATGGAAAATGTGAGTCCTTCAACTTGTTCTTTTTCAAGATTGTTTTACTGTTCTGGGTCCTTTGCATATCTATATGAATTTTTAAAGTTATAACCAAAATTTAGGAGCTCTTTGGTATTCTTTGTGATTTCCTATGTAGGTAAGTATGCCATCTGCCATTTATCTATATTTCCTAAGTAGATAATCATACTATTTCTGATTCATATGTCTTTTATTTCAACACTTCGAGTATAATGTTGAGTGAGTGTGGTAATGTGGGCATTTTGCCTTCTTCCTTATTTTAGGAGTAAATTATTCAGTCTTTTATCGTTAAGCACAATGTTAGCTATAGATGTTTGTAGATGTTCTTTATCAAGATGAGGAAATTCTCCTCTATGCCTATTTTACTGAAAGTGTTGCCATGAATATGTGTTGAATATTGTCAAGTGCTTTTACTGCATTTATTGATATAATCATGTGATTTTTCTGCTTTAGCATATTTATATATGGCAGATTATATTAATTGGTAGATTTCTGAATATTGAATCAGACTTGGATACCTGGAATAAACCCCTCTCATTTATGATAAATAATTCTTATTCATACTATATTATTGATATTATATACTATGTATAATACATTGCTAAATTCTATTTGTTAATATTTTATTGATTTTCACTGCTATTCATGAGGGATATTAATCTGTAGATTTTGTTTGTTTGTTTGTTTGTTTGTTTGGACTCTGTTTATCTGGTTTTCATATCAGGGTAAAGCTAGCTTTATAGCATAAGTTGAAAAGTACCCCCTTCTCTTCTGTGTACTTAAACAGATTGTGTGAAATTGGCATTAATTTCTCTTTAAACGTTTGGTGGAATTCCCCAGTGAAACCATGTGAGCCTGGAGATTTCTCTATTAGGAGTTTTTAAACTACAAAATCAATTTCCTTAATATTATATTATTATTATTCTTTTAATGTTTTTATTTTATTTATTATTGCATGTATGTATATATTTTTAAATCTTTTAAGTTTCTTTAACTTTAAAGTAAGAAAGTTCCTTATTTGACCCCTCAGCTGCCACCTTCTTTCCTGGTATATGTGGCAGTGTTCTCAGCCTCTGTTTTGCCTAGTTGTTCACCCTCCTTCCTCTGAAAGTCCTGAGAGTCTGGGTTTCTACCATCACCTCTATGTGAATATAGCAAAACCTCTCCCATGCAACTTTTTATTTTACCTCAAATCACCACTCCCTCCACAGAAAGTGGAGTGTCTTTTCAGATAGGTACACTCCTATTTCAAAGAGGAAATACTACCATATGTTGGCTCAGTCTCTCTTGGCTAACTTTATGTTTTAAGTCAAATACTTTTCTAAAAAGGAAGTGAGCACTAACTATGGAATATCTAAGCTCTCTCCCAGCTTTAAAATTATATTATTTCATGTTTCTAACTGCAAAAGTACTGTTTCTACTTTGGAGTTGTCATTTCTCTTTCTATAATGGGCATAATAACCTGAGTAGGAAATCTTTCAGTTGCTTGATTTTTTTCCCCCTCCTTTTGCCCTCATTATCAAATGTGCCACCATCATTCTCCAATCATCTTTTGAAGTGCTTGCTGGTCTCCTCCCTACGGTTGGACACATTATTTACTCCCCTGAATATTTTCTTTCATTTTCATTCTTTTTCTCTATCAGGAATGCCCTGTCTCTTCCTTCCGCTATCCAAATCTCATTCATATGAAGTCTTATAGCATTGTCCTCTATCATACAAGTGTACACATATTATATAAATATATACTATATTTTATGCAAGTATTATAAGTACGTATTAGGCAAAAGTCATCAATGTGCCTTCTTTCAAATTTGTCACCTTAAAAAGATCATACATTTATGTTAAGGTAACTCTACATGGTAATATCTTTATTGGAATTATTCTCAGCTGCTTGGATATATATGCAATTCTAATATTCTCACCGTAAGAAATATAATTTTAAAACAGTTAAATAAATCAAACTGGCCAATAGTATCTTCAGGCTTTAAAAACGTATGTTAATAAGAGACAGTTTTTTTAAAAAATGATAATTGACATACAATATTATGTTAGTTTCAGGTATACAGCATAGCGATTCAACATTTACATACCCTACGAAGTGATCACCACAATAGGTCTACTAACCATTTGTCACTGTACATGGTTATTACAGTATTATTAACTATATTCTTATGTGGTTTTGTAACTCACTCTGAAAACAAATCTAAATGACAGTATTCTAAAATTGTTATGCTATGGCAATATCAATGGATAGTTTGCCAAAGTATCCCTTTGAATGACAATATTATCTTAAATGTGTAAATTATATTTTGTATTTTGTATCACCACAACCTGCCACCTATTATTCAAAAATTATTTTATAGCTTGTCTTCTCAAAATCACTGATTGTAAGCTCCCTGAGGACAGATTTTCAGCCTGACATGTTCACATCCTTCACAATACCTAACAGCTTTATTCTGGCTGAGACGGCCAGATTGGACGCCCTGAATGAAGTCACTACATGTGTACAGCGCTTCAGTGTATAATTCAAGAATCGGAGAGATGGCCCTCATATTGGAAATGACTCTTATTTTGTTACGAGATTTACATAATGATTTTGAATTACAAAAGATAAAGCTCCCCCAAAGACAAAGCCAAATGCAATTTTGAGAAAAGAATAAAACGGTAAACTGCATTTGCAGCATTGCTTTTGGATATAAGACTGTACATGAATGAATTAATGAAAAATACTGAAGTGATAGGTTTAATATTATACTCCCAAGGGCTTTTATGATTCAAGTACAAATAATCAACTTATGCTATTCAGTTGAGTTATTATTTTCACTCCGGGGTAATTCCTGAATCATTAAGCTTAGTAATTTCTATAGCTATTTTGAGTCTCTGATTCCATTGCTCACCTAATGAAACAGTAAACAGATTGTCAAATTAAAAGCCACCAAGGGGGAAAAAAGTATTCATCTTTTCAAATATCAAATGTTTAATCAGGATTGTTAGCTATATAAGGTAGATTTAATAAAGTTTCATTATGTATAGAGAATAAATTATTTTATATCTTATTTCTAAAAACATTGCCATGGCCAGTTTTACAACGTTTAAAAGTGTAGGTTTATATGGACACAAGATTTGATATAAGCATTTATAGATATAAACCATTAGTTCTTGAAGTTCAAGGAAAAAGCTGGAAGTATAACGGTATGATAAATAGGTGCTTCGCAGTCTCCCTACACTTCGGCCCTGTTCCCTTTAAGCAAGTGTAACCACCTATCGTTCGTCCTTTCCTGGGTGACAGTCACTCCATGGAACCCCTCCTGCAGGAAGAAGTTCCCCTTAATAAGCCTTTGACCAGGACCCCAGAATGAACGTGGGTAGAAGCTGACCCCATCAAAGTATTTCTCATTTAAAGCATATATTTGCAGTCTGGCGGTTGGGAAGCTGACGTGATGCTTATGGTGGTGGGTACTATGCAGGGTACCAGGCCGTTTGCAAACGCAGGTCTAATAATATAGTGCTATGGTTGGAAAACAACATTGAGTTTAATGCCTTAATGCAAACTGCAGGAAGTTGAGCTCTATGAACTCTTAGGGTCCAGTGGGGCACTGGTGCTAAAACGGCTGAGAGACAAGGGTTAAGCCATTTAGAAAGAAGTTCTTCAACTCTGGTAAAGGTTGCCTGTTCTTTGACCATACTGCTCACCTCTGTCTACTCTGCTTATTTTTTAAAAAACTCTCAAAGGTGAAATACTTGTACAAATAATGCACACATATTTGGTTTAGTGTGTTAACATTTGAAAATTATTCTAAAAATGAAAAATGTATATACAATGTTCTTCATTTTTTGTCTGCATTATGGGGTCCTGCTGCTTTATTTTAAGAGGGATCCTTAAAGTGCTCACCTAAAGACAAGGACATTGTGAATTAGGTGGGGGAATGGATTCTCCATGAATGTTTAAGAAACACTCACTCTGTTTCTGCTATTGTCTTTACTGGGAATGTCTTCCTAGCTTCCAGCTGTGGACCGGAGTCTCTGGCAGTGCACCGCAAAGCCAGACTTCCTCTTGGAGTCAAATCCTGTGGTTCACCCACTTCTATTTGATGTGAATTGTATAAAATATTAGAGTGGCACCTATGCTTTTCAATTCACTTAAGCTAAACATATGATAGGAACCGGAGTATTACCCATAAATAAGGCATTTACATATTAATTTCAATCTCATTGAGATTTTTTCATGGAACCATCCGTGTTCTTTACTCTTTCTCTAACCCCACATAAATGTAAACATAAATATAGAAAGATGAGCATATCCAAACTAAACCATATATTGTTTTCAAATGTTTGCCTTATATGGAGATATATTTTAAGTAGATATTTGACTTGCACCATTTAATTCCGCCAGAAGACTTTTGCATTTACTCCTTGTACCTAGTCTCCAGTAAATATCAGTGTACAGACTGACTCAGGGCTATAGTTTATGTTATAAACTGCTACCTATGATCAATGTAGCCTAGAATACATGTTTCACCTTCTTGTTTCAAAAACTTTAGCTTCCAACCTGATTTATTTAAGCCCAATATTTTTTTAGATAAACAGTATTTCTATTTACCCTGGAGAAGGACTCCAAGAGGTCCTTGCAGTAGAAGTTCAATAAGTACTTGAAGTTAAATTGATTTAAAATTAAGTATTCCTTTGCATGAAAAGTGGTAATCCAGAAGTCCTTTACCTATCTTTACTGTGTACTGAACTAAGGAAAGTAAGAATCTAGACATTACCGGAGAGAAACTAACTCAACTTTTGTCTGAGTCTTTATATTAAGTTTTTATTAACTGCCTAATATGTGCTAAAGAGCAAGACGTGTTCCCAAGGAGTCCACAGTCTGGTTGGAGAGAATTCAAGTAAACCAAATTATCTCTCAGCATGACATGTGCTGATAGTGGTCAGTATAGAATGCTAGAGCAACAGAAAAAAGAACACAATATTTGACCTCAATGGGGAAATGAAGATGATCAGTTAGGGAGAGCTTTTGAGAGGAGGTGACTCTTCAGTTTGAGTTTTCAAAGATGGAAATGGAAACGAAGGATGAATTGGGAGAGGGAGGACGTTCCTATCAGGAGCAATAGCTTAGAGACATGGACAAGGAACTGCAGAAAATTCAGTATGAGTAGAATAAGATGGAATGGGGAAATAATTGGGAAGTAGTGAAAGGTTAATTTGCCACTTTAAGGCATTTGGAATTAATTCTCAAGATGATGGAAAATCGTTAAAGGTTTGCAAGTGGAGGAATAATATGATCTGATTTGCACAATCTGAAGAATGCCTTAAATTCTTCCCAGTGTGGAATGGGAGAAAAACAGAGGCATTGAAGCCGCTGGGCCAATGGGAAACCAGAGCATGTAGATCTTTACTGTGAAGTATTAATGGTCAGCTTTAAGTATCATGAATTTGTGTCATGTTAGAATCTCCACTTCAGATTAAATACCATAGCTCTTTCCCAGAACTAACGTGTTTAGCTGCCATTCTCCATGGTCCAAACCATTGCTCTCTGCGCTTCCCTTTATCATGTTGGTCACAAACATTGAGTAGGATACATCCAACTGCTCTCACTGAAGCTGATAATGAAAATTGTGGGAAAGTATTTCCTGAGAGGAAGAGTCCAAGTTGTGTCTTCAGGCAGTCTTGAATCAGATCTTGGCTTTGTCAGCTTTAGCTGTGTGGCCTTGGGAACCCTCTTAACATCTCTGAGCCTCCATTTTCTCACCTTAAAATGGAAATCACCATAGCTAATTAGCAAAGTTGTGAGAATTGAAGATCATTTATCTAAGACCTCTAGCACAGAGTATGCTCTCAATGAGCAGTACACGTATTTATTACTAAAGAACAAGTGGTTGTGAGCAAATTTGCGATTTTCCAGTTGCTCTGTTGAAGACAGACATTGGCGGGAGCTCCCAATAGAAGATTGGGGCCTGGAACCCTCCTGTCACTCTGATTCCAGGTCATTAATGCTTCCAGGGAGCTAAGCAGCTGAGCTTCTCTAGAAATGTATGCAAAACAGTCTTAGTTTTAACTATGTAATCAACCTGACAGGGCTACGCCTGAAATAAATGTGAAAACTGTGGCCACGTGGCCTTGGGGATTGTGGAGTGCAATTAACCTCCTCTCTCCCATTCACAGAACGCTCCGCAGAGATGTAGTTGACTTATCTCTGGGTGAATTTGGTTCTGGCTATTAACTCCAAACAGCATGTGTGCTCCCTAAATGTGGTCCTGATCATGGCCACTTCCAGAGAATAGATAAAACAAAATGGAGACAGTCTGAAGCACTGATTCTCCCAGGAAACCTGTCAGAAATTTCAAAGAATGCAAGAGAGCAGAGACTTTAGGAGCAGAGAAGCTGGCACTACTTTCCTTTTTTCATGAGAATATAATGATGCAGCCCACATCATTTCTGAATGTCTGAGGATGTAATTCATAGGTTAAGCAGAAAAACCTGGTTAGAGAGCAAATGGGGGAATTTTATCCTGAGCAGTGCAGCTGGTGGGGGGTAGGCGTGGAAGCTTGGGGTAGAAGGTATGGAACCAGAGAAAGAAGGACTTCTAAGTAACTGGCTTCCAATTTGCATTCATTTAGTACTTTTTCTTCCTTCTGTCCCTAAAGGCAAGAAAACTCAGAAAAATTGTTCCCTCTGTATCTACAGCTGGCATTTTTGCAGTGATCATTAGCAGAACATGTTGGCAGTAGAAAACAGGTTCAGCTTTTCCAGAACTGGCAGTCATTTGTGCCAAAAGCAAATCGGAATAGATATAGCAACACCAATATTATTATTGCTGTACCAGGAGACAGCTAGTTCTTACAGCTTTCCTAAGTCGAGCTGAGCACCCATATCTTGCCTGACCCCTCAGGGCCATTCTGCACGTGGCATCTGAGAGCAGAGAGGAACGCGGTAGAAGATGTAAAACTGTTACTGAATGTGAGGATCCAGCTTGACTTAGCAGCCCACAACTGTCTCTTCCCAAGGGGTTTACCTCTTTTAATGGAAGGAAAAGCTTGAAAACCAAGCTCATTTTGATGGAGGTGTTAATTAGCAAAAACATTCCAAAAAACAGTTCAGAGAATTTGACTATATTTATCAATAGCCTTTTTAAAAAAAAATCATCTGTTTGATCCAGAATGTCATTGCTAAGATTATGCCCTGAAGAAATCATTTAAAACGCACGCAAAGATTTTTAAGTACAAAATAAATATTATAGAAATATTTTAATAAAAACGTTTTGAATAAGCAGCAAAGTGTTAATTCATTAATTAAACCATATTAAATATATTCAACTATTAAATGAGTTTTATAGAACTTTAAATGAAAATTCCTATTGTTTAATTGTACTCATTTTTCTCACTTCAAAGAAAAGAGTCCTATTCAAGTTATCTCAAGGTCGGGAGAATTCCATCCCCCCTTATGTATGATACATATGAAGTAAAACTATAACGGACTAAAAAGCCAGTAGCAGTTGGGGGACTTGGAAGCTGCTGGTCAGTCCACTCTCTCTTTGCATTTCTGCTTTTCTCCCCAGAGCCATTCTAGCAATCCTATTTCTGCCAATAGGAAGACTGAAGCACATGCCCACATGTTTCTAGACATGGCTGTTTCTCACTGTCCTTAATCCGGGGTTAATTGGAGAGCGGTTTCTTTTTGAAGGGCCTATGGAGAGGTAGGCATGTGGAGGGTAATCTTAACATAAATAAAGCAGGATTCAAAACTACATTTCTAGTATAATTCACTCCCACCTTTATTCACTCAATAGGTACGTTGAACACTCACCATGAAGTGGCAACAAGGGGACACGCAGTCTCTGCCATCACAGACCTTGTCATTTAGATGAGAATAAAGGCAATTAATATCTATGCAAGCATACTACAATATGCATGTGCACACGCCAGGAAAGCATCCTAAAAGGGAGCCCAACCCAGACTTGGAGGAAAGTCAAGAAAGCGTGTCCAATTACTATATTCCCAAGAAAATAGTTTAGAACAGCTGGAATTGGAATCTGTGTGGTTTTAAGCGGTTGTGTAAAGAGGTACAGCATGAGAGATAAGAGAGTAAGAAGAGCTTTGCAAGCCACACTAAAGACTTAGTAGTCCTCTGAGAGTCCATAGGTAACCACAGTAAGTTTGAACAGGGGAAAGAGATAATCAAACATGCAAGTTATAAAAATCCATAACTGCAGTGTAGATAAGGTGCTGACTGGTGGGCAGTCTGGAGTCAGGGGAACCACCCAGGAGACTGCATTAGGAATATCAGCTGATATGAAGTAGCCTGCTAGAAATAGTCCAGCGGAAGGAGAGCAAATTAGATGAACTTGAAAGATGTTTAGAGTCAGCTGGACTCAGAGAATGATAATTTGTGTGGAATGAGTGAGGGAAAGGAATAAAAAATAAAGCTCAGATTTATAGTTTAGTGTTATTTATTAAATGAGATTGAAAACAAAGAAGTAAATGAGAGAATGATAATGAGTTCAATTTTAAACATGCTGAGTTTGAAGTGCCAATGGGACACCTAGGGGTAATGCCCAGGAGGCAATTCGATACATGCGTCTGAAATTTATGAAGGAGTGAGCTGCTGAAGACAGAATTTCGTAAGTTACGAGCATGTAGACCATACTTCAAATCATAAAAGTGCATGAGAGAATCTTTGAATATTATAAAGAATGAAAAAAATAAATAAAATTTAGGATAAAGCACTGATATACCTAAAGTACAAGCAAAGGCAGAGAAGCCCATGCAAGAAGGAGACTTACAAATGTCGATAAAAGAGGTAGAGGGGGGAATCTAGTGTACTGTAGTGCCACAGAAATAGAGAGAGAGAGCATTTCATGAAAAGAAAGTGACTTCATGATAACCACCTATTTATAAATATATCGTATTAGTAAGTCAAAAGGGAAAATTTGTGTAATCATATCAAAAAGGATTAAAAATTGATAGAACTCAATGAATATTGATGAATAAAAATGTAACATAGTTAATGACAAATGCTTCTTTAATATGACACATATGTATATATACATGTATATTTATCGATATGTTTGTGTGTGTGTGTGTGTGGTGTGTGTTTCAGAGAGAGTCTCCAGGACCATTCCAATTTTCACTGAGTCATGAGGAGAACAAGGAGATCTCACAGGATTCAACATATAGTTGTATGTACTTACAGCTATGATTTACTACAGTGAAAGGATATAAAGCATAACCAGCAAAGGAAAAATAAATGTGCATGGGGTGAAGTTCAGAGGGAAATAGGCTCAAACTTCCAGGAGTTCTCTCCCGGTGGAGTTGCACAGGGTATACTTAGTTCCTTCAGTAATGAAGTAAAACATTAGTGAAATGTCTAGCAGGGACATTCACTGGACTCAGTGTCCAGTGTTTGTATTGCGGACAGGTCATATAAGCACTCTCTGCTGCACATTTAATAAAACCCCAGAAAGAAAGCAGGTGTTTTGCATAAACTATATTCTTTGCACAAATAGTTCAGGCACAATCAGCCAGTTTTAACAGAGAATAAGGAAATTCTCTTAATATCCAAGTTCCCAGAAAGTAGTGAATGGCCAACCCAGCAGTTCTTTCTAAGGATAGCAGTCTCATACTTGCTTGGTTAACTCTTTTGTCTCTCTCTCTCCTAATCTCTCTCTTATATATGTCAGGATCATGGTTAATAACTCGACATTAGAAAATCAAGAAAGGTGTCTGCTCTCTCTGCTATTATGGAGTAGTGTGGTTCTAGGAGTATTGACCGATACAGTTAAACTAGAAGGAAAAAAGCAAGCAGAATAAATATTGTAAAGTAGGTAACACAATTATGATTATTTGAGAATAATACAATTTTATATTTGAAAATTGGAGGAAATCAGTTTTTGAAAGTAAAACAATAAGAGTTTTAGAAATTAAAAAAATTTTAAATCATTAGGATACAAATTTAAAAATCAGAAAAAATAAACTAAGAATAAATGTTTGAGGAAAGAACAGGAAGTCGATTGTGTGTGAATGTGGATTCTGACCATATGAGAAGGGAGTGAGAGCACTGGAAGAAGTGAAAAGCAGTGTTTCTAGGACTGAGGGAAGGGGTTGAGAATGACAAATGAGGCTGGAGAGTTAAAATGGGGGCACAACGGGCAGAGCTTTGTAAACTATGATTCAGATTTTTCCCCTTCCATTCTTAAAACAGCAAAAAAAAGTCTGAATAGTTTTAAAAGGGGACCATAAGATAATATTTGCTCTGTAAAAAATTATTCTAGCTGCAAATGTGGAAGTCAATTGGAAGTGAGCTACATAAATAAATTTGGGGTGGAGCTATATAAGAATAGTGTCTATAATAGTACGAAATGTGGACAGGACACTAGTGGATTAGACTACAGTGATCATAGTGAAGGCAGGAACAACTAGAACAGCCTAGTGGTGTTCAGGAAATGCAACTGATAGGGCTCTAATGAGTGGGGGATGGAGATAAATGTAAAAGGGACTCAGATGACTCTCGGTTTCTGAACCCCACAATTGTATAAACGGGGACGCCATATGTATATATATATGTGTATATATGTATATATATACATATACATATCTATATACATATATACATATATGTATATATGTGTGTGTATGTATATAGATGTGTATATGTATATATATGTATATGTGTGTGTGTATATATATACATATATATGTATATATATGTGTATATATATGTATATGTATATATATATATATATATATATATATAAGTTTTTTTAATTCTCTTTCTTTTAGTCTCTTAAGACACAGGCTAACATTGTCCAAACGGGAGTTGTCAAAGGGCAGTAAAAAAATTACCATGAATTAGAAATACATTTCTAAGTGTATCAAAGTATTTCTAAGTATTATCATGTCAAATATATTGAGCTTTTAATTTGTGAAATTATAAGCAGTATAAGTCTTCCTCTGGAGAAGTACACTGAGAGTTGATAAGGAAAGCAAATTTTAGTGTTCTCTTATGTATCATTTGAATATATTTCATGAGTTTGTATTTCAGATATGGTAAAAAGAGAAAAAAAATTAAAAAGTTATCTTGGAAAAAAATGGAGATGCTGCTTTTATTTAAAATAGAAAGGGAAGAGGAGGAGGAAATCTTCAATGGTAGTCAACTGCTGGTCAGAGATCAAGCAAATGGAGGCCAGAAAGTGCCCACAGCATTTAGAAACAGGGAGGTCATCATGATCTTGTGGAGGTCAATGTCAGGACTGTATGGAGAGTACCAGACAGCAAAACTTCTGAAGTGTCACATGATGAACAGGAGACTGAAATGTTTTGACAAATTGGCTAGCAGGTGAAGTAAGAGATAGGTGGTAGCTAAAGACACATGTGAAGTCTGCTATTTGTGGTAATTGTTTAATTTTAATAAAATATGTAAACATGTTTAAATTCTAATGAGGAGGCTATCAAAGATTAAATATTAGAATGAAAAAATATTAAGCAATTTTTTTAATTGTGTAATGAAATATACCAGAATAAAAATATTTTTTATGCCTGCATTTGGGTATTTGGAGCAATTTTAAATCTTTAAATAAAATTACAGGAATTTTAAAAATTTACCTTAGTGAACAAAGATTTATTTTATATTCAGAAAAGTAAAGACAGTGAACTTGACTTTATAAATAAAACAAAAGAATGCTGGTCACCAGAGTACAATTCTCTGAGCATGAGCTGAGATGCTGGAGTCTAAATGATTTGTACAATACTCTGTCCTAACCGCTCCTTTCCATCCGGGAGCATGATTGCTGTAAGACTTTCATACTGCAAACTAATGTTTAAATGGAGGATAAATATTAAAAGATAATGAAGGTTTCCACTTTCAGATAAGATGGAGTAGACACATTTCATCTTATTCCTCTCTGTGTTTTACCTCTAAAAACCCTGGACAAAATACATGAAACAAATATCATAAGGCTCTGAAAGGTGAAGAAAAAAAAGGCAGCTTGATTTGGGACCTTGGTGCTCAAGAAATAACCTCATAAGTTTTTGTTTTGTTTTTTAGTGCCTCCTAAGTATCCCATTCTGGGTACTGGAAAATTTCACAAGGCAGAAAAAATAGTACAGACAAAAAACAAAAACAAACAAAGCAAAATAAAATAAGCCTGGTCTCTTTAGCCAAAGGACCTAGAGGGAAATGGCCATGCAGGGCATAACCCTTCGGACAACCCCAGAAACACTCCAGAATAAGCTATGCCTTCCCCCATCCTATCATCTGTGGCAGGTGACATCCGGACTATGTGAACAAGGGGATGTGATTGCCACCACAACCTAGTGGGAATGACATGGCTCCCCCTCCTGGAGGGTAGGTGTCTGTGGAGACCGAGGGTGTCTGTGTAGGGCCTCCCAGTCACCCTGCTCTTGGTGTAGCAAGGCTGCATTTCACTCCCTTCTGATCAGCTGGCATCTGCAGAGGCTATGAGTATAAGCAGAATGCAACTATCATCCTAGCCTGGTATTATCAATTAACCCAATCTAAATACAATACAAAATAAGTTCTTATTTTAAGGACAAGGAAAATCTCAAGTTGAATGAGAAAAGACAATCAACAGACACTATGCCAAAATGGCATAGGTGATTGCTGTGAGATTTTCATACTGCATAAAGCTAGAGAGCAAAAAAGTTGTAAAATAATATTTAAATGGGTGATAAATATTGAAAGATAATGAGGATTTTAAAGGACCAGGATTTTAAAGCAGCTATCATAAAACATGTTTCAATGAGCTATTTGAACACTCTTGAAACAGATGAAAAAATACAAATTCTCAGCAAAGAAATAAAAGATATAAAGAAGAACCTAATGGAAATTTTAGAACTGAAAATATAACACCAAAGATAAAAAATATAATAAAGTTTTCTACTTCCAATTTGGAGGAATAGCTGGTGTTGACCAATATGCCCAGCAAGAACAACTAGAAAAGTTTCAAAGACACAAATATCTATTAGAAGGCATCAGTGAGATATGAAAGGAGATAGGACCTGAGAAATTAGAATTCCGGAAAGAAGAGAAACATTGAGGAACACACTATATTCTGTAGCACTTTTTCGATTGTGATATATGCTGATTTTTTTAAAACTGAAAGGGAAAGGTAGAAAGAAGTCTTTAACAGGTAGGAAACTGAGGTGAGCTTTTGGAAGTCTCCCAAGGCAGCTGAGGCAAAACTTGGATTGAAAGACACACACAGACTGAAAGTAAAGGGAGGAAAAAGATATTTTATGAAAATAGAAAACAAAAACTGGGGTAGCAATGCTCATATCGTACAAAACAGACTTTAAAACAAAGCCTGCAACTAGAGACAAAGAAGTACCCACTAATCCCACTTCAGGGTATCTACCTGAACAAACCCAAATGCTACTTAGAGGGGACATGTGCAGCCACATGTTCATTACAGCATTGTTTACAACATTTAAGATGTGGAGGCAGCCTGGGTGTCTGTCAATGGATGAATGGATAAAGAGGAGGTGGTACATGTAAAAAATGGAATAATGCTAGGCCAGGGAAGGGAATGGCTTCTTGCCATCTGTGGCAGCATGGATAGACCTGGAGGGTATTGTCCTGAGTGGAGCGTCGGGCAGTGAAAGACAGATGCAATGTGATTTTGCTTATATGTGGAATCTAAAAAATAAAATAAACAAAGAAACAAATTCATAGATAGAGACAACATATTGATGGTTGCCACACAGGAGGGAGGATATGGGAAGGTGAAAAAGGTGAAGGAATTAAGAAGTACAAACTGGCAGTTACAAAAAGTCATGGGGATGTAAAGTATAGGATAGGGAATATAGTCAATAATATGGTAATAACTATGCATATGTATGGTTTCAGGTGGGTACTAGATTTATTGGAGTGATAGATGGAAGGGGGCTGGGGGCCAGGGTGAAAAAGATGAAGGCATTAAGGATTACAAATTGGTAGCTACAAAATAGTCATTTGAATATAAAGAAAAACATAGGAAATATAGTCAATAATATGGTAATAACTATGTATAGTGCCAGGTGGGTACTAGACTAATCAGGGGGATCACTTCTTAAATTAAATAAATGTCTAACCACTATGATATACACGTGAAATTAATATAAAATAATATTGAATGTCAATTGTAATTGATAAATTAAAATGGGGGGGAGGCAAAGGGGAATAAGAGATTCAAATTTCCAGGTATAAAACAAATAAGTCATGGGGATGTAATGTACAGCACGGGGAATATAGTCAATAATATTGTGATAGCATGGTACAGTGTCAGATGGTTGCTAGTCTTAACATAGTGATGACTTCTTTAGGTATATAAATGTTGAATAATATGGTGTACACCTGAGACTAATATAGTACTATCTGTTACCTATATTTTAATAAAAATCTTAAAGATAAAATGACTGTAATTAAAATGCTCAGAAAAAGAGACGAAAAGATGGAGAATGAGGTTTAAGGTTTTATCTGAAAAATCAGTAGGATTTTACCAGATCTGAGCAAAGGATTTGGCATGTGTGAAGAGTTGGCACATAGCAAGAGCTAAGAAAAGTTTATTATCTTAAAGGCCTACACTGGGAGTGAGAAAGGGGAAACACTGGAGAGGTATGAAGGCAGTGGACATGGGAGGCCAAGTAAAACCAGCAAAATGTTGAGCTTTATTCTAGGGTAGTGGGAAATCAACAGAGTTTTAAATGAATCACTTTTGCATTTTTGGAATTTCATCATCCTGATTCAGGATGGACCACAGACTATTTTGAATGCTGGAGGACTGTTCATATACACAGACCCAGAGAAAAGCCCTGAGACTGAGTATCTACCTCCCAAAGTAGAGGGCAGGAAAAAGACTGAAGAAAGAGGCTAGCCACTCCAGCCTGATGATGGAGTTTATTAAGGGAAACTTATATCCGAGGTGTGTCTTGGGTGGCTGCCAGATAAAATGGATCCCTGCATCACATGACAGGTGCCAAAGAATTGTGTAGGATAAAGGGGGTGGGGGCGGTAATCACGGTACCATTATGAGAATGCTACCAGATAGAGAAACTTACTTAACATACCTGATCAGGTCAGAACAATGCTTGTTCCAAAAACCAGCACAAAGAGGCAAGGGAGGAATACTGATTTATGTCAGAATGAACATCAATTAGTCTCAAAGGGGGCTTTGTGGAAAGCAACCTCCCTTCTGGCCCAAGCCCAGCTTACAGGACAGACAACAGTCATCACAGCATGGAACAGTCTTTCCCCGCAGGCACCAGTGCAGAGGTGACTTCACTGGTCCAGGGAGAGAGGCTGGTAGAGAGACGAGGGTGGTGACTGTCAAAATGGGAAAAAACTGATGCACACAGAGGCTTTGAAAATAGAATGAATAGTACTTAAAACTGATTGGATGATGGACATGGGGAGGAAAGTGGGGTTTCTGGCTCAAATGAGGTCAAGCAGTGACACAGGGACACAGGCTCTTCCTGTCTTGTACCATCACCATCTTTAATAAATGTTTCCAGGGCCAGAAGGGCAAGAGAGAGTGAAGTTGTGTGGGTGAGAGCTTTCTATGAAGCTTCTATGAAGCAAACACAGAATTAGCATTTACTCTTCCCTTCACATGCAATTGGCCGTCAAATCAAAATGGTCCTCCTCAACTGCAAGGCACTAAGAAATAGTTTAGTGGGCACCTGGTAAGAAGGAGAGAAGCTTAAAAGTTGATGAGCTTTAGCATTTGCCTGCATAGGAAGTGATCAGCTTTGGTGGGGTGGGAGCAGAAAGGGAAGAATAAAAAGGGGAGTTCTAGGACATTTCAAAAGAAGGTGACATTCAACCTGAGCCTTGAAGAAGAAGTCACTGGGAAATCACGGGCAGCATTCCAAACCTCAAGAAGAGACTAGATCAAGGGCACAGCTTAGCAAACTCTATCAGTGATCATGAGGGAGATGCAGTCAGAGGATACATGTTACCAGTGAGGAAGTCGGGTATGCTACCTGAAATATGAAGGAAAACTACTTTTCAAAATAGTTGTCAGTACATCACCTCACATGTATTTCCAGACAAGTTAACAATCAGTCTCTACCATTTGCTCTAGATGCAAATCACAAAAAGATAAGGAAAAAAAACAACACTTTGTATACTTTATTTTGTTAATTTATTCTTCTTTCACCAATGCTCGGTATATGCTACTACATGCAATGAATTTACCATAACCACATGCATAATCTTGCATCTAATCCATAAAAATACTACTCACAGACTTTTTCTTTAAGCTTTGTTTACTTGCTTATTTTGCATATTTTTTTTTATCTTTGTCTTCTCCAGCTTTGTTTTTAATTCTTAATGAGGAAAATATTGGCTAGTTCATCTGTGAGTCTTATGAAACTTTGCTGCACTTTCAGAATTGTTTGAAAAATATAATTTTACTGAAATGTGAGTTTCTATTAAAACTAATTTTCATTTTTTTTCTAATATATTTTTAAAAATTTAAGTAGAAAACCTGAAAAGGGCACATAAGGACATTGTTTCTTGTTTCATTAAGAAGCAACAACAAAATGTGTTCTGTAGCACTAATAAGGATAATTGGGAGTATAATTATTCCAGAGAATTTTGGATTTAAATTGTCACTTCACTTCATATGTTATTAAAATACCTGCCAATCTCTCTCTCCAAAGATGTCAAAATCAATGGCAATATTAATGGCTGATGAATTGATTGGAGAAGTTGTATATTTCAAAATTAACATGTGACCCAGTATGTGCTATAATTTTATTTATGGATTTTATGTATTTCAACTACTTCCAGGATGCATTGAATTGATTGTAACTAAAAGTTATTGTTTATCGATTTGAAAAATACTTTTCTATGATATTTTCTATTGTATGACTGAGATGATAGAAACTTAGATTTTAATATTCTTGTTTCCAAAACGGAAGGTGAAATAAGTTTTAATTCTAACAGATTCCGTAGATGAGTTTCAACAAATGCAAGATATACCAAAAACAATGTACAATCATTCCCTAGGAGTAAAAAACTTTAAGTAGAGAACTGAAGTGGAAGAACCCTGAACAGAAACAAAAATGTAACAAGGCGAAAAGAATTCTAGGCTATCACACTTGAACAATCTCAATTGTTCTGTTAGTATTTTCCATGCCTCTTGAAAATCTGCATTCCTAGCATTCCCTGCATCATCCACGGAGTCAGAAAGGGTACACTGCCTCAGGTCGTGTCTATTTGCATGATATACCTGGAGGAAACACAAAAATTCACCAATAATTCCAAATATCCTGCCACTTCTTTATGAAGATTCTGCCAAAGAAGAAGGAGCGCCACCTAGTGAATTCTTTAAGGAACAGTCATTCATTTGACACCCTTTTACAGGCACCTACTCTGCTATGTGCTAGGTACACACTTCTCTCAAACCAGTCGTGCTAATATTACAGCACATTGAAATTCACCCACCAGCCTTTCCACTGCTCTATGCCCTTACACTTGCTATCCCATGTCTTGAATATCCATGTCACATCTTCACACCTGCTAAAATTCTTCTCACTCTTAAAGAGCTTGCATTAGGATTAGCCTGTCAGGGCATGAAACATTTGGTTGTAACACATAATAGTGAAAAGACTTAAGTATTTCCCAAGTGAAGTTCACATAGCATGACTGTTAGCATAAAACCTAAGCAAGTCACTTTGGTAAGTAATATACCTGTGGAATAAATAATTATTTGAAAAACATTTCTGGATTTATTAACTGAGCTAATAAAGTAACATATCAAGGCACCTTAGGAATCTATATCTATATCTATCTATCTATCTATCTATCTATCTATCTATCTATCTATCTATCTATCTATCTATCTATCATCTATCTATCTATGTTGTAGTAGGCTGGATGGTGACCACAAAAAGGTATGTCTATGCCCTAATCCCTGGAAGCCGTGAATATTATCTTATTTGGAAAAGGAGTCTTTGCAGATGTAATGAAATTAAGGATCTTGAAGATGAGGAGGTAATATTAGATTATCCGGATGTGCCCTAAGTCTAATAACAAGTGTCCTTATTAGAGACACAAAGAGGGGAAATCAGACACATAGAGAAGAAGGTAATATGAATACAGAGGCAGTCCAGGAAAGCAGACAGCCACCAAGATCTGGAAGAGGCAAAGAAAAATTCCCTCCTTGAACCCTCAGAGGAAGCACAACCCTGCCCGATTTTGAACTTCTGGCCGCCAGAACTGATAGAATAAATTTTTGTTGCTTTTAGCCACCCAGTTTGTGGGGATTTATTATGGCAACCCTAGAAAACTATTACAGCCATCTCAATTACTCTGTATTTTAAACTTACAGAGAGGATTAATTCCAGCTATGAAGAAAACCTTGGACTTATCCTCCAGATAAATGGTATCTTATGCAAGTTCCATCCTGAACTAACTGTGTGACCTTATTCAAGAATCTTAGCCTTCCTGTTAGTCAATTCTTTGTGTGCAGTTGAATTACATGATCTAAAAACTTCCTTCCAGCTCTAAAATCTCCATTTCTGGTAATAAGTGACAGTGTAGCAAACTAAATAAGAAGCACAACTAGCATTGGCTAAACACTCTCACACATACAAACTCTCAAACACACACACACACACACACACACGTTTCTTATCTGCATGCGGGTTATAAGGAGAGAGGAAAGAAAAAGAAGATCAGCTATCAAATTGCTATCATTTGTTATGTCAAGTGTTGTTTCATGTAATCCTTATGATGCACTTGCTGTTGTAGTAGTCTGGGTCCAATCAGGAGATAGAAACCACACAGTGGTTTAAACAGGGGAAGGTAATATAAGAAAAAAATTAAACTAAGGTAAAAGAATAACTATAAGATAAAAGGAAACCTTAATATCCCAGGGCTGAGGGAGAGTCCCTAAGGAAGGACAAATTTGAAAGGAAGCCAGAACTCATGGGAGAAGGTGTGGTTCAGTCACAGGACTTCAGGTAAGTTTGCTGATTTGGCCAAGGGGGTGGAATTGCTGGGCAAACAGCAGGCCACCCACCAGAGTGCAGGCAGGGAACAGGCAATCAGTAACCCGTGGCCTTGGTAAGCAGTGGAGTCTGGGCACTGGCAAGGGCAGAGGCCTTAGAATATTCGCAAGGAATGCAGCAGAGCTTGTGGAAGGAACCAGTTAGGTGATGTTCTTTCCATGGTGGCTGCATGCAGGTTGCCCAGACCTCTGGGTTCCATATTGAAAGGGCTGCAGAAAGGGTATTGTCAGGCAGAGCTGCGAAATTACAGAGGGACCGCATCGGGGGCCTGTGACTGGGACACGTCCTCAAATCCACATTGCTGATCTCCCCATCCCACACCCAAAATCACAAGGAACCTCTTCCTCCCAATGTCCTCTCGGCACTCTATATTAAGAAAACTTAACATCATGTCCAATTTGAAAGAGAAATGCTTAAAGGCGTTCCATTGTCACAGAGGATGTGTTGAAGTATGCATTTGGAACTGAGAAACAATGAATTGATAACTGACACTCTTGTATAGTAACTATTATTTATAATTACAAATAGGGAAACCAAAGCTCAGAGATGAATACAGCCAATAAATCACAGAGCTAAAAATTATGTCCAGAGCCATAAATGGTTGATAACTTCTGAAATAGGTTCTCACCACACCCCAAGAGCAGCATGATGAAAATTGCCCATTTAAAGCATTTTGTAGATGGCTCAATATTTTGAGTCCATTACACTTAATGTGATCATATGGTAAAACCTCATCTGATGAGAATTTGTCTACACCTTTTTTTTTTAAACAAAAAGAAACAATGAATAAGGCTGCTCACCCCTAAGCTTTCTAATCATTCCCTTCACCCCCAGGCTAGGTTAATGTCTCCTTGCTTTGATAAATGCCCCCCTCCTCTTAGCAGAGTCACAATGGATTTCAATAGCACACATCACAATCTAACATAATTATCTTCTGCCTGAGTGTTCCTCACCCTAGAACTCCAATTTACCCAACTGTGCAGACTGGACTGAGCCTTACTCATTCATCTTTGCAGTTAGGCCAGGGCCCTAGCTCATAAGAGATGTTTAATCTAAGAGAGTGGAACTGAAACAAAGAGAAAAGATTCACATAGGGGATTTATTCGAATAAGTCACGTTTGGGATATAACTCAGGGTCAAGACTGTCTGCTGATCAAGTGGCTAAAGGACACATACCGGTCAGTGCAGAGGGACTCCTGATGGCATATAAGGTCAACCATGTGCAAAGGATCAAAGAGTGAATTTCCAAAACCATGTCCTGGAAAGAGGCCCAACGTGTTTAGAAAGACTAGTCCAAACATGAACAGTAATCGAGAGCAAGGTGGAAAGAGTCAAAAGAAAAAACAAAAAAAACAAAAGCGGGAGTAGGTAGTTGAAGGATTGGAAGTCTGGAAATACAAGGAGAGCTAATACAGAAGAATGTAGGTTAGAGAAATTCACTTCCAGTGTAACATACCTCTGGCATCTTTTTAATACCCTGACAATGTATGGTTGGTGTTATGCTGCATTGATTTAAAGGGTCTGGAATGGTACATTCAACACATTCTCCAACATTGTAAACATCGGCTTAGCTTCCTGCCTCTGAAGACTCTTGCACTGGTGTCTAAAGTCATTTGCATGATTAGGTTTGAGCCCACTTAAAATTAAGCAGGTATCAGGAACATTCCTCTACTTACTACCAAATCTCTCCGCCGGCAAATCACATATTGCATTCTGTTGGCTCTTTGGTTGTGACATCCTCTCAGCCAGGACCTTTCTTACTGGCTGTCCTAGGACATGCCCATGACTGTATACCAGCCTCCATTCAGAAATATGTCTGTGTCCCGTCTCCTAGATACTGAGTATCTTCAATCTGATCAATGTATTGACAATGAAGCGCCAGTTAAACTACACTGGTCGTGTCTACGGTAGTGAAAAGTGGTTATTGATGTTTAAGACTTTGACAAAAAATACTGCTAGACTCAGAGATATATGAGAAATAATAAATTACATTGAATTTTTTCTACTTTCTCTACAGGTAAAATAATATTAGAAAGATTTTCAACATAAGGCATGAAGCAAGATGTATCAAATTAATGTTAATTTTGCCAAGAATCCTAACATCTATTTCACCCAAACATTATATTGTCAATTATCAGTTATACGCCATTCAAACCAAAATATGTACATGTTTGTATATATACAAACTTACACACTGTTTTGATTCCAAGCATAGTTAATAGTCTTCCACACCCGCTGGTCTTGCATGTATTTCTTTGGGTCATTTCTCTTCACATAGAGTTGATGTGTGGGACAACAGAATTTTGGAACATCAGTTTTTACTGTGAAGAGACATCATGAGGATCTGGAAGAGGTCTACATCTTATTCACAGGGCTTACAGAACATCTAAACAATTCCAGATACAGTTTTGAGCACAAAGAGTTCTCTCATAATTTATTGTAAGCACCAAAAGCTTTTAAATTTTTTATTTTATTTTTGGGGGCATATTTAAAATGTAAAACCTGCTCCTTCACTTCCAACCAAGACAGGTAACCAGGACCAAATTCACACTCCATCCTTCAACAACTAAATAAACAGTCTAAATCTATGGAACAGCAGCTTTTAGACATTGAACAACAGACAGCATGAAAAATTGATCTCTGAGAGATGGGAAACAAACAAAGTGAGCCCCAGGATTTCCCCAGCTTACTGCTGGCAGTGTTTCCAGGCCACAGTGCAGTGAGTCTGAGGGTCTTCCTGAGCTAAAAGACAGAGGTGAGAATTCAAGGAGGCACAGGTAGGTAGAATGTACACAGCAAAATACTAGATAGGAAAGAGTTGCACAAAGACAGAAGAACTGCAGGTAGAAAGACAGAGAGAGGGAGAGACTGTCTGACGATTCCCTTTGAGTTTTCAGCTGGTGCTGACAGGCAGCTGTGTGTGTGGCAACCACCTTAAAGCACTAGGAAGGAGTAGGCTGAACAATGTCCTGAACTAACACAGAGCTGAAAATAGTTCATATTCCCACCAGCCAGAAGAGAAAAAAAATTCATAGGACAAAAGGCATTGAAAAAGTATTGCATAGACTGTGACAATATTTAGCTCTATGTTTATTTGTTTGTTTGTTTGTTTGTTTCCCCCTTTACGCTCTTCTATCATTCTGCCTTCCTCCTTACCCTCTGGTAACCACTAAACTATTGTCTATGTCCATGAGTTTTTGTTTCTTTGTTTGTCTTGTTCTTTTATTGCTTTCGGTTTTATATCCCACATATGAGGGAAGTCATGGTTCTCAACTTTTTCTGTCTCACTTATTTCGCTAGATTAGTATAATAATTTCAAGATCCATCCATGTCGCAAATGGCAATATTTCATCTTTTCTTATGGCAGAGTAGTATTCCGTTATGTATATATACATCTTCTTTATCCAATCATCTGTTGGACACTTTGGTTGTTTCATATCTTGGCCACTATAAATAAAGCTGCAAGGAACATTGGAGCACATATATCTTTACGGATATGCGTTTTCAGATTTTGGGGGTAGATACCCAGGAGAGGGATTGCTGGGTCATATGGTAATTCTATTTGTAATTTTTTGAGGAACCTCCACACCGCCTTCCATAGTGGCGGCATCAATTTACATTCCCACCAACAGTGTATGAGGGTTCCTTTTTCTCCACAGCCTCTCCAACACTTGCTATTATTTGTCTTGTTGATGACAGCCATTTTAATAGGTGTGAGGTGATATTTCATTGTGGTTTTCATTTTCATTTCCCTAATACTTAGCTACTGAAGTTGAGAACTTTTTCATTTATCTGTTAGCCGTTTGTATGTCTTCTTGGGAAAAGTTTCAGTTCTTGTCCTGTGCCTATTTTTTAATTGGATTGTTTGCCTTTTTGTTGTTGAGTTGTATGAGTTCCTTATATATTTTGGATATTAGGCCCTTACCAAAAGCGTTGTTTATAAATATCTTCTCCCAATCAGCGGGTTGTCTCTTTGTTTTGTTGATAGTTTCTTCTGCTGCGCAGAAGCTTTTCAGTTTGATATAGTCCCATTCACTTATTTTAGCTTTTACTTCCCTTGTCTTTGAGGTCAAATTCATAAAACCCTCTTTGAACCCAAGGTCCATAAATTTAATACCTATGTTTTCTTCTATGCAGTTTATTGTTTTGGGTCTTGTGTTTAGGTCTTTGATCCATTTTGAATTAATTTTGGTGTATGGTGACAGATAGCAGTCTACCTTCACTCTTTCGCACGTGGCTTTCCAGTTTTCCCAGCACCATTTATTGAAGAGGCTTTCTTTTCTCCATTGTATGTTTTTGGCTCCTTTTTCAAAAATTATCTGTCCATCTCTCTTAAAAGTATTCCATAGGCCTATATTTAAAGGCTACTCTGATCTCATTTTTAACTAAGCTTAAAAGGAACACTTTAAAGGCTCAAACTCTTTCCAAGTAACTTAACTGTAACCCAGCGTAAACCTCAAGAATATTTAAAAGTGAACAATATTATTGGCACTCAACAACATAAAATTCATGTCTGGCATTTAATCAAAAATTAAAGATATGCAAAGAACTGGGAAAATGTGACCCATATGAAGGAAAAAAATCAATAGAAACAGCCTCTAAAATGGCATGGATGATAGAATTTGTAGAAAAAGAACAATAAAGCAGTTACTATAGCTATATTCCATATGGTCAAAATCTGAATAACTTAATTACTTTTGGCAATAATACCACTCATTGAGTTTTAAAGTTTGGCTATATATACACCAAAAGCATGCTTATTTTGTTGTCGCTGCAGAAAAATTTCAGAGACTGTAATATCTAAATAGAGGGACTACATGTGTCATTATTTTTCCTTTTTTAACAAGAATATTCTTTTCTGTTTTGTGTTGATTAGAAAGTTAGTAAACCATTTCTGTCTACTGAAGTCCAAAGAAAAAATTTATTGCTGCTTGGACTAATTTCTCTACTTATTTCATTGATTTATGCAACTACCAATGTCAAAGCACATTGAAATCTTTGAGAAAAATTAAAAGCATGAATCACTCAAAATGACCATCAGTGTAATGGGATTGCATTAAGAGCCAGGATGTATGTGGAAAAAGCAATCAGAAACTCAGCCGTCAGACCACCCTGCCATACTTAGAGATAGGAAACATGTTCACATTTGTGGTGTGTGTTCATTAAAATGATGACATATCCTGAATTACAGCTGAGTCAAATCAGCCTTAAGGTGAGTATGCTTCATGTTTAAGCAACAAATTATACCCACTCCAGGTATAGAGGGTATTATTCATTTGCTTTTTTGGCTCAGGAAACAATCTCCTCCCAGATGTCCAAATCACTCAAACCTCTTAAGTGCCCCACAGATGGGGCTCAGTCCAATTCCTTCAGCTAAATCAGAAAGAGGTCAAAGGAGAAATGGGTGCCCCACAGATGGGGCTCAGTCCAATTCCTTCAGCTAAATCAGAAACAGCTCAAAGGAGAAATGGGTAGTGTTGGGGTGAGGGCAATCTCTGTTGCTCAACGTTTCTGCATCTCCTTAGATACCACACCATCATGTGACTCAGAGAGCTATAACGTCCTGCCTTCGCCTTAAGGCTGCGAGTCAGAATTCATATTTCTTATAGTTAAGGTTCTGAAATACGTGGCCTGATTCTCTTGTAGAAGTAGCCTAGACTTGGTAGTCAAGCTTTCTAGGTGACAATCCTGATGTGACTATCCATCGGCTGTGTGACCTTAAGCACTTAAGCACTAAGCCTCAGTTTCTCATCTGTAAAAGGGGGATAAAAATAGAGGTACCTACTTCACAGTTTTTAGTTAAGAATAAAATGAGATAATTTATGTAGAACAATGAGCATTGTAAGCACTTTATAAATGATAGTTATTTTTATCTATTTAAATATGTTTACCTGTATTTCATAACAGCAACACTCCCCCTCCCTCTGGGACTACTTATTATAGTCTGCTTTTCAATAATACGCCCTCCCACACGCGTGCAGACACACATCCAAAAACCTCCTTCCCATTTCTGCTTTTTCTCATACTTTTCCTTTTCTAAAAATCCTGTATCACCACTTGATTAATCTATCCATTTTTTAAGATTCACCATATCCCACCTGAATCATTAAATCTTAACTGCTCTAAATCCTTGCTATAATTCTTTTTTAAATTCACGAGTGATTATATTCACAAGTGATTGTATTCTCTAGTTAAAAATAACTTTAATATGCTGATTTTAATAAAAATATATTTGATATTTTTTCATGCATTGTATTTTGTCTCCCTAACTATGTTTCTTTACAGATATTGTAGCTATTATACTATTGGTCCCAGGAAATCATTATTGACTTATTGATTACAAAGCATGACAAAATTTTAAAGACATGAAAAATATTCAGTGAGCTTATATGGCAAGAGATTGACTTGATGGTGTTGAAGAGGTTGAGATATTAGTTTGGCCTGGGTGACATACTGAAGAAGCAAGGAATGAATACACAATACATGTTTTTTAGAGATGCGTGTTCTTCATTGCCTGGCCCCCTACGTGTACATTTGAAGGCTGTAATAATATCCAGCTGCAAAAAAAGAAAAGATTCTGAATTGAGAGATAAGGTGAAGAAAAAATTATCCTTTGGAACCTAACAAAAATCAACAGATGATGAATATCAACATGGCTATAATAACTTACTATGGGAAAGGTTTTCATAATATTATTTCTCAAGATACCAAAGAACCCCTCATAATTAATCAATAAGACCACAGTGTTTCTTTAGTACATACATAATTATGGATCTGATGTTAGAGAAAGATGTTTCAAAGCCAATCACATTGTAATGCAATAGTCTGAGATGAGGCTATGTTAAAATAAGTACATAGTCTTGCACGGATTCTAAAACCAGTAAGCTATGAAGTAGTCAATTATCGGATTTTCCTCAGTTGTCTCCAAAAGAGGCTGCTTCTTCTCACCCTCAAGAAATGATATATGCATGTCCCCGTCCAGGCGCCAAAAAAAAAAAAAAATGATATATGTCATTGAGATAGAGATAGCTAGAGATTGCAGAAAAGAATGGTGAAACCACTAATCTAAGTTGTTGGAAATGCCCCCCTCAAGAATGTTTATGGCCTTCATTCAATTGTGATGCTCACCAATCAGTATTCTGACCTCAAATTTGATTTTCTAAGTGGATCTGACCAAAAGGGTAGGTATTGGAGACACTGTAAGAATGTGGTTGGTTGGCTATTGTACAAGATTTAGATTTCTGTATGCATTCATAATACAATATCTGGTTGAAAAATCATCTGCTTATGAATTGGGTTATTATTTGTCAACCCTGAGACTCAGCTCATCTGTGAGAGAAGTAATAACATTGCCCTGAACCTCAGAGCTCGAGTCCAGTCCTGGAACCAGGACATGGACAATGGGCAGGACCCAGCCTCCATCCTGGTAACCACTGTCCCTTTCTTGCTTACTCGCTCTTTAAATGCAGTATCGCCCTATCTAAAGAGGTCACTCATAAAAACTGTCAGCAAAGGTAACATTGCCAAGATCACAGGGCTCTTCCTTTCTCTTTAGGCTCCAGTCATGCTGAACATATGACTTATTTTGTTTCCTGAACCACAGTGTTCTTTCTCTCCCTCAGCCAAGAAAACTCATTATCTCCTCGTGGCTTGATGGACTTACACTTACCAACTCAGTCGTTTTTCTACAACTTGCTTTCCCAACCCCACACACACTTCTAGATTAGGAACTTTTATCTGATATGCCTTAGAAATATTATTGTTACTGCATCTGCACATTGTCTTTAAAGTGATCCATTTATTGGTCTGCTAACTGCAATGATCCTTACGTGAAACTCAGGCCTTATTCATCTTTAAATTCCAAGCACCTTGCATTGTGCTTAATATACAGGAAGCCTTCAACACATTTTTGATTAAAAAAAAAAAATGTTGTGTGAATGTACCATAGTAGGAGACAAGAGACTTTCCTATGCAAGTACTTTTACAGACATTTGAATTAAATGTCCCTCCAGAGCATAATCTTCATAGCAATTGCATAAAACGACAGATCCAAACATGGGGTATTCTTGAGTCAACAAATGGTCATATTTTCCAGTAAACATACTTGAAAATATATATTTTACACGACACTTATATAGTACTTTCTGTACACCAGGAGCTATTCTAAGTGCTTTATCAACATTAACTTGAATTATCTTCATATCCAACCTATGGAAGAACTGCTATCACTACCCCCACTTAGAACTAGAGAAATGGATAAGTTATATAACTTGGTTACGATTGCTCAGCCAGTAAGGGGAAGAACTAGGATTTGAATCCAAGCAACCTGGCTCAAAGCCCAAAGCCTTCCCTGCAGGCCTAATGGATTTGCCAGTCAGTTTTCATCCACAAAATGCCAGGGTATACTTCTATGTAGGAGCCTTGATGTAGAAGTCATTTCTTCCTTTTCCCTATTGTCCAGCCTTCTTAAACAGATGTCTTTTAAACCTCACACTTTAGACAAGTATTTTATTGAATTATTTTTCTCTAAGGAGCCTGGCCTATTTTACAAAAGGGAAAAACGAAAAACAAAAACTGAAACAAGAGCTCAGTAATCCTCACAAAATCCACTGAGGAATGCACATGTTAAGAAAAGGAAATATTCTTAAATGGGTATTTAGCTAGATTCTTACCCTCTTAGGATAAGACTGAATAATGATTTCATTCTGCCCTGAGATTGAAAAAAAAAAAATCTTCCTGTAAGTCTTGGAAAGGAAGCAAAAGGATATAAGGGCTCTCTCTGAAAATCATCTATTTCCACTTTTTTGAAGTTCAAATCTTTTGATGATTAGCTGCAGCTGACCTTGACTTTCCACTCTGCTTAGGGAGGTATGTGCTATCAGAGAGATCAGAAATCAAATGAATTAGGCTCTCTGTTCAACTCAACACTTTAAATTGCAGCTGGAATAAAACCATCTGTAGGCTAGCCAGCCCCCAAAACCTTTATTCAGAGGCATCTTGGCCAGAAGGAATGGGGCTTCTTTGCTGGCACTGCAATCAAGTCATAAGGGAGAAAAGCAGTGAAAAGAATGCTGCTTGTACTAATTGAAAACTGTGTAATAAAATGAATGTTATCAATTAAATTGTTATGTTCTTGAAAGGATCAATAAAGGTTAAAGAAAAGATGTTCTGCCACTGTTTAGAAAATTGATCAAGAAGACTCCTCAAGAGATCAACTTGGATAACTGCTTCTTTAGCAAGCAAATGTGTAAGGAGCAAATCATATGTTCAAATAAACCCTTATCTTGTCTGTTGGATAACAAGGAAATTTTCATTACAAAAGAAGATTGAGAGGGGCTGCACCCGGTTAGCTCAGTTGGTTAGAGCACGGTGCTCTTAACAACAAGGTTGCAGGTTCGATCCCCACATGGGCCACTGTGAGTTGCTCCCTCCACAACTAGATTGAAACAACTACTTGACTTAGAGCTGATGCGTCCCGGAAAAACACACTTAAATAAATAAAATGTTGGGGGAAAAAGATTGAGAAGGACTTATGTTTTGCAAATTTGGGGTTTAGGGACCAGATTTACCCTCCTTTTTTTAAAAAAAAAAAGGAAAATATACAAAATGTTCTTCAAAAGACTAGACCTTAGGCAAAAAAATACAGTGACCACTGAGAGACAGGAAATAAATGAGGTGAAACTCATGATTGCCTCAGTTTACCGCCTCATAAGAGAGTCCAGGTTATGGAGAAGGGAGGAGAAAACCAAATGGAGGCCTGAAAACTCTCTAAGTTGAGGAGATTGAGGCAGTTCTCAGAAAAGAGTACTGAGGAGCTGAGAGATTTACAAGGAGAGAATTCTAGATATTTGCAAAGGGTCTTCTAAAGTTTTCATCTGTGTACTGTTCAGTGCATAAATGTGAGGACATTAAGCTAGGGGAAAAGTATCCAAAAGGATTAAAGGGGCTCACATCAGATCGAAATTTGTATTTTCTCATAGCAGCCGGACTGGAAGTTCTTATAATTCACAGGGCATTGTCTAGAGTGCTCAGATGAGTCCTAGTCCAGTAGTGGTGAATAACTAGCTTTAAAATAAATATGGTTTTGTTCCACATAACAAAGCTAAAAATCAAGGATGCTTACAAGTAATGGTGTCACAAAATAAACCTATGTAATATTTATAAAAAGACAAAAATATTCAGCCACCAAAAAGATAAAATTCACAATGCTTGAGGACCAATAAAAAAAAGAATACTAGTCATGAAAAGAAACAAGAAAATAGGATACAGGATGAGAAAAAAAAGTCAAGCAATCAAAACTGCTTCAGAACTAATATACGGGGGATGCCAAAAAAACGAATACACGACTTGTATTCTTTTGTTATTGGTATATATTATCACAATTTTAATATAGTTTTTCCCTTTCTTTATTGTGTATACATTTTTTGGCACCCATTGTAGATGTTCAAAATGTCAGACAAGAATATTTAGTCATTATGACAGTATTCCATATACTTAAAATTTAAAAGAAAACATGAAATATATTTTTAAAGAGCAAATCAGACTTTTAAAGAAGAAAACAATATTATGTAAAATAAATAATGCAATGAATGGGATTATCAGCAGGTCAAGCATTTTAGACGAAAAGTTTAGTGAAACTGAAGATATAGCAATATAAACTAACCAAAAGGATATGCATAAAAATAATTAAAAAACAAAAAGATCAGTGTATCAATAAATTTCAGTCAAAATCCCTGAATGAGAGGAAAGTAGGGAAAAGGGTTAGGGGGAAGTATTTAAAGAAATGTTTCAAATTTGTTAAAAACTATAAACCTTCATATAAAAGAAGCTCAATGAAAAAATGCTCAACATCACTAATCATCAGAGAAATGCAAATAAAAACCACAATGAGATATCACCTCACCCCAGTCAGAATGGCTATCATCCACAAGACAAATAGTTACAATTGTTGGAGAGGCTGTGGAGAAAAAGGAACCCTCATACATTGTTTGTGGGAATGCAGACTGCTGCAGCCATTATGAAAGGCAATGTGGAGGTTCCTCAAAAAATTACGAATAGAATTACCATATGACCCAGCAATCCCTCTCCTGGGTATCTACCCAAAAAATCTGAAAACATTTATCCATAAAGACACGTGTGCTCCAATGTTCATTGCAGCTTTGTTTACGGTGGCCAAGACATGGAAACAACCAAAATGTCCTTTGATAGATGAATGGATAACGAAGTTGTGGTATATATACACAATGGAATACTATTCGTCAATAAGAAAAGATGATATAGGAACACTTGTGACAACATGGATGGATCTTGAGAGTATAATCCTCAGCAAAATAAGTCAGACAGAAAAAGCAGAGAACCATACGATTTCACTCATACGTGGTATATAAAGCAAAAACAACAAAAGAACAAGACAAACAAATGAGAAACAAAAACTCATAGACACAGACAATAGATTACTGGTTACCAGAGGGTAAGGGGGGGTGGGGGTGGGAGATGAGGGTAAGGGGGATCAAATATATGGTGATGGAAGGAGAATTGACTCTGGATGGTGAACACATAATGGGATTTATAGATGATGTAATACAGAATTGTACACCTGAAATCTATGTAATTTTACTAACAATTGTCACCCCAATAAATTTAAAAAAAAGAAAAAAGAAGCTCAATCAACTCCAAGGACAACATGAAGTAAACTACACCAAGACTTACATCATAATCAAATTGTTCAAAACCAGTGATAAAAAGGAAAATCTTAAAAACAATCAAAGAATAGATACATTACCTACAGAGTAACGTATGTAAGGATGACATAATTTCTCATCAGAAACAATACAAATGAGGAGACTGTAGAGCAAAATCTTTAAAACACTAAAAGATATTTAAAAGTACCCGATAACATAAAATTCTATGCCCAGAACCCAACAAGAAGCCAAAAATAAAGTTTTCTTCAGACCTACAAAACTTAAAGAATTTGTCATCATAAGAAACTAGAAAGATAGATCAAGTTAAGCCCAACATAGGTAGAATAACAGCAATAATAAAGTTTAGACTAAAAAATCAATGGAATATAAAACAGAAGAGGAATAAAGAAGATTAATGAAACCAAAAGCTGGGTCTTTGAGAAATCAGTAAAGTTAATAAACCTCTAGCCAGAACGTGAGGAAAAGATAACATTACCAATATCAGAATTTTGCTAAAGGATCTAGTAACTGTAGATGCTATAGATATTAAAAGAATAATACATGAACATTAATATAAGGATAGTATAAACAACTTTATGCCAATAAAATCTGCAGCTTATATAAAATTGACAATTTTTTTGAATGATACAAACTGCCAATGCTCAAGCAAGAACAAATAAATAATCATATGTCTTTTAAAGGAATTGAAATTGTAGTTTAAAACCTTCCCAAAATGAAAAACTCCAGACCCAAATGGCTTACCAGTATATATTACCAATTATTAAGAGGAAACGATACCAATTCTTTCAGAAAAATTGAAGAGAAGGGAATACTTCCCAACTCATACTACATCCTGCTCTCCAAACCAAACAATTATAAGAAAAGATAACTATAGAACAGTATATCCTTCACTATATAATTTTTCTATTAAAATTTCATCAAATGAGCCTTTCAATACCTAAAAAGCATAAGACATCATGATTCCTAAGAGGAAAAAGTTGGTTTAACATCCAAAAATCAATTATTCACCATGTTAACAACAACAACAACAAAAAAACGTCAGAAAGAAAGTAAAGTAAAACCACAATGATCATCTCAATAGATGCAGAAAAGGCATTTGACAAAAGTTCACAGTAATTCCTGATAAAAACTCTCAGCAAACTCAGTATGATAAAGGGCATCAATAAAGAGCCTGTGATTAACATCATATATAATGGTGAACAAATAAGTGCTTTTCTCCTTAGATTAAAAACAAAACCAGGACATCTGGTCTCACCATTTTTATTCAACATTTTACTGGAGGTTTTAGCAAATGCAGTAAGAAAATACAAAGAAATACAAAGCATCTCCACTAGAAAAAAATTAAAATTTCTTTATTCATAGACATGATCACCTATGTAGAAAATCTGATAAAATCTCAAAAAAGTTACTAAAACTAATACATGAGTTTACCTATATTACACGATTCAAAATTAATATATAAAAACCAATTATATTTAGCTATTTTAGCAACATGCTTTAAGAAATTGACATTTTAAAAATTATACCATTTACAATAGCATCTAAAAATATGAAATGGTTAGGGATAAAGTTGACAAAATATGTGCAAGACTGGTACCCTGAAAACTGTAAAACATTGATGAGAGAAATTAAAGAAGACCTAAATAAATGTAAAATATACTATGTTCATTAATCAGAAGACTCAATATTAAGAAGCCAATTATCCCCAAATTAATTTAGAGACTCAACCCAGTTCCTATCAAAATTCCCAGAAAATTTGTCTGAAATTGATGTTGATACTAAAATTTGTATAGAAACGCAAAGGACACGAATAGCCAAGGCAAATTTGACAGAGAACAATATTCGTATAGAAGGACTTCCATTACAAGATTTCAAAACTTTCTGTGAACCTACAGTAATCAAGCTGTGTGATGTTAACATAAAGATAAACACATAGGTCAATGGAACATGATAGATTGCTCACAAATGGATTCAAACATTTAAGGACAACTTATTTTTAACAAAGTTTCAAAAGCAATTGAATAGAGAACACATAGTTTCTTTTTTTTTTTTCAACAAATAGTGCTGAAATAATTGGATTTCCACATGCAAAAAAAGAAAGAAAAAAAATCAAGCAACACTCACACACAAATCCCCACTTAAATCTTATCTCATACTATGTGAAAAATTAACTGAAAATGGATCACACCAAACGTAAAACCTAAAACTATAAAATTTCTAAAATCAAACATAAGAAATCATTGATTCTTAAGGTTAGACAAAGATTGATTCAAGACAACAACAAAAAAAACAATCCCCCAAACTAAAAGTAATAAATTGGACTTCATCAAAATTAAAACTTCTGCTCATCCAAAAGCCCTGTTTCTTAGTCTTTTTTATAAACGCAGAGAGGAGATCCAAGATGGTGGAGGAGATAAATGCTATGCTTGCCTCAACCCATGAACACATCAAAATTACAACTAAATTATAGAACAATCAACCTGGAGAGTCACCTGAAGGCTAGTGGAACAGAAGTTTTATAACTAAGTATATAAAAAAGAAGCCATGCCGAGACTGGTAGGAGGGGCAGAGATGCAAAAATGGATTGGTCCCACACCTATGTGTGGCAGTTGAAAACTGAGCAATATCTCAGCCACAGAAGTGCCCCTTGAAGGAGTGAGGAACCCCATGCCCTCACATGAGGCTTCCCAGCCCAGAGTACTGGTGCCAGGAAGAGAAATCCCTACAACTTCTGGCTGCGAAAAACAGTGGGTATTCTAACAATCTGCGGGGGATGGAAGGCTATGGGAAACACAGATGTCCTCTTAAAAGGCCCACGCAGGCACTCACCTTGGGCTTTGCTGGAGGGATGGTGACTCATGGGGCATTGGAGACATACGGGATAAGACTGAGTTCCGTAACTTTGAGGCGAAGACTCGAGAGACAGTCCCCATTTTTTCAGTGCCCAGCCCTCCCTCCTGTGTAGCTGGAAGGCAGGCCCCATCTTTCCTGTGTTGAGCCCAACCCCACAGGCCAAATCTGAATCTGATTGGCCTGGTGAGCTCCACTGCTCTATTCTGCTGACTCACTGAGACTCTGCCTCACCCAAAATGCTTACCACAGGAGGCTTTATCAGCAGCTGTACCTCATGGGAGCTGGCAGGTGGGAGCAGACCTCAGAGTGTCCTGGCTTTTTGCAGAGCTACCCCAGTCCGGTGCTGGTGGCAGCTGTCCTCAGTTCATTTCACAGTGTGGCCTCTTCCACGTACCTCCAGGCCCAGCAGAGGCAGCGATAAACTGTGGATCGCTTTGTAGCTCATACCAGGTAGTCCCTGGCTGGTCACAGGGAATGGCTGACCTGGGCCTGTACCAGAACCCCTTCCAAGAGGCCTCAGAGCCAACATACTTGGATGTTGGCTTCAGACCACAGCTGAGCACAACCCAATGAGCCCCACAAGTGGCATACACAAAGGGCAGTCTCAACAGGCACCAGAGCCAGCTGGGGCAAATCCCACTCAGTGGAGTAAGCCTCCACACAGCAGCCCATAAGCTGGGGGTGTGACCAAACCCCAGAGCCAGTCAGCCTGAGGGTCAATACCACCCCCTGACATGCCAGCAGCAATCAAGCCTCAACTATAATAGGAGGACACATGTAATCCATACAAAGGATACTCCTTGAACACCCAACTCAAATGACTAAGGAGACTGTGCCACTGGGCCCCAGAAGACCCCTACATAAGGCCACCCAGCAAAACTGGGAGACATAGCAGCCCTTCCTAATACATAAAAACAAGCACAGAGAGGAAGCCAAAATGAGGAAACAAAGAAATACATCCCAAAAGAAATAACAGAAGGAAACACCAGAAAAAGAACTAAACAAAATGGAAGCAAGAAATCTACCAGATACAGAATTCACAACAATGGTTATAAAGATGTTCAAGGAACTTAGTGAGAACTTCAACAAAGAGTTGCAAGCATAAAAAAGGACACAAAAACCATAAAAAAGAAGAAGTCAGAAGTGAAGAATACAATAATTAAAATGAACAATGCACTAAAAGGAATCACTAGCAGACCAGATGAAGCAGAGGATCAAATCAGCAATTTGAAAAACAAGGTAGCAGAAAACACCCAATTGGAACAGCAAAAAGAAAAAAGAATCCATAAAAATAAGTATAGTTTAAGAGACCTCTGGGCCAACATCAAGTGTAACAACACTCGCATAATAGTGGTACCAGAAGGAGATGTATTTGAAGAAATAATGATGAAAAACTTTCCTAACCTGATAAAGGAAATAGACATACAAGCTCAGAAAGCACAGAGTTTCAAACAAGATGAAGTCAAACAGGCCCACGCCAAGACACATTATACTTGAAATAGCAAAGGTTAAAGACAAAGAATCCTAAGAGCAGCAAGAAAAAAAAAGTTACCTACAAGGGAGCTCCCATAAGACTGTCAGCTGATTTCTCAACAGAAACTTTGCAGGTCAGAAGATATTGGCACAAAATATTCAACGTGATGAAAAACAAGGACCTCCAACCAAGGGTGCTCTATCCAGCAAAGCTATCATTTAAAATGGAAGGACAGATAAAAAAAGCTTCCCAGACAACAAAAAGCTAAAGGAGTTCATCACCACCAAGCCAGTACTGCCGGGAATCTTAGAGGGACTTCCTTAAGATGGAAAAATAAAAAATAAGAAATATGGATAATAAAATGACAACTACATATCTATCAACAATTAGTTTCGATGTAATTGGATTAAATGCTCCAATCAAAAACATAGGGTGCAGGGTTTTTGAAAATTAATTTGGGGAAATGTAATCAATAATGTAAAGATTTTGTAGGGTATCCGATGGACACGTGTCCCATTTGGGAGACCACCTCAGGGATGATGTAGATGCCTGATCACGGCACTGTACACCAGAAGCTAAACAATAATGAATGCCAACTATAATTTTATACATATAATGTGATGGCTCGGTGCGAGGTCGGAGGGATAGTGGATGGGGGGTGGGGGGAGGGGGGTCCACAGTGTGAGGGATATAAATGATGAACGTCTAAGTATTACCTTGTCTTGTGCACCAGAAACTAATAAAAAGAAAAAGAAAAGGGTGGCTGAATGGATAAGAAAACAAAACCCTTACATATGCTGCCTACAAGAGAATCACTTCAGATTGAAAGGCATACACAGACTGAAAATAAAGGGATGGATTAAGTTATTTCATAAAAAATGGAAATAAACTAACAAAAGCTGGAATATCAATACTTATACCAGATAAAATAGACTTTAAAACAAAGGGACTTTGTCTCTAACTAGAGACAAAGAAGGACCCAGTAATCCCACTTCTGAGTATATATCCGAAGAAACCCAAAATGCTACTTTGAGGGGACGTGTGCATCCATATGTTCATTGCAGCGGTGTTTACAATGGCCAAGATGTGGAGGTAACCTGCGTTACCTCCACATCTTGGCCATTGATGAAAGAATGGACAAAGAGGAGGTAGTACATATATACAATGGATTATTGCTCATCCACGGAAGGGAATGGGTTCTTGCCATCTGCAGCAACATGGATAGACCTGGAGGGTATTGTGCTGAGTGGAGTAAGTCAGACAGTTAAAGACAAATGCAATGTGATTTTGCTTATATGTGGAATCTAAAGAACAAAATAAACAAACACAACAGAAATAGGCTCATAGATACAGAGAACATTTTGATGGATGCCAGATGGGAGGGGAGTTGGGGTGGTGGCTGAAAAAGGGGAAGGGATTAAGAAGTACAAATTGGTTGTTACAAAGTAGTCATGGGGATATAGGGTATAGTATAAGGAATAAAGTCAATAACAATGTAATACCTATGTATGGTGTCAGATTGATACTAGATCTATTGGGGTGAGAGATGGGACGGGGTTGGGGGGCAGGGTGAAAAGGGTGAAAGGTTAAGAAGTACAAATTGGTAGTTACAAAATAATTATGGGGATGTAAAGTAAAGCATAGGGAATATAGTCAATAATACGGTAATAACTATGTATAGTGCCAGGTGGGTACTATACCCACCCTAGAAAGGGCGATCGCTTCTTAAATTATATAAATGTCTGACCATATTCTGTACATCTGAAATTAATATGAAATAATATCGAATGTCATCTGTAACTGAAAAAATTTAAAAGGGGTGGGGGAAAAGGCGAAGGAGAATAAGTGGTACAAACTTCCAGGTATAAAACAAATAAGTCATGGGGATGTAATGTACAGCATGGGGAATGTAGTCAATAATATTGTGATAACATTATGTATACTGTCAGGTGGTTGCTGGACTTATGTGGTCAATTGTTTATGTATATAAATGTTGAACTGTGTACACCTGAAACTAATATAATATGTATGGTAACTATGTTTTGAATGAAAATCTTAAAAAAAAAAGAAGAGCTTTTAAAAAAAATAAATTAATAGACTTTATTTTTTAGAGACGTTTTAAATGTACAAATCAAAATGAGCTGAAAAACAGAGAGTTTCCATGTTACTACCCCCCAACACACACACTCTGCCCCAGTGTCCCCTTCTATTAATATATTGTATTAGTGTGGTACGTTTGTTACAGTTGGTGGATTAATATTGATACATTATTATTAACTAAAGTTCATAGTTTACATTAAGGCACATTTTTTGTTCTTAGTCCTATGGGTTTTGACAAATGTAAAATGACACATATCTACTGTTATAGTATCATACTGAATAGTTTCATTGCCTTAAAAAATCCTCTGTGCTCCACCTATTCCTCCTCCTTCCTCCTCCTGAACCCATGTCAACCACTGGTATTTTTATCGTCTCTATAGTTTTGCCTTTTCCACAATGTCATATAGTTGGAATCTTATAGTATATAGCCTTTCAGACTAGCTCCTTTGATTTAGCAATATACATTTTAAGGTTTCTCCATGTCTTTTTGTGGCTTGACAGTTTATTTCTTTTTATCACTGCATAATATTCCATTTATGGATGTATCACAGTATGTCTATTTACCTATTGAGGGACATCTTTATTGCTTCAAGTTATTAGAAATTATAAATTAGGCTACTACAAATGTTCAAGGGCAGATTTTTGTTTTCTTTTTGAGTGGACATACGTTTTCAATTTATTTCGGTAAATACCAAAGAGCAACATTGCTGGATTGTATGGTAAGAACATATTCAGCTTTGTAGGAAACTGTCAGTGTCTTCCAAAGTGTCTGTGCCATTTTGCATTCCCTCCAGCAATGAATGAAAGTTCATGTTGCTCCACATCCTCTCCAGCATTTGGAAGAAGGGTTTTTTTTAAAGTCCAGCCACAGCCTGGGAGAAAATATTATCAAATCATATACCAGATAAAGAATTTATATCCACAATACATACATCAGACTTTCAACTCAATGATAAAAATACAAACAACCCAATTTAAAAATGGGCAAAGATTTGAACAAATATTTTGCTAAAGGAAACATAATTGGCTAATAAATATTGAAAATATGTTCAATTATGTACCATTGAATATGTACCATTAGCCAATTAGGGAAATAAATATTAACACCAATAAGATACTAGTACATATACACCAACTAGAATTGCTATAAGCAAAATGATTGGCGAGCTCAAGTGTTCATAAGGATGTGGACCCTCACTCATTGCTGGTGAGAATGTAAAAGGTACAGCCACTTTGGAAAACAAAGGACCATCTCTTTAAATATTAAACATAAACTCAGCACATATTCAGTAATTATATTCTCGGATATATACCTGCCTGAGAGAAATGTCCACAGAGAGACTTACACATGAATATTCGTAGCACCATTAACTATAACAGTAAAAAAACTAGAAAAATCCACATGTCCACCAAGTGATAAATGTGTCAACAAAATGTGCATATTCATACCACGAAATATTCAGCCATAAAAAAGGAATGAAATATTAGTACATGCTAAAACATAGGTGATGCACTAGTCATACTCTCAAGGCTAGAGTACATGAATCTATTTATCTGAAATTTCTGAGAAGAGTAAAGCTATAAAAAGAGTAAGCAAATCATTGCTTCCCTCAGCCTGGAGCTTGGAATAAGGAGTAACTGCAAATAGACCTGAGGGATCTTTTCGGTGGTAAAAGGTTCTAAAATTAGATTTGGATTCTGGATGCACTATTCTATAAATTTACTAAAAATCAGTTAGTTGTCACGAATGGGGATTTTTATTGTACATAAATTAATATAAGACTTGATGAGGCTGTTTTTAAAAAACGCCATATGAATATCTCTTCTTATTTTCCCTCCAGATTACCTTAAATAAATTAGTAACAAAAGTCAATTTAATGAGTTTATATTAATAATTTTTTCAGGAATAAAAAGAAATTTTATCACAAAATAGCCAATCTGGGGTTTTTATTTGTTTATTTGGAGAGATATATAAACTATTGATTTTCTTTTCCAGAAAACAAAACTGTAAGTAAGCAAAAATTTTGAAAGACAAATTACTCATCTTCAGCAATTTTATACCACTATATGTCAAACTATTTAGAGAGCTTTCACAATCCTATAATGTAGATAGATAAAATATTTTAGTTCATTTTAAAAAAAAGTTAAAGCAGCATTGTTCAAGGATTTGTCAAAAGTCATGGGATCTCAGAATTGGATGAAAATTTTGGCTTTCCTTAGAATGGTTACTTATTGATGTTTAAATGCCCCTCTATATAACCTTCCTAAGAGCTCCTCAACTCTGTTGGAAGACCTTACTATCCCCAACAGGGAACGTTTCTGTCTTTACAAAGCACTGATACCTAGGAAGACCAAACATGGGCTTTCTGTAGCTTCCATCCACAAAATAAAGCTAGTTGGTGAAAGATCTCTATACCAATCTCTAGATATCCTGGCTTCCACTACTTCACACAAATGCACTACACAAGTATCATATATAAAAAAATGTGGATTGACACAATCCAAATCTCACAGTCCCAAATCCCCATTCGATACAAATTCCTTGAGAGTAGGGACAGTTCATCATATTCACTATCGCAACCATAAGCCCATTGTTGTGCCTGGCAATTTAGGTACTACATCAGTAATCTTGAACTGAACTTATAATTGTATAAGTTTATTTATAAGCATATGTAAATCTTCTAAACAATTTTCCCCTATCTTTGTCCCATAAGCACTTATTTTATACTGCTGTTTTGCAGAAATTAATATCCTTTTTTGTTATATGTGACATGTAAGTAAAACAGGGGGAAGTGTTAGAATAAGTTAGAGACTAAATGATGAAATTAGTAATTTTACTGATGTGAATAAAATTGACTCTGAAACTTACCACATGATATAAAGTGAACTTTGTTTTACAGTCAGTTTTATTTTCAGAAAATAATCTTCTGACTGCATTTATCACCTTGTTTAGAATCCAAGTTATCAGAAGTCTTAAATCATGAGAGGTTTGATTTTGAATTGTATGGTGATAACACTAGTCATAGGAATAACTAACATGTGCTTCTGTATTGTTAGACATGCAGAACAACATGTTTCCATAAACACGCACGCACGCACACAAACACACACACACACACACACACACACACACACACACACACACACTTCTAGAAGTCAAAAGACCTACATTCAAATTTGGCTCATATTAGCTGTGGTCATCTCATGCAACAACTTCACTTATCTATGAAAACAGCACTATAATTCCTGCCATATATACATCAAAAAATAATTGTGAAGATCAAACAATATAGCGGATATGAAAGTGATTGGGAAACTCTGAAGTGGGAAACATTGTATTACATTGCGAAAATTTGCTTATTCATGTTTATTAAATTGCGTAAGATAAATTCTTTGATAACCAAATTATTCAATTCACTGTGAAATAGCAAGTTTGTTTTATTTTTTTCATGCCATCAATTTTACAAATAGCTGTCATTAGTCAATGAGAAAAAGCCCGTGACTTAAATACTAGAATGAGTACTTTGTATGAATAAAGTGCAGCACATTTTTTGCTTGTAACAAACTGTAAATATATTTATTTGAAGAGTGTTCTCCGACATCCTTAAATTGTCATCCTTAATCCTATGGCAACTTTTGTAAAATATCTATATCTTCATTTATTTTTTATTTAAAATTTAACATGCATAGTTCTAAAATGTATTTTTGAATCTTGAACACTGCTGGGAATCTGACAAAAGAGAGAAAATATGTTATCTAGTAAAAAGCACATATGCACACACATTTGAAATTCTGCTAACAAAGTCAGTAGACTCAGAGACTCTGTGCAGCCTAAGAATTTACCTCTAGTTCACAGGCCCCTGGTTAAGAATCTGTGTTTTAAATTTTTATGAAAATTCTTAACACAATAGAGGCCATAGAATAAATTAAGCTCCTCCACACACCCACTTTGCTGTTTTTTTTGTTTGTTTTTAATTTTGTTGTTTAAATAACCCTTCTTTATATTTGCAAATTTGCAGCTGCTATTCTGGTTATAAAGGCATATCCAGCAACAAACAACTACAAAGCCATTATTCAATATGAGATAGCATTTGTAAATAGTAATGAGGTGGAAAATTGATTAAATGTGGCTGAAAGTTATAAATTATTGAATGTTACCTCAAAACTCTGTTAGTGAATAGACATTGAAGGATAGAGTGGGAATGGGGTCTCTTTCTAAATGCCCTTTCCATACCCTTTGCCTAAGTATCCCTGGAATTCAAAATATCAGCCACATAAATGTTTCAGGAACTTTGGTCAAAGCCTCTCTCTCCTCTCTTTGGAAATCAGCAATAGTGCTGGTTCCAAATAACCTCCACAATTCTATAAATCTTGTGACGTGTTATAAATGAAATCTGATAAGCGAATTTATGAATGTCCCGAAGGCCCCCAGGCCATTTTGCCAGACCCTCCCAGGAATCTGATTCTCTCTTACAATACTGATCATTAAAATCTTGCTTACGCACAACCAAATTCAGTGCATACTGAGTTATTTTCCATGAGAGTAAAATCATAATTGTAACAGCAAAAGTGTTGTAATTCTCAACCACTTCTATACAAATATCATCACCAGCATAACTGAGGCCTTTCCGTGGGTTAATCTGCTAACTAAGCTACATATACCTGTTTGTTTTCGCTTTTTGTTTCAGGGGGGCAGGGGTGCGGAAAGATACCATATGGAAAACAGGTTAAATTCTTTATCCGAATCAATCTCTTTTATAGTTCTATTTAGCTAAAATATTTTAGTTAACTGCAATCAGATTTTTTTCCCCCATTTGGAAAAAGCTTTTACACGTGACCTACTGGGAAAATCCAGTTTGTGCTTAAAACTGATATCTGCTTATGTTATAACAGATTGTGTAATCATTGGCTCTAAAACACTCAGCAGCCTGAGTGCATTTAAGAAGCAAGTATTCATATTCCACAGGCAGCCTTCTTGTCAGATTTTTCTAGGGAATTAGTGCTCATTTCCATCCTTCCTCATTTCCCCCTAGCTCCCCCCAAAAAAACAGATTTTTTTTTTCTTCCAGAAACAAAATTTGTTGGAAGACTTATTTTCTCAAACACCTGCATGGCTAAAATACATTCTGTTTTAACCTGAAAACATTGGCCAATAATGCAAAAATCTAGCACTGTCTGTTAGAAAGTACTCTGCTTTCTGTCTTTAGAAAACCCTTCAATTTTAGTGAAAATAAAGAGAAAGTTGAACCAAGCATGTGGCAGCCAAGAAGATTTGACATCTAAATATTTTTAAAACATTTTTAAGTTTCTGATAAAAACATATTCTCTCTTATCGCCTCCATTGCTACCCCATTCTTTCGTGCCAGATAAACAATTCCTATCCTATTTTCAAAACCCTATAGAGAAAAACACTTAGGCTGAAGAGCAAGAAGCAGCCTTCTCCAAGTGGAAGAGTATCTCTCTACCTCAGGCCACAGATTAAGACACTGAGCTTTGCCTCTGAAAAGTGTATGACATACATTTGGGTACAATAAGGAAAGTGGTAGAAGGAAAACATGTCTCTGATACCCCGCCTGGAATTTAAGTAGCCAGCTGTGAAAACCCAGCTAGCCCTAGAAACGTGTCCAGAAAGGCCTTTTTGGTACCATTCTTTCACTCTCTCTCATTTGGCCGGCCTTGCTCTCTCTCCTGCAAGAAAATCCAGTGCCATTAGGTTATCTGTGCCCACATACCCTGCACAACAAATGCCGATAAATGACTGGAACGATGCATTTAATGTCTGCAAAGGGGAATGACTAGGTCTGCTCTGCTCATCTCTGCATCTCTGGGCTTTCGTGCCCGACCTTACTTATAACAGATGCCCAGTCAATACTGGTGAAGAAATGGATGCATGTGGACTGAAGACGACTTGAAAGTAGTCATTCTTCCAGGGGTTTACGTCAGAGCCTCAGCTGAAGTGATAAAGATTAGAAGGTGTATTCTAATGACCAATCAGCTTGATGGCAGAAGCAGAGGAGTCCCCAGGAGAACACCAAAGGCCCTAGGATTACTCCACGTCACTGATTTAGGGAATGTTCTGTCTCTTCCTGGTAGTGTTCTCTGCATGTTTTATCATCCTTTGTTAGGGTCCAGACAAAACACTGGCCCCACCTCCAGTTAATTTCTCCTTCATGTCAGAGAATGAGTATGGTACTATAGGTTAAATGCCTGTGTCTCCTCAAAATCCATACATTAAAGCTTAGTCCACAAATGATGGCATTTGGAGGTGGGGCCTTTGGAAGCTGATTAGGTCATGAAGGTGGAGCCTTCGTAACTGGGATTAGTGCCCTTATAAAAGAAGCCCCAGAGAGTCCCTTTCCCCGCTATGACCCTGTGAGGTGATAGTGAGAAGACAGCCGTCCAGGAACCAGAAAGTAGGCTCTCACCAGACACCAAATCTTGACTTCCAGATTCCAACCAAATCTGGTCTTCCAGACTCCAAAACTATGAGAAATAATTGTTTGTTATTTAAGTCATGCAGTGGATGGTATTTTTGTTATAGAAACCCAGAGTAAGTCATATGGTGAAGCCTGGAATGAAGATTGGAAGAACATAATGGACACTGAGGGAGAAGTGTGTCCCAGAGAACTTGGACGAAGTATGTATGCTCCTCTCTTCAGCACTGAGCACCTAAGGAGAGTTAGTTTCTGTCTTTTTTCCGCTTCACCAAAGAATCCAGGGTCCAGATCTAAACATCTCTGAATAGAATGAAGGAAGCTAAGACTTTTGAGCATGTACTCTGAGCTCAGCCTTGTTTCAGGTGCTTCTCATTCTTTAACTTAGTCTTCACAACTCTAAAGGTGCATATTTCTGTAAACCCCCTTCTCCATTCCATGATTGAACTATGCCAAAAATAACACAGCTAGTTAGAGATGGAGCCAGAGAAATAAAAGAAATAATAGTTATTGATAGATCATTACGTTTCGGGCCTTTACATACGCCTACAGTATTTCATTTGCTTTTCACCACAATCCTATTAAATAGATACTACTATTACTGCCATTTTACTTGTGTAGAAAATTGGCTTAAATGATTTTGTAACTTACATACCTACACAGCTAATAAGCGACAGGGCAAAAATTGGAATGCAGAGATGCAGGATTTCAAACCCCATCCACTTGCCCTCCCAAGTCCTCTGTCCTCTTCAAACACAGGTGCTAAGAACATTAAAAATAAATGGCTATCATTATAGAATCCCTACTGTGTGTTATGTATGCTTCTAAGTACTTTATATATATTAATCTATTTGACTTGAGTTGGGTATAATTACTATTATTATTACTATTACTATTGTCATTTTTGCATTTGAAGAAACTGAGGCAAAGACAAGCTAACCAATCTTTTTCAAAGACACACTATTAAAAAACTTGGACTCAGCAGCCTATCTCTTCACTCCATGCTCTGAACTATCACGTTATGATGCCGCTTCTCAATGTTCATATGACTATACTTGAATAGAATGTATTTAGAAATCATATATGTACAAATATATATACGAAAGCAGGTGAATCTTCAAAAAAAAATCCTGAGGCATAAGTAGAATAAAATAGGATCAACCGTATTTTAAATGAAGTGCTCTCAGGCGTATAGAGCTAAGTCACTGACGAGGTGTCTAATGAACTCGGAGAGAATGAACTTTCCACTGGAAGTTGCCTCTAAATCCAAAGCACTTTATCAGATTCCAGGAAATTTTATACAAAAATAGCCCCTCGCTTTGTAACTTCTCCATTGCCTATATTTAATGGCGGGGCAAGAGGAAGAGGATTTCAAAAACTTTAAAAGGTCTAGACACTTGTTTGGAGACAAGACAGGAGAAGCTGATATATTCATCCCTTTCTGCTTCAGGAAGCATGGCAAGACATCCCTGCTGAGCACAGGTCCCAGCATGGACCAGTGAGGGTGGGCCCAGCCCTATGCCCGAGTAAGAGTGAGGTATTGAGTCATAAAAACCTGCTAGGTGGTTAATCCTGGAAGGAGTTCTTCGGAATCCCATAACTCCTGAAAGGGGAGCTCCCCACCTGCATACCCCCAAAGACGAGCAGGCAAAGGGATACCTTCAGCTAACTTTTCTTTCAGGGAGGAGGGGAGCTGGAAACTCCAAGCCCTTCCTTCCAGGATCTCACCCTGGCCCTCCCTCTTCTACTTGTGTACTTTCCTCTCTGCTCACACCCCACTTAGGCCTTGCTCTCTGGCAGCACAAGGCACCAGTTATTGTATCCCAGCAATTTGTATTATTGTTATTATTTTGCAGTTAGCGGAATTCATAGAGCACTGAAGCCATCAAATTAGCAGCTTTTTCCACTGGCATGCTCCCATCGCTAGTAGGTACACAGTTTTAAAGTACTCTTCACTAACCCCCAGAGAAACTGGGAGGGAGGGAGGAGGAGAATGCATCTCCATTTAGACAAGGTGCGCGCACTCTACCTTATTTGTAACTCTCAGCAGTTTTCACATGATCATGACTCACAGAAGTGATGAGGAAAACATGTCAATTCACAAGGTTATAATTGTCTAGCTACGCTGCTGGTGATTCATGCTGTCCACTATGGGTATGTGGATATGGGGAGCAGGCTAAACGATAAGCAATATTTTATACTGCATGTAATTGTTACATTTTTGACATGAAGTCAAACACACCAATAGTAGAAAGGGGCATGCCCCAAAGAACCAGCAGTGGTTTGGGGGCTGTTCAAGCACCCGAGATTATAGGACATACATGAGACTGAGTGATGCTAGATAGTTCAGACCAAAAATCTGGTGCAACAGGCCACAAATAAATTTACTTATTTAGGAGCACCGACTGTGGGAAAATGATTGCTGCAGGTTTGAAACAAACAAAGGACCAACAAATTGTGACTCATAATCATAAATGGAGGTGCCTGTGGTGGGGTCTTGGAAATGGGGTTAGAATTCTGCGGAACTGAACTCTGGTGAGAAAGGGGAGGACCAGGCCAGCTGTATGCCAGTGTATCTGAGGCCACATAGTACTCAGCACTCTGGGATAAAGTACACCCCAGCCCTGCCCTGGGAGACCCACCAGGCCTCTGTGTTCATGCAATCTGCATGTACAGACTGGAATCCCTCTAGGTGGGGTGCACCGGTGGAGAACACAAGCAGACTTGGGGACATTGCCCCTTTTCCTATCTGGCTCCTCCACAGCAGTGAACCCATGGCTGAAAAGCCCTCTGGGGCCCAGCTCTGACACTGGGCAATGCTAAAGTGGAGGTCACTACCCTGGCACATGTTCCTGGATAAATCTGGAGGGAAGGAGGGTTGCGCTGGCCTGGATCTCTGGAATGTCACGCTGCTGCACTCAGAGCACAAGGAGAGCAATGGGTCCGCACGTGTGCAGCAAATTGGTGGATATGTAGTTGGTGTGTGCGTGCCCACTGTTGTGTTGCAACAGCTGTTTGATGCTAAACAAAAAAAGCCCTTTGGAAAGATGTGGTCAGATTTTCCCCATTTGTTTCCTTTGTTTTTTTTTTTTTTCCTTTCTTTTTTGTTTATAAAGTGCCCACTACATATGAAAATTAATTTTGGTCATCCCTATGATTGAAAGGAAATAATTTGAAGAGTATAACATGTTTGAAGCTATATGGTCCACAATATGTGCCCCTTGTTTTATTGTTTCCTTGAGTACGGTACTAAAGATCTGTATGGAAAACGCACCATAAGGAAAGATAAAAATACAATGCACAAATTGCACAAAAATTCTTGGAGGCATACCTGTCCAAAAGGAGACGAGAAGAACTTTTTAGAAATGGGACCTTATGTGATTGAAGCAGTTTGCCATGCAAAGATGTTTCTAAAACTCTCCCAAAATTACTCCCTGGTGTATTTAGAACCCAGACTGCGCACAGTGTGTATTTTCATGCGATCAGCCATGCTTAGGGCTTGAGAATCCTGTAAGACAGATCCGTGGATTGACTGGCGGCTTCACAAGAGCTACTTGACACAAAACTAGGCATGACTAAAGAGACTCTCCTGTCTTTCCATACCGAACCTCATGAATAGGAAAACTTCTTTTGTCAATTTTAAAGGGACAGTTTTTTTGTGCGGTTCAGGCCCCAAATCACAGTGATTTATGCCCAAACTATACTAATTACATTAAAATGGCCACAATAGTTTCAAGTGGCCATTTTAATGTTATTAGAACACTAGGTATGAGAGTTATTAGAACACTAGGTAATACGGCAGTTCGCTTTAAAGACTGCTCACCAAAAAAAAAAAGAAAAGAAAATACCTCACAGATGACACTTATCATTTATGTAATAGAACGTTTAATATTTTTTTTAAAAAATTAAGACTGAAAGAATGCAAAATGAAGCAAGCCAGAGGTAAACATAAGTCAATAAATGTTAATGTTACAGCTGTGTAGATGACTCCTTGAGGCTCTCTCTGACAGTGTCAGGTGAAAGGGAAGCCTACAAAATCTACATCAGCAAAGCCATGCTTCATGAGTTGAAGTGGGGATATAAATGAAACTCCTCATGTTAAATTCTCCACATCTGGATAGGAATAGCTCAAGATTGACTATGTAACCAAGTTCTAAACGCTTTGTTGTGATGTAATTGCTATAAGAGTTTCAAAGTGAGTCAGGACTCCACTGAGAACCATATTTGTAACTTTGACCTAGCACCTTCCTGATATCCCAGATTCCCCCTTGAAAACAAGAGGAGAAGAGAAGATTCCCTGACCCTGTTCATACCTAAAATTCTATCATTCCACAGTATACACTGGAGCAGAAGAAGACTGTAACAGAAGCCTCACTAGATGGTTGGGGGACCAATTGGTAAACATCAGGCTCTAAAAATAGTGAAGAGTAGAAAGTTTGAGAAGGCCTATTTTTAAGGCATGGAATCAATTCAGCATTAGTCACAAATAAGAGAAGCATGAGGAGGATAACAAGGAACGCTTCTGTCTGTTCATTCAATAAATTTACTAAATGCCCTCTCACCCGGCCAGGAGTTTGGAACACACAGCAGAATAGAAGCCGATGGAATCCCTGCTCTCACCTCTCTTACAGTGTAATAGAGATACAAACAAGCTAATGTGAAGCAGATTCAACCAGGTGCAAGCAATGCAAATATCTCTAGGTGGTAAAGTCGTGGGTGATGTTTACGACTTTATGAATAGTTCTCTGTGTTTCCTAAATTATTTACAATGAATATGCATTGTTGTATTGTTTTTATAAGAATATATTTTTAAAAGTGACTACACATAATTAATAGATATTATATTTATCATTTATCATGGTGGTTTTACATAATTACTTGATGAGAGAGTTGACTGCTCAACAGATGAGCAACCTGAGGCTCAGGTTAAAAGCTTATTAAGATCACAGAACTGTAGAGAAAATACTAGCAGGAAGACCCAGTGGCATGCATATAGCTACATCTTACCAAAGCTTCTTTTTTTCTTTGGTTTTTTTTTTTTTTCATTTTATTATTATTTTTTTTTTCATTTTAAGCAGGGGCACTAGGATTAAAACCTAAATCCTCCAAGTCTCCAAATCCCAGGCCCTTCCCACCATCCAACAGTGACTACTAATAACAAAAATATGCAACCTTGAGGATCAAAGTAAGAACTGCAATATGTTTAGTCATTAAAAAAATGAAATGAAAGACATCTGCATAAGAAAAACATCTTCAAAAATTTGAGTTTCACTGTCTTGCTTTTGTTCTTCTGTTTTTACTCTTCCTTTTATTTTATTTCTTCTTTTAAATTTTTTCTATATCTATTAAAGACATATCGTTAAATAGTGTTTGGGAAATATTATACATTGGAAAAATTACACATTCCCAGTATGCTAAAATGACTACTACTGATACTGTGGAATAATTCCTTTTACTTTCTCCCCTAGAGTTAGGATCTTCTTTTAAACATTATTTTAATTATACTGCGTACCCAATTATAAGTTTTTAGTGGATTTCTGCTGCAATTACCCATGTAAAATAATACGCATAAAGTTATTATTAAAACTTTAATCAACAATAAGGGAACAGCCACAAACTAAAAGGTTAAGAAACATATCAAATAAGCAATCGTACATCAATATTTCCTTAAGTATGTGTCACAAAATACTAGATTCATGAAACGTTCATTAAGAAAAAGGTTTAGTGGTAAAAATAAGTTCCTGTGGAACATTTCATATTCTCATGCCATTTTGGGATTTACAAGGCACTTTACAAAAATCTCAGAGAAGCACTGTTTAAGAAAAAGAAAAACTTTAAGCTTTGTTTAGCTCAGCATTTCATAAATTTATTTGTACATTAATTAAAAATATATATATTTCATACTTACTAATGCTTTCTGGAATAAGAACTAACTTGGAGATACACTGCATTAGTATCTTCTCCAGAGTTACTTCCAGTGCTCGATTTTAAAGGACAACATTGTTAGACTTGGCCACCCTACTGTGCGGTGGCCAATAGAGAAAGACACCAGAAGACAAGGAGCTTCCAGATCTGTTAGGCAGAAGGGAAAGGGAAAATGGTGATACCCAGGAACTCTGTGCACTTGGAAACTACATCTAAGAATGTAGCGTTCAGCATTCAATCCTCCAAATGTCTTCAAAGTCATTGGTTAACATAACATTTCAAGATTCTAATTTCTTCCTATCAGACATGTCAGCCACTGGAAGAAGCCTGGAGAAATCATCCCTGTAGTGGAAGGTGAACCATTGGCATTATTTAATGATTCTTCCTTTCCTCTTATATGCTTTCTTCTTACCCTTGAAGCTTTAAAAGCATTCTTGTTTTGTTTCACCCTACTCTTATCTCCACTTTCAAGTACAAAAGATCCTACATTTGGAATATCTGTCATGTCTGTGTCTGTCCTCTCTATTCCCACCCTCTCACTCATTCACTTAATAACTTTTTTTTTTGGGGGGGGTGGAGGCTCTTACTTTATTCTCAGTAGATATTCACCAGAGACATGGTATCTGCCCTGAAGAAACCCACACCTAGTTGGGGAGACTCACCCATCAGTATTATAATCTCTCACCAAGACCACTGTATTAGGTCTTTCCTGCCTCCAGTTCCTTGCACTCCAGCTTACCTTCTAAACTTCCCATATTTATCCATTCAAAACCCAAATCTGATCATGTCACCCTCTGGCCTAAAGTTCACTAATGGTTTCTTAGTGTGTCTATATACATTTACGTTGAACCACCGGATATTGTCAGTATTCCTACAAACATGACAATTTCATGTGGTTCAACATAATAAAATGAAGTTTCCAATTTTTTTCATTTTTTTTTGGCTTCCATATTATACAAAAATCTTGAGAAGGATCTTTTTCAAATCTGAAAGGCATGTCAGACTTAAAATATAGACTATGAGCCATGCATAAAATCTACCTTATGATCTCTAAATCAAAAGCTGTAGGGCCCACTCTGCAATTAGTGGCAGTGAGTGATCTAAAATCTGGATACTTCTCACACAGGCAACTCTATGTGCTTTGCTTCAGTGTGATTAGCAGTATCAACTCCTGCTACATATACCGGTAACCCAGTAAATTTCCTGCATGTTCCAGTTTTTTTTGTTCATGTTCTACTTCTCAGTGGATTATTGGTGAGAATGAAGAGAAATAAAGGAAATAATCTAAAATAAATAATTAACAAAATAAAAACAAAAACAAAAAAAGAAATAATCTATGTAAACTAAGTGACAAATTACATTTGCTGTTAGCAATATGCCTCATAAATTCTTACTTTTTCCAAGAAACTTTTATTTAATCCCCTCTAGGAAGTAATCTCTCCCTCTCTGCTGTTCTCTTAGCATTTCTTTTGTACCTCTAATAAAGCGCATATCAGAGTCTGTCTTGAGTTAGAATTATTTATGCATGTGTCTATTTTCTACCTGGGATTATGGACCCCTTCACGCAGGGATCATATTTTATTCATGTGTCTCACCCACATTGGGCAGGGGGCCTTGCACTGTGAAAGCAATTTGCCAAATGTAAAGCACTATCAACTTGCTGATGATTTGCATCAAGCATATCCTGAATTATATTGCATTCTTCGTTAATGAGGGCCAATAACGCTCCCCTTCTGCAGCAACGTTCATGGATAAAACGTTAGGAAATTCTTTCAATGAGAAGTCTCGCCTGGATGGCAGAAAATGTGGAGCCCAGATTCATCTTCTTATTGTCCTTGCTGGAAAAATTCCAGTTTCTTAAAGATGGAGTTATCTTTATGCCATAGTCATAGTGTAAACAAATATATGTTGGTTTTCCTAATGAGACGTTTCCTCTTTTATAGTTTCTTAAACAAAGAAACTATATTCATTCATTTATGCATGAATGCATAAAACTTCCAATTATCTAAGTAATGAGGCCAGTGAAGAGTTAAGGAAATATTCAAGAAACCATATGGTCCATAACTTCTCATTCAGTGTTTTGGGAACTGGAAGGTATGGAGAAAGCCAATTCCTATGCTTGAATTCTGCACTCAGTCCCAGCCTTCCGTTCAAGCTTAAGGAAAATAAAATCCAGAGAAGTAAAGAAACATGCTCAAAAATTGTGTGGCAAGAGAAAACTTTTCTATTCTGAGGCCAACCTATATGGAAAGCAAGGGGTCAATTTGAGATGGTTTCAAATTCTTCTAATTTTCGGCATCATACCTTTTTAATTCCAAAGGTTATCTTGCCCTTGCTGTCAAAATGCTGACAGAGAAGCCAGGATAAACAAGAGAGTAAAATCTCAGCTTTAAATGCTGCTCCATGAAATGCTGCTTTTGGTGATTTCCAGGAAACAAGCCGAAAAAGGCATTAAAACTGAAGTGACTGCTATGGAGAGGGTCATACTGAAACTCAAGTTTTGAGAGCACCATATGTTCTTTTAAGCCTTAGAGAAGATAATCAGTATTGTCCTGTGGAACTTTCAGGTAATTGGATCAACTACAAGTTGCCAGGCAACCTCAACTCACTTGACATGGAGCCAGAGGAGCCACAGACATGAAAACATTCATGTTATCCCCTTCCTCTTCATCACACTTGCTATTTGCTCACCATGTCAACTGTGTGGGAATCGAACGTCTTCAAGTACATTCCCTTCTCCATTTCTTTACCTCCCCATCCCAATCTTCTGCCCACCATGCCTGGTGCCACCCTTCTCCTGGTTTCCATGATCAGCCTTACTATCCTTCCCTGTATAGACTTAGCCATATCCAGACTGATTTCAACCATACCCTTATTTATTCCAAAATGCAGAAGAGCAGAGAAAAGCTCCTTAACCCCCATTTCAAAATTACAAATGGCAGAAAATCACACGCATTAAAATTAATTAAGTACAAAATGAATGACACTTTAGAAGAGGTGATAGAATGCCATAGTTAAAAGGGAAGACTTTGGAGCCAGACTCTGTGGTTCAAATTCTGGCTTCACTGCTCCATCACTTAATCTCTGTGTTCCTCAGTCTATCCAACTTTAAAGTAAGAATGGTGATAACACCAAGTGCATTATTTAGGATAGTGGTTTGACTCTGTAATTATTATAATATATATTATATAAATATTATATAAATAACAGCCACTTAAAGAAAATAGAAGTTTACTTCTCTCTGATGGAGGAGTGTCGGGCTGATAATGTGGTTCCATGACCCTATGGGAATGGGCTTCTCTTTCTTATCCTTCTGGTCTTCTCAAAATGTGGCTTCCATCTCATGGACCATGATGGTTACTCAAGCTCCCACCAAGATGCACACACTCAAGACAGCAGCAGAAGAGTAAGAAAAAGAGGAGTATGCCCTCATTTTCTTTAAAAGTATGATCAAGAAGTCCCCCCCAAATAACTTCCACTCACATCCCACTGGCCAGAACCTAGTCAGAATATATAATTTCAAAAGACGCATATGTCTTGCTAAAACTTCTATTACTGTATTGAAACAGGAGGATAGACACTGGAGGAAAACCCAGTAATCTTTGCGTCACCAATGCTGCAGAATTGTGTAGATTAAGTGAACTGCATACGTAAAACACTGAAAACAGTGCCTAGAACATAGACAATCCTTGAGGATTATTAGCTTTTAAAACAATATTAATGCTAATAGTTCATTATTATGCCTGTTTCTTCTCTCTGATTTTTGGCTATATGAGATTTTTGACAGTGAGCATCACGTGAAGTATTTAAACCCTTTCTCTTAAAAAATAACTATTTGTTAATATAAAATGCATGTTAATTTTTAATTAAATAAGAGAAAGTAAAAAGAACAAAATAAGAATCACTCATCAAACCTTTCAGTTATAAAAATAACTGCATAATTATAATAAGAACAGTGTTGAGCAATAGAATTTTTCTTTTATTTTCAGAAAATCTATATATATGCATCAAAGTATTAATTAGGGAAATTAGAAATTGTGGAATTTAGAAAAATCAATGTTTGCTTTGGCATATGTTTGAAAGAAACTTAATTTCTTAACAGGTAATTATAGACTTGACAATTATAGAGCTGTTTTCTTTACGAAAGACCAAAGGATTTAATTTGTTAGCCAAAGAGTTCACTAACACCTATGGGTACTTCTAAGAGAATAAAGAGATCCTTCTAATGGAAATGTGCAAACAGAAGTAAAGTATTAGGTTGGTGCAAAAGTAATTGTGGTTTTTGCAATTATTTATAACCTTTTAAACCACAATAACTTTTGCACCATCCTAATAAATGAAGGCATTCTTTTAATTCAACTAGTGCAAACCTTTGGTCAGATCAGATATGCATAAAGTAGGTGGTTTTCTCACACAAGAACTCCTTAGATTCTTAAAGTTATCACTAGCACATCGGGACTGCAGAAAGCTGATTTATCTACACAATGGATGAATTTATACTTTTTATATTACCTATTATCATGGAGCTTTATTAGAGTCTTGGAGACTTAGATAAAACAGGGTATTAGTTTTGGAGTCAGATCATCTGGGTTTAAATCTTTACTTACTGGCTGTATGGCCTTGAACAAGTTACTCAGCTTCTGCATGTATTAGATTTGTCATATGAAAACAGGAACCATAAAAGCCCATACATAGGAACAGTATACACTCCATATAGTAATTATGATAATTACTTAAAATAATATGCATAACGTTTTGCGAGCAGAAGCATTCAAGAAGTATGGGCTATTTAATTATTAATATACCCAAGTCTTTTAAAAGTGTGATAGCATGACAAATGTTAGTCTCTTACTTTAAGCAATCAAAAACCTCATCTATACCCACTGTTTTATTTGATTGCTACTACAGTTCTCAATTAGGGTCAATATTCCCATTTTAAAGGCAAGAAAACTGAGGCTCAGAGACCAGAAATAACTTACTTATTGCCGATCCTCCAAACCACATTGCTAAAGCTCAAGTCAATGACACGGTGCTCTGGTCAATCAGCTTCCATCTGCTATAAGCAGAGGAACATGGGTGGTGATGATCCATAAGCCTTTGGTAATGCAGTCCAGGCAGCTCCTTCCATGAAGGTGTTCACGAGCCATGCCACATGACCATGACTTCCTGGATGCCCTTGATCAAGTCAGAGAGAGCACATGACTTGAGGGCAGTGCAAAACCTCCCTCCAAACAGAGATGGCAGCCACTATTCCAAACAGATTTTCTCTTTTGGAAATTTGAATGTGTCTAGCTCTGACAGTTGGCATGGAAAAGAGGCTCAGGACTACCCCATAATCTTTATATCTCCCCACGTCAATTTCTTAAAATGGGCAATTTTCTTAATAATGAAAACACCAATTAAGGCTCCTCTTCAAACCTGATTATTGCCCCTAAGTCCCACCTATACAGAAATTCTAAAAGTGCCACTGAAAGGAGACTAGACTATTTCTTACCAGGAACAGAAGCTGAAGGCATATCAAGAAGACCAGCGGTGCTCAGGGGAGGGCACGCTTTTCATAAAGACCGCCTAGTGGTGACAACTACTGCTGGCAGCACAGCAGCAGTTCTAGGAGTGGAGTTTCTGAACCATGATAAAGGGCAAAAGATTAACAAAACCTTCCTTCCTGGGGGCAAAATGTTAACCTAGTTCCAGTGCCTGTCTCAATGTTGAATCCTGCCTGTTTGGGAACCCATAACTCTTTTCAGACTCCACAGGGTCTCTCTTGTTATTACATGAGTGCTTCTGGTAACTTGATGGCATCTCTGTTTCTTGCAACCGAAGACTGAGACAAGGAGCTATGTAAATTGTCAGTTAAGAACTCTGCTAGGGTTTTGAAACAAAAATACCCTGTATATTATTTTACAAATAAAACCATATAAACAGATACACAGAGAGAGCTAATCTATGATGAGAGAGAAGAAGAAGGGAGAGGCACAGATGGAACTAGAAAAAGAGACTGTGTTGGAATCCCTGATGTCAGCTGTTCCTTCCGTGGAGTTTTCTGAGACACCCAGTGGCCTTATAACAAATTCTACTTTTTTGGCCTAAGCTAGCTCAAGTCAGATTTCTATAGTTTGCCACCAAAGAATGGAGCTAATGCTTATATTCTCACCCCAGAATTCTGTGAGGAATTTGACTGGATTCACTTTGGATGGGCAATTCAAATATACATCCCAACAGGGCATCTAGGAAGACTAGGAAAGCATTAAGTCACACTGAAAACCCAAAATGTAATGTTAACCGACAGATTTTGAAAAGATAGTCATGAATATTAATGATAGTCAGCTAGGGCAACTTAATTGTTGGTTGAAAATAGTCCATGCAAATTGTAATGTTTCTGAGCATAGAGCCCTGATATTTGGGTTAAAGGATGATTGAATAGCAACCTAAAGAAAGAGCCCTCCACAGAGCAGCCCTCCTGAGCGCTAGAGAGATTTGTCTCCCTGGAGCCAAATGTGTTTACATTCCAGGGTGGTAATGGTAGTGAACTAGAGACCTTCACCTCCTCAGAGGATTTATTTACATTCCAGAGCAAAGACCTCTTCCTCTTCCTCTTTCAGTCTCTCCACATACCCCCACCCCCAGAAAGGAGGATTGGCAGATCTTGAAGCAGCCCTATTTGAGGGTGAGTTCCACAATGCAGGGTTCCTTTCCTGCGGTGCCTGTGTAGGTATAGCAGCTTCTCAGTGTTTCCATGGAGACATGAGGAACTGACACAAGATGCTCTATGAGGAAATAGAGGTTTATTTCCTAATACACACACACACACACACACACACACTCACACACACACACACACACATACACACCAGGGTGCCAAAAAAATGTATACAGGTGTATGAGTACCTCTTGTAATTGCAGAAGTCAAATGTGACTTGTTTTCATCTTTTGTTATCAGTATATATCAAGTATTACAATTAATATAGTTTTTTCCTGTCTTAAAATGTACATATAATTTTTTGCACTCTCTCTCTCTCTCTCTCTCTCTCTCTCTCTCTCTCTCTCTATATATATATATATATATATATATATATATATATATATATATATATATATATATCAGTCAAACTCTGCCCCATTTCAAACTTAACACTACATCCTAGATTGCCCAAGATAATCCTAGATTACATCTATCATACAGAATAATTAATAGACGTCATTTCATTCTCAAAAATGTCCCTGTTTGGAAGACAAATTATATGGTCACCCAGTGTACAAACCACATAATCTCAAGAAGTATCCTTAAAGTTCAGTATTACTTGATTTTTTGCAACTTTTGGTATTTGTTGATTCACAACTTTTTTGGCCAATTCAAGTTACTCTGGTTATATTATATTGAAATAGCAAAATTGTCTCTTGAGCCTTCTCCCTCTCAATTCCTCTAGAACTTGGTACCCATGTTCAAATACATATCCCCTTCTGCTTTGTGACAGAGCATATTTAAGTACTTTTATCCCCTACATTTGTCCACAATATTTTTCTTCACCTGTGTGTCCACTGACTTTCTTATTCTGGAGTTAAACAAATGCTCAAATACCCCTGGGATAAGCTAGATTACCCCCAGATTAAGCTGCTTAAAGATTTAGATTGTTTTCAGATTTACTAAGAATATGGTATACCTATGCCCAAGTTGTACAGTGATAACTCTCATGTTGCAATTTAAACAGGGTTGATATTTGTTTTTCTCCTCAAGTGGAAGATCAAGACAAAACATTAAATCGTTTATCCCAGGTTAATGACAAAGGGGAAAACAAAACAACAAAATATAGCTACCATAATTCCTGTTCAGCATTCCATCTTCAGTAAAACTGTGTGTTTCTATTTGTGTGTTTGCTTCGTAGACATTTGTGGGTGGTTATATTTTATTGAGTATAAGACATGCTTCTAAAATATTGGTCTTGCCTTCAGTCTAATAACACAACATCAACAATAATTCATTCTTAAGGACCATGTTCTATTTAGAAAAGAAAAGGGAAATAAAGCTGAAAGAGAAACCTAAAAACTTATAAGGAGGCATGACAGCTGAAGACTTTTGGTAAAACTCAGTCACAAGCTAGAAACAGAAAAGTAAATATATCACTGTTGAGAAAGATAGATAGATAGACAGATAGATCCAGAATTAGAAATTTTTGTTCAGATGGGAATTCGTTTAATTAAATTACAGACTTTTCTATATTTTATATTCCTGGAATAGTATAGTCCAGCCTCAAATTACAAAACTAATGTATATTAACGTAAATTAAATTGCATTTAAATTACATAATTTTCTACATCAGGAAAGAACCTAGTTCGTATCCCTTAAATTTAAATTTCAAAAATAATATTTTCCCTTTGTCATCTCATCTATTCCCAAGCAAAACAATTTAAGTACATCCCAGACAATCATACAGAGGCCACTGCCCATCTTATATTTATAAGAGAAGCTACCTATTGGTAATGATTTCTCCATCTTCGTTTACTCTGAACTCTCACCTTTAATTCCATTCTAAGCCTCCACCACCACCACCACCACCACTCCAGAATCCCCCACTGCCTCTCAACTCTCCCTGCCAATCTCAATACCTTGACATCTATTTTCCTTGCAGTGGCAATCCTGGTGCTTTGCCCTTCATTGATCCATGGATGTCTTATTGACCTATTTTCCTGAATGCTCATCAAAGACAGTTGTTGAAACGAGCAGGCTATAGTCCTGATTAGACTGCCATGCTTCCCCAAAAATAAGAAGGTAAAGCCTATACGCTAATTTTTGCTCCAAAAGACGTATTAGGGCTTATGTTCAGGGGATGTCATCCTGAAAAATCATGCTAGGGCTTATTTTCCAGTTAGCTCTTATTTTCAGGGAAACATGGTGGCTTCTTGAATACCATGCAGGTCTTTCAGTAAGTAGATAGTGTTCTTAATGCCATAATTTTCATTACAAACTGGCAAAACCAAAAAACAAAGAGAGAAGGCAGGCAAAGCATAGCAGGAAGCACTCTAATTCTGATCTCATTGCAAGATCCAAATAGTGTCTTGTGCCAAGAAGAGTCTGTAGGAGACCAGGTGAGTAATGTTTGCACCATCAGTGTAAGAATATAGCTGAACTGGTAGCACAGGTTCAGAATGAGTCAAGAAAAAGCCACATTCAATTAATTCCCTTATTTTACAGATGAAGCCAAAATCGTGTAGTGTGTTGGGATACAGAGCTAGAATTAGAAATTTGATCTTCCCTGGAAGGCTACACTAACTCCACTGTGATGCAACATAGAGTGTCTCTTACAGTGTTCCTTATAAAGGGATGGAAAAGGAAGCATGGAGGTAGAGAGAGAGAGAAATATGGAGAGATGATCTATATTCACTATAATTAATCCATCAAGGTTATTGGACCTCATACTTAAATTCAAACTCAGGTAGCCTGAAAAAAGAACTCTGACTTTTTAACTCTTATGCAAATCTCCATCCTCAAAAGAACTTAAAAATATTAATAAATAATTTCTATATTGCTTTTCAATCTGTCAATATCATGTAATCATATAATAATATTAATTTGATACAATGTATAACCATTGCCCTCTCAGATTTGGAAATATAACCCTCCCATGATATTATTTACATCACGGAGACTGTGGGATAGAATTAGGGTGAGAGGGGTTTCTGGTAAGTTTCTTCCCCTTTTCCCAGAGACAAATGGAGAATTCATGCAAAGTGCCTTAATCTCCTCGAAGGAAAGCTGCCATAACAATATAAATGTATAACTCTTTTGGACATGAAGAAGGAACAGCACAAGCAACTAATACAATTCTGAATTTTGAGGGTAAAGCCTATACGCTAATTCTCCCTATGTCAGCTTTGGATATTATAAAATACAATCCAGTTATAAAATGTTTCATTATATCAAGCTAGCAATCTTGCTTTTTGTGTACCTAGTGGGGTGCAGAGGTTTTCTCTCTCTGTAAAATAGAAATCCCATAACCAGTAAGCACCAATGTTAACAGGCCCCTGCTGTGATATTTAATTTATAGGAGAATAAAAGAAAGAAAATCCAAACTGCAGCCTTAAGCTAGAAGACTGTGGTTCAGACACTCTGCGTTTTAACCAGTCTAAAATATTAAATACTTAGGCTCAGGGGATCTGTGATAGTTTAGACCCAGCTGTAATATTGGTTTAACAATCAGGAAAAATAACTTTCCACCTCAGAAGCAAAATTAAAGTAACAATCATTAAACAGTGTAATTGACTGAGCATTATAACTTTGAGCTACAATTTAAATGGAGGTGTGCATTTTCCCATAGTCTCAAATTGTCAGTAATTAAAATCATCCTTTAATGTAGTTTATCTAGCAACCACTAAATAACCCTCTTGGTTTGAGAAAGCCTAATAAATTGTATAAATGTATTTTGTTGATGCACAATATTTTACATCAACTTTATATAACTTTATATAATGAATTTTATATAACTCTTTGTGTACATATAAATATACTTCATTAATCCAGATACCACTAATTTAAGAGTGTATAAATAGAGACTCTAAATAGTTTTGAAACTGTTCAGATACAAAACTTCTGTTCAGACTAATTAATGATGTAGCATTTAAATGAGTTGAGTGCTGAAAGGGAAAGAGGAATCTCAGTGTCTTAGGGATTCTTTTAGGTTAGATTTTTTTTGTTAAAGTTTATTGGGGTGACAACTGTTAGTAGTTACATAGGTTTCAGATGTACAATTCTGTAATACATCATCTGTATATCACATTGTGTATTCACCACCCTGAGTCAGTTCTCCTTCTATCGCCATATATTTGATCTCGTTTACCCTCAGCTGCCACCCACCTCCTAGCAAAGATATCCTTTATATACGAAGGAGGAATAAAGAACTTTTCAGACATACAGAAGCTGAGGGAATTTTCTAACACACAACGTGCACTACAAGAAATACTTAAAGAGGCTATTCAACCTGAAACTAAAAAGCAAAAGAATACAAAACCATGAGTAGTATTACAGACAGAAGCAGGAAATGGCTACCCTATACCAAATAGGACACTATACACTTAAACATAACATACAGAGTAAAGAAGGAAAAACTATTTTTTTTTAAAAAAGAGTAAAAGGCCAACTTGCTACTGCAACACAGAAATCAACGCACAGCATAAAAAGGGATAATTTGTGACAACAAAAACATAAAAGAGGAGAGAGTAAAGGTCTGAGCTGGCAAAGGGGAATGGAGAAAGGAAACATGATGATGAAAATGGAATACTCTAAATATGAAACTTTCAAATAAATTTTTTAAGCTGAATGCAGCACCACTTATTGACCTATATTCTAGGTTCATTTTGTGGTTGCCAGATAAGCTGCATTACTCTTAGTCTTTGTAGGTTCAAATTTAAAAAGTAAATAATTTGCCCAAAACTACATAGCTAGATGACATCCCATGTGTATTAGTCAGAGTTCTCCTGAGAAACGAAACCAACAGGAGATTATATATGTATACAAGGTCTGACAATTAAGTTACTTAACTTGTTGCAATGATGATGCTCACCTTTTATTTATATCAGAGGGATTATTCATTATGAATACGTGGCAACAGGACAAACACTTAATCAAATTTACTATTTGGAAGTGCTTGAAAGGCTGTATGAAAAAGTTAGACAACCTGAACTTTTCGCCAACAATTCATGGCTCTTGCATCATGACAATGCACCAGCTCATATGGCACCATCTGTGAGGGAGTTTTAAGCCAGTAAACAAATACCTGTATTGGAACACCCCCCCCCCACACACACACACACTCAACTGATCTGGCCCCCAATGACTTGTTTCTTTACCCAAAGGTAAAGGAAATATTGAAAGGAAGACATTTTGATGACATTCAGGACATCAAGGGTAATATGATGACAGTTCTGATGGCCATTCCAGAAAAAGAGTTCCAAAATTGCTTTGAAGGGTGCACTAGGCACTGGTGTCAGCGCATAGCTTCCCAACGGGAGTACTTCAAAGGTGACCATAGTGATATCCAGCAATGAGGTGTGTAGCACTTTTTCTAGGATGAGTTCTAGAACTTAATTGTCAGAACTTCATGTGTGTGTGTGTGTGTGTGTGTAAATGTATATATGTAAAGATTATATATAATGTACATATGTATAGATGTAAAGACTATATACTATGTATATATAAAGAGTTTTATTATAAGGTATATGTTTTGAGTGTTATGGAGGCTAAGAAATCCCACCATCTGTCCTCTGTAAGGTGGAGATCCAAGAAGTCTGGTGGTGTAGTTCAAAGGCCTGAGAGCCAGAGAGCCAATGGTATAGATTCCAGTCCAAATCTGAAGGCTTGCATGCGAAGGATAGTAGAAGGTTAATGTCCTAACTCAAGCAATCAGGCCTTGAGTGAATTCAAACTTCCTCTGCCTTTTTTTTCTAGTCAGGCCCTCAACAGATTGGATGATGCTCACCCACATTGAGGAGTGTGATCTACTTTCCTCAGTCTACTGATTCAAACGCTCTTCCAAAAAAACCATCACACACACACACACACACACACACACACACACAAAACTAGAAAACATGTTGAACCAGCTCTGTGGTCATCCCCCGGCACAGTCAAGTTGACACATAAAACCAACCATCACACCAGGTGTCTTGATTTCTAGTCAATGATCATTCTGTTACAATGGTGACTTGCACTCCTCCCCACTTTTTTCTCTTTGTTTTTTTCCAATGGCCTAACCATTTTTTGAAATGAAATCTTAGAATCACAGAAAAGGTGGGAAGGGGTCTTTTGCCCTCCACCAGCCCTCCCAGACCCCACAACCTGGAGACAACTTTCTGAGGAACACGAAGGCTCTGCGGAATACAGATCAAACACCGTTCTGTGCCACAGTCAGGCAGTGTTTTCACAGCCTATTTGGGAGGGAGAATTAAAGAATTAAATATTCTCATCCACATTTGAAAGTAATAAATCAGTTTGGATGTTATAAAATTTAGCAAGACTTCTAGTATAAATTATTGAAGGAATGTCAGATACATGTTTTAAACTTACTAAAAGGCTTTTGCGTCATAGAGCTTATATGATAAAATATAATAAAATATGATTAAAAGGTAAATAATTTAGAAGTAAGTACATTTTTTCATGCGACTTCCCAGCACTTTTAATACCTTTTATTTTATATTTTATTTCCTCTAAAAAATGTTGATTAGAACATCATAATATGAGAATATATGTATATTTGGGTATATATCTTATTCCTATGTATGTATAAGAGAGCAAGCAAAACATAAAGTGAGTCCCTAGTACAGTTAGGCTAGTACTGAGCCTTTTACATGTATTTTCTCACTCGATTCTCATGTAACTTGAATGTACCGAGGCTTCAAATGCCCATGGATAAGAATGAGACTATATTAAACATTCATAGTCGCTCTCATTTGCTGTTTCTCACTTTCTCAGCACAGAATTCCCAGTCCCAATAGTGGTGAGAATCTTTTTTGTGTGTTTACTTGCCGTCCTTAAATCTTCTTTGCTGAAATGTGTGCTCAATCGTTTTGCCAAAATTTTAATTGACTTTTTTTTTAATATTAAGTTTTGAGTGTTCTTTATATAATCTGGATAGAAGTCTTTTGTCAGATTGGCAAATATTTTCTCTGAATCTGTGGGTTGTCTTTTCCATTTCTTAGCAGTGTCTTTGAAAAAGCAGAAGTTTTTAATTTTGATGAATTCTAATTTATTATTATTTTTGTGTATTATGTAAGAAATCCGTACCTAACCCAAGGTAACAAAAATTTTCCTCCTGCGCTTTCCTCTATAAATTGCATAGATTTACCTTTAGTTGCATAACTACTTAGAGTACATTTTTGTATGCTATGAGGTGTGAATAGAAGCTCACTTTTTAGTATATAGATATAATTTTTTTCGTTACCATTTGGTGAAAATAGTTCTTCTCAACTGAATTGCCTTTGCACCCTTGTCAAAAATTCTTTGTTCTTAAGTGTGTGCATGTATTTCTGGTTTTTCTATTGTGTTCCACTTGTTTTGCCCATCTTTATGTCAGTTCCACGCTGTCTTGATTACTGTAGGTCTATAAGCAGTCTTGAAGTCAGGTAACTTTAGTCCTTCAACTTGGTTCTTTCTTAACATTTTGATCTACTTTCAACCCTTTACATAACCATAATAATTTTAAAACCCATTTTTCAGTTTCTGCCCCCTGCCCCAAATCCCAACAAAACAAATGATTGGGATGGAACTGAATGTATAGGCCAATCTAGGACAGTTTACATCTGACAACACTGACTCTTTGGACCTTTGTTGCATTCCATTTTTCCGTTTATTTATGTCTTCTTGAATTTCTGTCAGCTACGTTTAGTAGTTTTCCCAGTACAGGTCGTAGGCATCTTTTGTCAGATACATCCCAGGTATTAAATATGTTTGATGCTATTATAAATGGTATTTTTTAAATTAGAATTTGAGATTGTTTATTGCTAGTGTGTAGAAATACAATTGATTTTTTAAATTGATCTTATATCCAGCAACCTTGCTAAAAGCATCCATTCACCCTATAATTTTTTGTAGATTCCACTTCACAGTTTTTGCTTCATGTATTTTAAAGCTCTGTTACTATGTGCACAAATATTTAGGATTATTATGTCTTCTTAATCAATAGACTTTTTATCATTGTGAAATGACCTTCTTGATCCATGGTAATATCTGTTGCTCTGAGGTCTAGTATTTCTGATACTGATATACCTAATCCTAATTCTGCATTGTGCATTTTAATACTGACTCTAATTATTACACCTAACAGTTTTAATTTTTCACCTCACACATTGTAGTTTTCATCTCTAGACAGTCAATTTGGGTCTCTTTTATATGTATTTACTTAACGTTTTGAACATATGAAATATAACCATAATAACTGTTTAATCTCCTCTTCTGCTAATTCTATTGTCTTGTCAGTTTTTGGTCAGTTTCAATTGATTAACTAGTCTCCCCATTATGGGTTATAATTTCCTGCTTCTTTGCATGTGTCGTAATATTTTTATTGGATACCAGACTTTGTGAGTTTTACCTTGTTGAATGCTGTATATTTTCACATTATTACACATATTCTTGGCTTTTGTTGTAGTATGCAATATATTCACTTTCAAGAGGTTTGACCATTTCAGGTCTCACTAGAGATTTTTTTAAGGGACAACTGGAGCAGTGCTCAGTCTAAGGCTAATTATTTCTTACAATGAAAGAAAGACCTTTGTGTCCTCTACTCATTGCCATACTAATTATGAAGTTAACCAGTCTGGCAGGTAGAAACTGGTACTTTTTCTAGCCCTGTTTGAGTGCCAGGAACTGTTCTTCAAATTCTTCCAGGAACTTCTTTTCTGGGCCTCGAGTAGTTTTCTCACTTGAATCCACTGATCAGGACTCCTCTTAATACTCAGTGGACACCTTCTGTAGCTCTTCAGAGTTCTTTCTCTCTACAGACCTGTCCTGTCTGATATTCTGTCCAGCAAACTCTGGAAACCTTCTTCACCTGAACTGTCAGCATTTTCTCCTCAATCCAGGGCATTCACTGTGTTCTGCCTGGCTCCTCCTCTCTGCATTGAAACACCCTCAAAATTCTAACATAAAACAATTACATGGATCACCTTGTTTATCTGCTCTCTCTCGGGGACTCAGGGATAACCGTGCTGATGTCCATTGCATTGAAAACCATTGCTTCATATTATATTACACATTTTTGTTTTTGTTTTAGACCAAAGGTTACAATCCGTCCTTGTTACTATATCTTGGTCAAAAATGTATCTTCCTCCTGATTTTTTAAAATTGGAAACGTTGTTACTTTAGATATGTTGGAGTAAGAAGAAAAGTATTAAATAGAAAGACAAATCTGAGTAAGGTGACGTTTTTGGGGAATCCAAGGGCATTATGAAGACACAGGAAGTAGAGGAGATAGCCCATTATGAATGGTTCCGAATCAACCAAACACTAAGTTTTGTTTGTTTTTTTCAAACCACTATGTTCCATACCGGTGGCATCACATGGTCACAGTACATGTTACATAAGGCTGACGTGCCTTAAAATGCATGAATCAACCTTTATTTAGAATTACTTTTTGATCCTTTGACATTTTATGAATCCATAGCCTCAAAATGTCAAAGGCTTCAAAAATTTAATTGAAATGATGCCATTTTTCTCCTGGTCAAATCCTGCACTACCCCTTTTAATAATGACTATGATTATTGCACCTAACTATTTTTACTCTCATTAACTCTCTTCTATTTCTTATAATGTATAAAGTGAGGAGACTAAAAAGTGATTGTGTGTTGATTAAATGTATTATAATGTCATATCTAAACACATATTGACCTGTAACACCTAAACCATATCAATCAAATGATTTTGGCATTGATCTCAGAAAAAAAAAAAAAAACATATATGGGCCCACAAAAAAATATCTGTCCAATTTTTTGCCCTTTCTTTTCTGCCCTCATTCTTTCCTTTTACTCAGTTTTGTTCTAAACTTTGCCTTGTGCAGCTTGAGCAAAGTAAATAACCCAAGGAAGAAGCTTCTGTCATTCTCTACTAAGGACTGTGCCAGACAAGTGGAAGAGGCAGTAGGTTCTCAGTGAGCTGGGGCATTGAAGCCCATCAAGAATTCAGATGAGTCAAAATAATGTGTGCTCTGATTCCTGAATGGAGGGATGTTAGTGGTGGCTTGAGAATATATTCCTGAGTACCATGAACCTGAATCATCAAACTTGAGTGGCAGAAAGTGAAGGATACACCATAGAAATTAGAGAACCTACAGCCCTGGTAGATTCTTTTACTAGTCTGGTCTGAGCTTACTTATGTGGGTGCATTCTGCTGGTGGGGTGCTTGAGGATGGGCTCAGCTGTCATAGGTAGAATCGCTGGGCCAATGTCTCTGTGTGACCTTCCACAAAGGGCTCCATCAAGGAAGAATTGCCAGAGGGCAAACTTTAGGCTCTTGTTGGGCCTCTGCTAGCATCATGTTTGCCGATATCCTATTGGCCGGAAGTCATACAGCCAATCCGAAAGCCAAATGGGAGGGGAATATGTAAGTATCTGGATACTGGGAGGCTTGATTCATCCATGGACAGTATTGTAAAAATCTATCCTAGTCTTTCCTGTGGCTCCATATATTCACATCTCTCACACATGCAAATAAACTCACCTCTTCCCAAGACCCCTAAAATCTCATGTGATCATTGCGTGAGCTTCAAAGTCTGGGATCTAGTTACCTGCATGTGGTCCTGGTATAAATGAGCTTTCATAGGTAAAGTTTCTCAAATGCAGCTCTTTGGGAACGACTCCTTTTAAAGAGTGGATCTGTGAACTCAATAGTTATTTTCTCCTCGTATGGGCACCATACATTGGTGAGATAGTCCAGACAATTTTTTTCTAGACTTTCTAGTTCAGAACAGCATTTTATCATCTAGTTCTGATCACGACCCAAACATGAGAAGAAGGAAGAAAAGCTGGATAAAGAAATAATGCATATGCAGTGTATATATTCTCTCTCATTCATATTATCAGTTCAATAATTCAGGGCAGGAAAGCTTCCGTAGGATTGCCCAATTCACAGCTGCTCTAAAACACCCCAAGAATGTGCCGGATTTGCTACACAGCCTCTTGCCTCCACTATGTATAAATTAAAGGAAGATTTTAGTTGGGAAGGGAGTGAAGTAAGTGTGCTATCAGCTAGCTACTGATACTTTCCAAATAGCCACTCTCTGCTTATTAAAAGATGATGAGGCAAATCAGTGTCTTGTAGGAACCAGATTCGATAGGAAAGTAAATTGATTCTCTTCTTCACTCACATGGAAACAAAGAAGTCTCCTGCATTCACCCAAGAAGTGAGACTTTTTTAGCAGAAAGAAGATATTCAACTTCCATGTTTAAAAACAAATAAAGCAGATAAATGAGCATCAAAAACAAACAAACAAAAAAGTCCCTTGAAATCTGGTATAGTCAAAAAAGGCACTGCATTTAAGCCCAGAACTCTATCCCGGATATGTCACTTAATACTTTGTGACCTTTGGCAAAACATTTAAACACCTTAAGCCTCAAACTGTACATATTTTAAATAGAGAAGGAGATGCATGCAAACTCAACCTCCATTATTATTTTGTTAGAAGGATACAATGAAATAATGCACATGAGAGCACTTTGTAAAGCCCTGAGCACCGCACTGATGTAAGACATTATTTTTGTACCGATACCTATTATGAGAAAAATAGATTAATTCAAGACCATGCTGCATGGTCATGAAAAACTCTGGACTTTACAATATTCAGTTATTTTTAAGGGTCCCCTTGGCCATAGGCATGAACATTTAATCAGTCACTGGAAGAAAAAAAAATGCCAAAAGAGCTTTGCCTCAGGAAAGCTGATAAACAGAACCATGCCATGTTTCCTTCTTAATCTTCCTTCGGCATCTTTCCACCCTTCCCGGCTGCCTACTTTGCATACTGAGAGTTTTAGGCCATTGAGAATACACATATATTTTTGAATGCCAATGATGCAACAGAATTAGATGCCATTATCATGGTTGGTAAAAATCTAGCTTCAGGGCCCGGCTCTGCACTCGGCTGTGCAGCTAACCCAGGGAAGCTCAGTTTGCTCTGGGACCAAAAAGGCATACTGAATGTGTATGTGAGTAACGAACATTCTCTCCCCTAGGACTTCATCACTGCTGCTGATGCACCTCGCTGCTTTTATCATTCAGACAGATTCTGAAACAGGAGAAAATAGGTACAAGGATTGGTCAATCACTGATACATAAAGCCTACCATAAAAGAGAGATAATTTTGTAGCTATTCTGTATTATTGCTAATGTAGGTATAAAACAGAGATACAAATTTTCTTGCTTACTTAGCAATGTCCTATTTTCCTTAGCTATTCTTAAAGACTGCATAAGGACACGACATCATTCTCCTTCCCGATTCTAAAAATAATGGGCAAAAGTAATGTGATAGTGATAATATAAAAATAGCTACCATTTATTGAGCGTCTACTCTGAACCAAGCAGTTTATATACATTGTCTTGTTACATTATTACTCTTTGGGAGCATTAGAGATAGAAATCATAATTCTCACTTAGAGATAAAGAAACTAAGTCTCAGGAAGGTTAAAAAATGTGATCAGGTAACATGACTAGTAAGTGGCAAAGTGGCAAAAAGGTATTTGTAATAGAATGATTCTCTCCATTTGTTAGTAAAATCTGTTAATCAGATAGCAGCACATTCGGGAAATGGGAGCACTGCTTTTTAAAATTTTCCTGATAACTGAAAAATAATCAGAAAATTTGTTGTTACAACCATTGAGAATATGTTCTAACAATATCCACTTCTCTGCCTTTTTATGTAGAGGAGGCAGCCAGTTTAAAACCTTTTGAAATAAAAACAGAGACTGAGAGGAAAGAAAGGATGGATAGGAAAGAGGGAAAAGAAAAAAAAGAAACCTAAATATAATTGATTTTCTTTTATTATTCCAGAGCATCAAATCATTATTTTATATTTGAATTCTATTAGTAATTGAGTAAGATGCATAACATTGAGGCGATTTTATTATGAAACATTGTTTTATTAGCAAGGACTCTTTCAGTTGTAAGAGAAATAAAATTCAAACCAGTTTGAAGACAGAGAGAGAGAGAGAGAGAGAGAGAGAGAGAGAGAGAGAGAGAGAGAGAGAGAGAGAGAGAGAGAACACTTATCTGGCTCATGTAATTGGGAAGTCTAAGGAATGTGGCTACTTTTTTGGCCACAGCCAGATCTGGAAGTTCAAGTAATAGCATTTTCTTCCCCTCTGCCCTCTTAGTTTTGCTTTCCTCAATGATGACTTCATTCTTAGACAGGCCTCTGTGATGTATCAGGGAAGGTGACCGCCTATACCTTCAACCTTATATCCTCCTTTTAAGTAACAGTTCACAGAAAAGTCACACCCCTCATTCCATGGTGTGCATATCAGTCCACCAAATACACACAGTCTTTACTTTAGTTATACGGCCTCAAGAGGACCAGTCTCTCTGTCTAGGAAGAGAGAATACCCTGATTAACCAGTTCATGTCATCTGTCCACCCCACGTGGGAAAAGAAGGACAACATGATTGGCATCATTACTCTCTTCTTGTAAAGAAGGGATACAGCGCAGGAAAAAAGGAGTAGCCGGTACATGCTGCAATTAGCTACATGTTTTCACTACTTCCTAATAGCTTTCCATGACATTTGCCTCTTTTCTCCTCAAAGCAGATGTAGAAAACATAAAAACATACTGAAGAATAACCTCTGCTAGTTATGTTGAGATTAGACAAAGTTCTGATGGCTCCTTCCTTTGCAGCTTCCCAGAGCAAATCAGTGGTGTCTTTAGTTCTGTTAACAGAGGGGAGAAATTCCATTTCTTCCCTTGTCCTTACTTTTTAGCTTAGATGAGTCACTCGCTGATTGGGCAGACAACTATTTTCTTGTAGCTTAGAGCCTCTAGGCTCTAAAAAGTACCCTCATCTGCTCAAAGCATACAAAGAAAAGAAAAGACCCTGGAAACAAAGCAGCCATCAATATGCATAATAACTATATTTACCACATCAAAAACCTGGACATAAGGTTTATCAGAGACTTAAGGTGTTTCTAGGTGTCAGGAAACTTTGGTTTTCTAAATACAATATTGGAAATTTGGTGCATTTCAATGATTTCTGGGCACTGAGATTCTGTATTTTATAGGGTTCCACGAACTATGTTGCCCTTCTCAAAAATGAGGATCTAAGATAACTCTCAACAGAAAACAGAGATATACAAAGTGACTTTAAAGATACTAGTTCTGGGTATGCGTGTATTGGCTATTACATATGAAAAGAGTATTCTCTGTTTAAAGGAAGAATATGTCAGAAGAACAGCGATCACCTCTGGAAGCAAAATTAAAAAGGAAAACTTCAGCATTATTCATCTAAGAAGTCACTGGGTAAGTAAAGGCTATACTTGAACAGTAATCTGACTTTTGGATTATCAACTGTTTAAGAAAATATTCATACAATACAAGGATCATGAGTTTCAACCATTCACTATACAAATATTTATCACCTGCTGTGTGCCCAAGACTTTTTCTAGACACTTAGGGTGTGTCTGAACAAAACACATAAAGATCACTGCCCAATGTCACAGACAGACAATGAGCATTAAATATAAGTAAGTAAATCACTTAGTATGTTAGAAATGAAATAAGTGCGACGAAAAGGAAAACATAAAACAAGATGTAAAGAATTGGGAGGGATTTGGATGAAGGGTGGGGTGTAGTTTCAATTTAAATGGTCAGGGGGTCCTCACTGAGAAGTGATGTTTGATTAATGACCTGAAGGTGGTTCAGGGAGTTTGCCAGTGGATATCTAGGCCAGAACATTCCATGCAGAGGGAAAAGCTAGAGCAACTGCCTGAAGATAGGAGCATTCCTGCCACATTTAAGGAATTTCAAAGAAGCCAGGGTGGCAAAAGATAAATGAAGAAAGGAGAAGAAAAACAAGATAAGGTCATAGGGAGATCACTGTAGGGCCAGTGTAAGGACCAGTGGAGCCATTCAAGTGTGAGACGGTGGCGGCGGGTCTGGAGTGGTAGTGATGAAGGTGGTAAGAAGTCATATTTTGGATGTATTTTGAAGGTAGAACAAACAAAACTTCTTGAAAAAACTGGGTGTGTTGTGTGAGAGATTGCTGTCAAGAACCACTCCAAGGCTTTTGGCGTGAATAACTGAATTCAAACCTTGGCTCCATCTCTTACTAGCCATGTCATCATGTCACCTTTGGTAATTTACTTTACATCTCAGTTTCTTCCTCAGTAAAATGGGCCTCAAATGGTACTTAGCATGCAGGATGGCTGTGAGACTAAGTGAGGTACTGTTTGCAAAGCACCTGGCACATGGTAGACACCAAACGAGCTACTTCCCTTTTGTGAATCCCTGCTCATCATGCCATCTGCAGACTATGATTTGGTCTCCTATCATGTTTACTCCCAGAGGAACACTGCCTCAGCCAAAAAGCACAGGGACCTGGTAATCTAGTCCACTTGGCAGTTAAAATTTTCATTACAAATATACGCAGTGTCATTCCAGTTTTAAGCTTGATCCTCTCTGAGCCATCATACTGTCACCCTGAGAGAGCAATCTGTTCTTAGTGCTCTGAGGAACTGAGCCAGTGGGACCCACACCTTTCTGTAGAGTATCCTCCAAAAGTCTCCTACCTGTCAGTCTCTCTTGGACATATCCTAACTTTACCAAGTGTTTTTTTTTAATCAGATTACAGTAAACATCTAAAATTGGGACTCACCTAGATATTTTAGGGAGTGTGCAAACTGTAGAACTTTAATTCCAGTAAAATAGATTTAGAACACTGTGTTCTGTTGTGCAAAAATCTGAGAAAACTTTATTTTCTTCGAGGATATTTATTATATTAAGAAAGTACATTTGGATTATGACTGTATTAAAATCCTAAGAACATCTATCATTTTTTGAACACCTCCCATGTAACAAGCGTTGTATTAGACATTCTACATTGTGCAATCTCATTTAGCCCTCAACGCAAATATTCAAGGCGCTGTGAGCTTAGCGGGGCCGGGGAGGAAGCTGAAGGGTCTAGATGCCACTGCCCACACATGGGTCATAAGCAGCAGAACCCTGGTGAAGCCAGGTTTTTCTCATACCTTAGTCCATGTTTTCGCTGTTGTTTCTATTTGGTTTTTTGTTGTTGTTGTTGTTGGGTTTTTTTTTTTTGTTTTTTTTTAGGGGAGAGAAAGGGAAGGGAGAGGAGGAGGGGAGAAGAAAGGGGAGTAAAGGGGAGGAGAAGGGAGAGGAGGTTGTTTCCATTTGTTTTACTTCCCTTTGACTAAGTTTCACTATCATACAAATGATGGACTTTGTTTACTTTTAACTTTTTTTTTTTTTAACTTTCTGTTTATTGATCCATTCTTCACTCTCACCTGAATTCTGGATCCTGGGAATAAGAAGGACACCAGAAGTAGACACATTTCCCAAAATATATTCTGCCGAGCACTGGGCTTTACAAATAGCTATCCTAAAAAATGGTATTTTGGCCAAATAAAATCTAATAGTAAAGGAAATATTTTTAATTGTGTTTAATCTAGTACTTTCCAAAATTATTTGACCACAGAGACCTTTCATTGTTAAATAACTATTCACACTCTGAGACTACTACTGAGGGGCAAACTCTGGGCATGAGGCTGTGGAGATGAGCAACAAGGAAATTATTTGCCTGCTTTCTTAGCGGGCTCAGGAAAGAGAAGTTAAAGGTTTCCCCATGGAAATAAGGTTATTGAAATAGTGAAGAAAAAGAAAGAATTTCCTTGTTATTTGATTCAAACTGCTGAAAATCTTTGCAACCTAAGGCAGAAAAGTAATGATGCTGTGTTTATCAGGATGACAGAGCAAGCATTAAATTTAGAATTTGAATCAAAAAGCTGCTCATGCAGAATACAGGGCAGCTTCAGGAATATGCCTTGAAATCCTGACACACAAATCCATCCTGCAGCACGGTGACACGGCCCTGGGGAGGCCCAGGCTTTGCCTCTTTGCCTCTCACCCCAGGCCAACTGATAGGCTTTCCCCAGATCCATAAGAATCATGTTTAAGAAACACACTAATACATGAAAGGGTAACAAGCCTTCCCCCATTGTTGCACTTGTTCAGGAAAAACTTGAAATGATTTATTTATAAAAAGGAAGCCACCTTCCTACACTACCTCTCACCAACCCCAACCAACAATGGCAGAAATTAGGACACTGGGCAGAGCAGTCACTTCCTGTGACCCCACCCCCGAGTTCCATCCCAGAGCTGAGGTCTTGCTGTGAAAACCAGCCAGATGCTGATGGCAGGGAACCCTACTTCGCTTCTGGAGGTCCTTGTCCCCTAGTGTTGGAATTAAATTATTGAACAAAATTAATGATTTAATTAAGTTAGTGATTAAAGAAGTTAATATCCAGGATATTTTTGTACTTCGAAAGGAGCACCCATTATCATTTTCATTTTATTTAATGTTCAAAATATTAAACATACCTAATTATCAAAACGAGAAAAATTAAATTTTCTAAATAGTTAAACATTGATTGAAGTCTTAATTAAAATATCTTAAAATATATAAACAATAACTGTAAATTTACTACAACTAATTCTTCTGACTTTTTAAATATTAGTAACTCCAATCAAATATTTAAATAACTCCTAAAACAACAAAATGTATACAGATACAAGGAATATCAAATTTATTTCTACACTGATACCTATTTTGTAAAAATTAGGATCCTGGTATTTCTTCATTATTTTGTATTTTTTCTCATTATTGTTTCTCATTATTGTTTATATACTTATTTTTGTTATGACATTTTTTTTTGAAACCTAACCTGCTTCTCCCCTCCCCTAATTAACATCTCAGATTAGTTGAGATTCTAGGATTTGGGTAACCAACCAGTTGATTTTTGGCAAGGGTGAAAAATTTGGTTGCTTCTCTCAAAATAAGTTATACATGAACTAGTAATCGTCTGAGCTTTTTGTTAGTTTGTTTTGCTTTTTATAGTTATACTTCACGTTTTTCAGTCACTAGACTTTAATTTCATGCTTTCCCCTAGAATTTTTGCAACTTGGCAACTCACACTCTCTTAAGTACTTTTTTTTAACTCTTGCATGGCCAGTACAACTCAACTTATCATAACTCTCTAATTATTATATATATATATATATGTATATATATATATATATATATCTGTATATAGATATATCACATATGTGTAGTAATTATTTGCACATGTGCTTAGTTATAACATATTATTAAAGGCATCATTGAGTTTTCATCTCCTAGAATATAAGGCACAGAGTTTGCCCCATTATTGATTTTTGTATGTCGTATTGGTTACCTAATTCATTAACTCAAAATCGCCAATGTTTACTCTTGTCTACTTGGTTATTATGTGATCCATCCCTTCTGATATGTGTAAAACCCCATTACACTGGTGGTTCCCATGCACTCCCCAGAACCAGAAGTCCTTACCCAGCACCCACGTCTCCCAATTGTGTTTGGCTCACTCGCTTCCTACTTATACAGAATAAAAGGGTGTATCTATACTTTAAAATATAAATGTAATAAGAAAAGCTATACATCTACATATAAATATTCCTCTCCTTATTAAAATCAACAAACCATGTTATTTTCCCTTTTTTTTCTGTTAGAGTTATTGTAGCCTTTATATTAACATTTCCTGAATTTTCAAGGATTTAAAAAACATTTCTTTCCATTAATTCTGCTCAAATTGTCACAATTTGGCCAAAAGGAGTTTTATTAAGTTGCCTCTTAATTCTTTAGCACTACCCCAATATCCTTGAAAAGATCTTGCGTTTTCCAGCAACAAGGGATTCTTTGCTCCTTTTGAATTTTCCACTGCCCCTGATATCAAATCAACTGCTCCCCTGGGAACCCTGCTGTTTCTCAGTGGAGACAAGTCTAAGAAGCCAAATCTGAATCTGTGCACAAGGCTGTCCAGACTGAGAGTGCCAGCACTGCAAATACACTGCTTCTCCTTTTAGCTACTTTTCATACAGAGCTGGAAACAATGCTCTTTTATAACAACAGGGAAGTTTACTTTGGTTTCCCCAGTAAGATACATAAATTGTTGCTCCCTCACATTTCTTAAAGGCTGACCTCAAACCCAGTTGACACACCCTATATTCTTAGCTCCCTGAGTAGTAAGGGGGGCTTCTGCCTGAGCCAGCCTCATGTGTTGTGTCCCGTGACTGGAGCTGCTGGGGTCCCACAGTGCTAAGACCCATCCCTTGCCATCGAACTGCTTGCTATCCAGAGTATATCAACTGTTCAAAATTAAGTCTGAAGTTTCCACTCATTTTATTTTTTCTTCTACCTGCTGAGCAATGCAAATGTCCTGATGGAAAAGTCAAGAATCGTCAGACATTTTGCTTTTAGCAAAATTTTATTTCTGGCAGATAATTACATTTGCATATCTTTTTTCTTTGCCAATGCAATTTCCTTATCAGTGAAATGTCCTCTTCAGAATTAGACCTTTTCCAAGCGGCAAGGCTTTAGAGAGCTACATTGAGAGGTACTCTTGTCTACTCCTCCCAGTTCCTTGAGCAACATTTCTGAAGGATCCCTGCTAGTCAACAAGAACAGGAATGTGGATCCACAGGCAAGCCACTTAGTAAATGTATGTCCTAAAAGGCAGCAGCTCATCTCCTCTGAGTACTTCCCTAGGGGACTTCATTTCCTGAATGGAATACTTTTCCCTGCCATATTAAGAAGCACTTAGTTCTTTGGCAAATCTTAGCCATTTGGTATTTCCCTGCCTAAGTAACTAGAGTAAGCCTGTGTCCTTCTCTGAGGCATCCATTGTTATTCAGTGCCAACCAAGTGTCTCTTGGAACAAATAATAATATAAACTAATATTATTTATTATTATTGTCACTAGCTTATCAACTTATACCACAAAGCACTGTGATATAAACACATCATCTCAATTCATCCTAACAACCACCACTTACAATAGGATCATCTTTATTCCATTTTTCAAATAAAAAAAACGCAAACTCTAATAGTTAAATTAACCCAGCATGGAGGTGACAGTACAGGAATTAGAACTCATGGTTCTACCCCAGAATCTGTATTCTTAGCCACCAGCTGTGCTTCCTTTACACCTTTGCTCGTACTTAATTTCACATTTAGACAAGGTCCCCCCAAAACAGATTTTGTATTCCATTAGCTTAATGATTGCACCATTCAATTTAGATATCATCCTAGCAACAGCCACCATTCCTTATTTTTACATTTTAATTGACAGTAACCCAGAAACCACTTGCTGTTTCCAAACTATGCCCATTAAGTTTACATAACATCAAATAGCCAACTTCTATTGTTTACCTGCAGCTTCCCTTCTGCCCTCTTATCAGTGAAATCAATTACAGCTTCATGTTCTTGCCTTTCGCATGTTGTCAAATCCTTTCTCACACAACACATTTAGGCTAATTGTGTGAATTCCATTCCCCTGAGTTACTGGATTTGAAAGCTTTCTGAGCTCTGTCACCACCTGGCCATCAACACACACACAATCTCCCTAAAATGATATCTTGGCCTCATTTTGGATGAACTCTTTTGTGGTCCTTTGGGGGTATTTCTTTTCCTTTAAGCTCCAATTTTCCCTTTCACCAGAAAGTTCATGTTCAGATGTGGCACCAATGCTAATTTATCCAGAGTATGTGAACAGAAAAGTAGTGAAGTTGTAACTTTCAACTCTGTAAATCAACTTGGAATAAAGATATGTGTTATGCAGAAAAAGTAGGAAGGGAAAACAAGGATATAGCAGAAACCAACATATGTAATATGTAACTTGAATTGCCTTGGACCACGTCACTCCAAACAATTTTGAAATTGTTTCTGAATAGATGCTCAATGGATTTGCCTAATAGATACCATTAAGAATCTTTTGTATTTAACTCTTTCTCCATCTTATTCTTTAATATAGACTTTAAATTCTTATATATGACATCAGTATTGACTGCCATTATCATGAATATCAAAAAATAATGAAATATCAAAAAATGCCTCCTAAGTAGTAAAATGGAATTTGATGGTACTCTTTAGACATTCCCAGCACATAATAAGAGATTTCTAAATTGGGACGAGAACTAAAGTTCACCTAAAATAATCTTCATTTTTCACATTAGAAATTTAGGTGTTTGCTTATAGGAAATAATGGAAATAACTTTTAGCTAACAAGAATATATTTAATTAATAATAGTTCTGGAACCTCTGACCAAATTTGGGAGAAAATTTAAAATTCCTAAGTTGAATGATACTGGGAAAATATCAAAATGCCAGGACCCATTGCATTTCTGAAACAATACTGGCTCCATCTGGTGGTCAAAGTAGTAATTCCCAGTTAATAGCATCTGTGTTTATGATTAATGAACTACACCTTCTAGAATTGGAAATGTCCAACTGGGTCCAAATACTTGAAGATTTTAAAATATAAATGTAGTCTCAGAAACGTAACCATTTTTACTTATTATTCGCCTCTTCCAAAGAGTCTGTGATTAAACTGGTGTTTAAACTGGAATTGAAAAAGGCAAAAATCCAAATTAGAAGAATTAAAATATTTTCTCAACTATCTTCCAAGAAAAATTGTGCTCATCTAAAAATATATTGATACCTTTATTGTTTGAAAACAGCAAAAAATTCCATTACTGTTTTTAATCAAGGCAATATAATTAGTACCAATTTGTTATTTAAAATACATCACCAATTAAAATGTAAAACACACATAAATTATGTAGTAATTCTAAAAACCATGAGATTGGCACTTTATTATAATTTTTTCCTGTTCTTTGGGCTAAGAAACTAGAGTATAATTGATTATTCTATTAACATAGGGAGGGAAAACCCACTTTGTGTTTATTTAGTGCAGGAGTTCTGACCTAGGATTCTGAGAAAACTGAAATTTCAAGCTCTACTTTTTGTGTTTGTGCATATTCCATAACAAGAACCTTCAACTTTCTTCAGATTCTCAAAGGAATTTCTGGCACTTTAATTGTTTATGAAACCTGAATACACAAATAGTTGCAGTTCGTGAAAATTTTTCAAGTTGTGTACTTAAGATGTGCTTATATACTATAATTTTAGAAAACATGTTTTAGAAGTTTAAGAATCATTGTTTTTGTGTTCCCAAACTTAAATATTTAATAATAACTTCTCACCATGTGCTGAGGTAAATATTAACATATGATAAAAGTTATTAAAACATTTTGAGAATCAATTTCTCTGATGGTAAAGTATGAACAACTTCTCTTGGGTTGTTGACAAAATTACTACCAAAAAAATTATCTGAAACATGATCCCTACTTTTGAAGTCCACCCATGTTGCTGCTTCTCACTGATTCTTCCTCCCCAGTGATGTTTGGAATCATTGATGCACTCGATGCCTGAGGAAAAAACCATGTGTTTATTCTCCATTTCACAGGAGAAGAAAAGGAACTTGGGAAAATAAAGAAAATGAAAGATATGCACACTTTAGATAATATTATAGCACCAAAGTCAAAATATGGCTTTGCACTGCTGATTGTCTAATTCTATCCTCTTAGCTCCAGAATCATCTTGTTCTCCTGACCTATGAAAATGAATCTGGGCCCTTTAAATATTTTTTCTCTGCGAGCTGACCCTGAAGCTTTGTGAGTAGAGTATGTTGGAAAGACATTTCAGGAGAAATAGTTTGGCTTCCTCATTGGAGGATGCTAGTTCAGAGGTTCCTGCTGTGCTGGTGGCTTCTCCAGCCCCAGGCTCCGACAGTGTCCAGCTTCGGCAGTTCCCAGCAGCCAGCAGCTTCCTCCCCTCCCACTCAGTGATTTTGTAACAGAGTGCATCAACTCCGGTAGACCTTGTGACATCTCCACTGTCCACCTCCAGCAGTGGCCTCTCCGGCAACCAGCTTCCTCCCTCAGGGCCGCCTGTGTGGTTTTGCTGTTGCAGTGCCTTCTGTGAGATAGCTTCTTATGAACAGTTTTCCCTGGCTCTCTAGAAGGTGGGTTGCCAGCAAGTTCTGCCTCCGTGACCCTGCAGAGACTTCTTCACTACCCCTGAGCCAGGGCAGTGACTCCTCCCAGCAAGGTATGGGTATGAGCCTGGGGTTTCTCCTTTGGGTGCTGTATCTCAGCCCCAACTTATCTTTATGCTGCTGTATTCTATAGAGTTCTTTCGAATTCTTACTACCCAATTAGCTTGCACTCTCAGCTGCTGTTATAGTAATTCTTTATATCAAACTTTCACTGTTCAACTTACTGTGTGGTCTCTCTCTCTCTTCATTGGACCCAGACTGTTACAGCCTTTTACTCTTCACTCGGCTAAGATGTGTAAAGGAATCTATTAATAATAGATTCTATATAACATAATCTAATAATATGTGAAAAGAATAATAACTAAATCACATTAATTCTATGGAACAGTTGGTCTGGCTACATAAAGTTGTGTGGCTCACTAACATCTTTCTGCAAGGTTTTAAAATATATGAAGAGTGGAGACTGACTCTTAATTGACAGGATTTATGAGAACAGTACAAATTTGTGTATGTGTAATTCACACAAACTTGTAAATCATAAGTTTGTACAATGGAACTATAATTTAAAGGCGTAAAAACCAAAACTATAGAACACTTTGAGAATTCGTATTTAACCAGTAAAACATGTTTCTTTTCCCTTAAGGGCCCAGAGACATCTAAGTAACAAAGTATGTGAGTAGTATTGGGGATAGTTAAGTTGGATTATTTTGGTGGTCATTTTCCACTGGTAAACCATTCCTCTTGCCTTCTCCCCTTGTTGTTTGTGTGAGTCTGACCTAATCCCAAACCTCCATCCTTCTCTACCCCTTCTAATTCCCACTCTTGGAGTGGGGATATGACACAAGCCCAGCTGATCAGCAATTCCATCCTCTGAACATGATGATTAGTTCGAAATGGGCAAGGGACACAAATCTGTCTAATAAATGTGAGTCTGAGAACGTCACTGGAATTTTTTGGAAAGAGGAGCTGTCTTTCTGCTGGGTTTGCTGTGCTGCTGGGATGTTAAGAATGGATCTTTGCCACTGCTTGGGAGAAACCAATCTGATAAACACGGAAAGCAGGACCAAAAGATGCAAAAAGAGAGATTGCTGATAGCATCATTTGAAGACCTGGACCTGGCCTCTGGCTACAGATCTCTGAAGTTTTCAGAAACACGAGACAATAGATGCCCAATAAAAGTCAGTTGGAGTTCAGTTCTGGTCACTTGTGGTCAATATAGGCCTGACAGCTGTAGTACCTGCCAGCGATTTGTCTAACTGAGTCCCGTAGGACATAGACAGGCAATTCATAATTTCCTAGGTGAAAGCCCAGTAGTGAAGTATCATGGGGTATATATTAGGCACTTCTTGTGTACACAGCACTCTATGCCAGAGAATGAACATTAGATTGATCAAATCTGAAAAGTGTTTCAGTGATGGTTGATGTCATTACCAGAGCAGACACTCTACACTTTGATGTTCAGTAGCAGAGTTATGCTGCTCTGGGTCAGACAATCTTAGAATATTTGGAAAAAAAACACTTGGTCAAATGGCCACTTTTTTTCTTTTCAATCTCTGACATCGTTTCTCACTCTTGTACCTGCTGATGATGTCAGAAATAATGAGATAGAAATAAACCACAAAAACCCAGCTCTGGTTTCAGAAAGATCAAAAACATAAAAGGGTAGCTGCTTACAATCCTCAGTCTTCTGCCCTTCTCTGTCTTCCTAATGGTAACATTTGCATGCTGCCCACGCTGACGTTTCTCATGTCACCTAATATGATTGATGAAGGGATACATTTAAAATCTCACCACTGTCTTTCTTTTTATTTTATTTTTTATTTCCTAGACTGCTTGTCATATGCCCCGGATCCATGAAAGGTTTGTATAAAGTATAAAAGCAAATTTTAAAAGAAATACAATGTGTGACATAGTGACAAAAGCCAGAAAATTGTGCGTTCCAAGGGACATGCCACTCTTCCTTCAGGTCTCTGCTTTGTTTTCTTCAGCTGGGAGAGTGACAGACTGAAGAGCCTGGTGTTTGTCAGTGTATGTCACAACCAAGATATTTAAACATAGGCCGCTTTGTAGTTATTTTCTTCCATCCAAAGTCTTTTTGGAAATGTGCCAAATAGACCTTTACTCGAATAAATACAAAAGGTCAAGTTTTCTCTGCTGCCTTCTCATTTAAAACAAAATATTTTTTCTTTATTTTATTTATGGAAGAGTTAAGTTTATTATTTTTACATGCCATACTATGTTGCTTAGCTACAATCCGTTACTAATGTCAGTTTTTATAGTCTAATCTGTTTTCAGATGTTGAAATTTTCTTCTAAATGCCTTCTTCTATTTGTCAAACTTAATTTTTCTGTTTTATTTTTGTATTTAAAATTCAAAATTCAATGCTAATCTTTTTCAAAACTCTATAATTCTTTTTCTTTGTTTGTTTTGTTATAAATGCTTTTGGAGAGGGAAAAGTGCTTAGCATAGCAGTTATAAGGCAATCTTGGATTAAATTAATGCTATTTATTACATAATCTCATCTTCTGTATGTATCATTTTAACTAAATTTATCAAATGACGGATTCATATAAAATTATTCTACAATACTAATTTGTGTTATACTGTACATTATCAGTATATTGTCAGGTATAAGAATCACAGTTTCTAAATGATTTAATAATAAAACAACATATTTTGGGTACTGTTTATTGGCACTTTGTCCTAGAAGTTAACATTTACTTTTTTTCTTGACAGGAACTTTAGCTATTACAAAACTAGAACCTGTTTTCTAAATAATCTAAACTCAAATAACAATATTTACCACTCAGAAGTGAACAGAATAAATCTAACCTATTCCCATTCATTCCCTTCTCTCACCAAAAGATCACTTTATTGACTTACCAGGTATGGTTACTTTTGTCAAAGACATCATAATTTCTGTAATTCCTAAGGATATATCATTGACTTAATAACTGTTTCCCAGCAGAAGGCTGTAAAAGGAGAACTTAAGTAATATTTTCACCTGCTGGAAGTTTAAATGTTGTTATAAAAAGTATCTAACAAAACTGAGTTATGTTTGTTCTATAGTTAGTTGCACATTATTATTTAGATCATGTTAATTTTAATCAACATGTTTTCTATTGCCAAAAGGATTTGAAAGTATTCACAATAAAATGTATGCCATTAAAATTTTCAGGATAAAACATTGTAATCCAAGTAAAAAGAGATAAAGATAATTGTACCAGAAAAAAAAAAAAAAGCCTAAGAACAGCTAGTGTAAATTATGCCAAACAAAGCAAAGCAAAGAAGTATAACTACACGAAAGAGACAAACAGTTTCCAAATACTAATCTTTAAAGACTGATTGTTTTAAAGCCCAGATAAGGAAAAATTAAGTATATTACAATCTATAAAACTTTTTTGAAAATACCAAAAATCTATCACATGACCAGCTTTTGCTTATTAACCATCATTAGTCAAGGAATAAATATTAAGTTTTCCTCTTATGAAAAAAATCTTTTTGAAACATTAAAGTATATTTTGTATGTAAACAAGTTCAACTGGTATGTAGGTCATACATAGAAAAGATCAAGGATAAAATGGCTTGTAGTTCAGTGTTTTTCAAACTGTTTTGGGTGAAGGCCTAGAGATTGTGGGCTGAGGCCTCCAGGCTATGAGCCGGTTATGACCTGTAGAACTCCCCATTTTCGCTACTCTCCTCCGTTTCAACAAAAGCAACTCCACTTTTATACATTTTTGGCTTCTGCATGAAATTGCATTTAAGGTACAGTTTCCAAGCTAAATTGGGACCACTGAAAATGGTTATTTTAGGTCATTCAGATTCAAATGGTTATTTTAGGTCATTCAGGTAGCCTTTGTGCAGCCTGTCTTTTCAACATCATTTATTCTTACAGCAACCATAAGAGGATGTCATTATTATATCTGTTTTATTGACAAGAAGAAACGACTTAAAAAAAACACACCACACATTTCATGCATGGAGAAGAGGTTGTGTTCCTGAACAGCCAGGTAATTGCAATTTTGAAACCATCAAGGAATATGACAGAAGTGTGTTCTAGAGAGTGACAATGATTCAGGAGCTAGTCTTTTAAGAAAAGAGGAGAGTGACCCAGACGTTGGTCAATGACTACTGCAAGGAATGGATAAGTAGAATCTGATGGGCAATTCAGTACTGAAAATTTCTAGGTCAGAAAGAGGGTGAAGAATCTAGAAGTAGCGATGAGAAACAAGAAGGGAAGAAAACGTCCTCAGGGGAAAACCAGGTGTCAATCAGAACAATATTTTAAAAAGATTCAGAAAATAGGGTGAGGACATGGATTTGTACTGGTGACTAACCAAGAGCTCCAGAGAACATGGTGGAAGGGTTTTAGATATTGAAGAGAGACAGGAGATGGAGTCGGGAAAGGGAGGTACAGAGTCATAGGAGCCTCTGGTGGTAGTTGACATAAGCAGGAATATGGGCCATGGTAAGATTTTTCTTGATGTGCCCATCAAAGCTGTGAGTATTTAGGAGTGGAAGCAAGGGGTCTTAAAGGGGAGGAGAGGGACTCGAGAATCATGGGCATTTCCCCTCTCAGTCTGGAAGTCCACTCATCTCTTCTGCTCACATTTCATTGGCCAGAACAAGACACAGGCACTATCTAAATTCAAGAGGACCAGGAAATATAGGGGAAGAATTGAATATTTGGTAAGCATCACAATGTATGCCATAGAGTTGTCATACTGAGCTGTAATCTGCCTCTGTATAACCACTCCACGGTGTTTCTTCTGCATCTTTGTGCAATACATTGCCACTTCATTCCCTCCCCCACAAAAGAGAAAATTAGATAATTCTTTGTAGATTCTTCTCACCATTTCTGACATGAGAAAATTAGCAACACATTTATCAAACCGCCTTTCCTTCTCAAGACTCTGCAATTTGTCAATGACCATTTTAAAGCATCCAATGGGCTCACAGTTCTTGGTAAGGCAGTGGCCCCAGATCTAAGTATAAATTCTTTAATGCAGTCTAATTTTGTTTTAAATTTTGCCTTGTCATTCTGGGCACTGAAATTAAGCTTTTGGTCAGCCAAAATGCTGGGCTAGTTTTTATACAATATACAGTAAAGTGAAAAATCTTTGCAGTTCATCAAGTATTAGAATCAGATGGTTAAAATTTACCATTGTGTTGTCTAAATAATGCACTTCCAATTATAGATATTTTTATTTGTTTGTTATTTTTGTGTAAGAGAAGTTGATAATAAGTATAGCAAAGCAATGACTGTTTAAAACAAGTTATAATTTGTGGTTCTTAAAAATATCACTTACATAAGCATTGACCTGTGGTTTTGGTGTTTGTTTTAAGTGAAAATGCCTTCATGGAGCTACTGAGACTTCCCTAACACAATAGCTAATCAAGAAGGTGAAAATAAAGTTGCTGGGGTATTCAGCAGCTTTTATTCTCAAGACAATGTCTCAAGTTTCCTCTGGATTTTAGCGATAATTATGATTTTACTTCCTGCCATTTTTTATACTCTTTTCTCACATCAAAATGTATCTTCTCATTTTCTAAATCAAAAAATAATTATGTTCAAGGCACTTTGTAAATATAAAAAGTAAACTTTACAAATAAACTTTTCCTTGTATAATAAAGTTTCTGATTCCTTTTTTAGCCTTCAAGGACTTTACATACAGAAAGAAAGAGAAAGGGAGAGAGAAAATAACCAGAAAAAGGATCAAAAGATTTGCAGAGGCAAATAACAGAATTAGAATTTAGCATAGAATCACAGAAAAAAATCCATGGAAGGAGAGAGGCTTCATCTTTCTCTAAAAGAAACTGTATTACTTGGAAAACTATGCTGATTAGGGCAAAGCCTTCCATATTTTTCCACATTTGGGGATATAGTATGAACAAATGTAAAGTGGTAATGAGAGGAAATTGTGTAACTAAAGGGACAATGAGAAGAGAAACTTTACTCGAAACCCAGAATATGTACTACGAGGAGCGACAGATAGATTTAAAAAGACGTTTTAGTCATGTTACACTGGCAAGAGTTCAGACTTGGCATTGAAGAACCACTAAAGACTTCTGTGGAGAGCAGTGACATGATCAAAGCCAATTTTCATGACAAATATTATGACAGTCGTATCTAAGATGGATTGGGATAGAGACACAATGGCAACAGAGAGAATTAGAAACCAAATGTACTAATCCAGTGTAATATGAAAAGAGCTTAGTCTGGGGACTAAAAGACAATGGTGGGAACAAGAAATATTACATATAAGAAAGATTATAAAGGGAGGAACAAAAGTCAGACTTTATTAATTGACGGCAAGTGGAATAAAAAAGAGATTTCTAGTCAATATGGCAAAATAAGCTGCTGAGTGAAATACCCCCTCTCATTTTAAACATTAAGAAATAGACTACAACCACAAAATGAAATCCATCGCTGAGCCAAACTAAAAGTCACAGTAGTAATAAGAAGGTGAATCTGAAGACTTAACAAAAGAAACTTGCCCTAGGAAGGAAAGTCACTGAAAGCTGAAACTGAACTCATGATGTACAGCGTAGAATCAGCAAGGGCTGTCCAGGAGGTAAAACAGATATGAGGAAACCTTTATGCCCCAGGTCCTGGAAAGTATCTAAATAGCTAACTTCCCAGAGCCAGGGGTAGATAATATTTACCTGAGAGAATATAAAATGCAGGCCTGTAACACACACATATATAACACACACATGTATAGTCTGAATTAAAGTAGTAAAGCATACCAATGAAACCAGGTGGTATAGAAACCCCTTTCTGAGAACTGGCTAAAAAACTATCTGAGACCAGTGAAAATCTCTAAGTCCCCTTCAGAGGCACACATCACTCTCTAAGTTTTCTCATACAACCTATGGCAAAAACTACACCTCACAAAATGAAAATGGATCACTATGAAAGATAGTCAGCTGATGAAAAAAATGAGAATTTGTACTTGTGAAAGAGGTAATAGATTTAAAAAAAAAAAAAAAGAGGCAGAGTCAACAATGATTGGACAAACTTGAGTGACTATAAACATGCCTAAAACTCCTATAGAAATATTTCTCATCTTTCTAATACCAGAGGAGGGGGCCTCAGATCAATCAAGGCTGCTGAAAAGTAAGAAGAAAACAAAGGAAAGGGGGAGCAGAAAAGCAAAACCCCAAATCCTGTGCTAAAGTTCAGTTCAAGTCTCTGGTTGATTTCTCAACTATACATTCATGACACAAACAGAAAGCAGCCTGCAACTCAGACTAAACTGATATCCGAGCTGTCAACCACGGTACACATGAAAGTACGCAATTTGACTCCAATCAGTCAGTTAACTACCAAAACAAAAACTACAACACTCATTGAAATAATGTGACAGAATCTAGAGCCTACACAACATAATATTCACAATATCCGTGACGCAATAAAAAATCATGCAACATATAAGAGTCAAGAAAGTATGACCCTTTGCCAAAAAAAAAGACAATCTAGAAACGTCAACTCTGAGATGATTCAAATGTTGGAATTATCAGATAAGGAGTGCAAAACAGCAATTAAATTCTGCTCAGTGAGATAAAGGAAGACATTCTCATAAATGAAATGATAGGAAAATTAAGCAGAAAATTAGAAAGTGTAAAACAGTTCTAAATAGAAATTTCAAAATTGAAAAATAAAATATTAAAAATTTTAAATGTTCTTGACGATCTTAACAGGAGAATGGAAATAACAGAGAAAGAGTCAATGAACTTAAAAATAGATCAACAAAAATCATTCAGCTAGAAGAACGAGGGAAAGTAGGAGGGGAGGAGGAGGATTGAGAGAGAGAAAGATTATACTAGTAAGAACAGATCTTGGGACAATTTCAAAAGGTCTATATATGGGTAGTTGGAGTCCCAAAAGAAGAGGAGATAGAGAATGGGGTGGGACAAAACATTTGTAGAAATAATGCCTGACAGCATTAAAACTATAGGTGAAAAGTATAAATTCACATATTCAAGAAATTCAGTAAACTCTAAATAGGATTATTTAGAAGAAAACCATACATAAGTACATCATGGTCAAACTGCTAAAAACCAAAGAAAATATTGAAAATAGCCAGAGAAAAATGACGTGTTACATACAAGAAAATAACAATTCAAATGGCCATGTACTTCTCTTCAGAAATTATGGAAACAAGAAAACAATACCCTTAATGTATCAAAAGAAAATAAATTGATGATCCAGAATTCTCAATCTAGCAAAAAAAAAATCATCAAAAATGATGATAAAATAATGGCATTTTCAGATTTTAAAACAAAAACTCTAAGGAAACTGCCTCCAGATCTGTACTACAAGAAACACTAAAGGAAATCCATCAAGCTGAAGACAAATGATACCTGAGAGAAATTCAAAAATAGACTTCAAGATAAAGAGTACTAGACCATTCACTAGGAAAACATGATCATAAATGTATATGTGCCTAATAATAGAGCCTCAAAACACTTGAAGCAAAAATTGATAGAATTAGAAGAATAAATAGTTCCACAATTATAAAAAGAGAATTTTATACCCGTCTGAACAATTTATAGAAAAATTAGACTAAAAAAAATCAAAGACATGAAAGAGCTAAAGAAAACAGTACCACATTGATCTGATTGACATTAATGCAACATTGTATTCAGAAAATCTCTCACGAGTGACACAGAACAATACTTACTCTATGACTCTACTTATATAAAATGCAAACAAATCTGTAATGACAAAAACACAGATCAGTTGTTGCCTGGTGCTGGAGGAAAAGGAAGGAATGGAATTGCAAAGAGGCATGAGGAATATTTTACAGGTGATGTCTTTTTGTGACGATGGTTTCATGACTGTATACAACTGTCAAAACTCATTGAGCTGTGTACCTAATGATGTATTTATTGTACATAAAATATTCTAAAATAAAACTAATAAGAAAATAAATAAATCGAATACCTTTAATTTTAAAAGAGCACAAATACTATGATCCAGTTTTTTCTAACATTTTAAAATCGATTTTTCCATTGTTTAATGCATACCTAGAGTTCCTGAATGATATTCTTCAAATGTTTACGGTGGTGGTTTTAGCGGGAGGTTGAGTGCGGTGTTTTGTTTTTGTTTTTTACTTTTCTATGGTATTTACATTTCTTTTTACAATGGCCATATATCATTTTTACAAAATCAATAACTTATTTTTGAAAGTGAATTGTTAATGAAGAAATGAAAACACCATGCTAGAACATTCCTTTTGTAAGATTGACAGCAAATAGAAACAAAAAAAATTATAACATGATTGTGGAGCATATTAGAAGATGGGAAGAGTGTCACAAAAGAGAAGAATCTGTAAATTTGTAAACCAAAATTATGGAGGAACCCTGTGCTATTTCCTCACAGATTCCTGAACTCCGTTTCATGCATAGAAGCTAATCAATCTGTGAAATAGTCATGTCAACGTGCACATGGGTACAAAGATTTTCCATTAGCCAATGTCAAATTTCCTCTTAGCTGAAGCCAAGAAGATCCAATGCCTTCTTCCAAATAAGGGACAGTAATATTGCAAAGCAGATAATTTTTGCAACATTATATTAAAAATGATATAAAATATAGTATGAAATAAGTACTTAACAAGTATAATATCAGTACACAAATCCATAGATAAATGAAGACAGACAGCTTTCCAGCATTGCTTAATTTATACTCCATTAGTAGTTGTATATTGTACCACAGCATATGTCTGGCCCACTTTTCAAGCCCTTTACTTTGTGGTGATTAGTTACAAGATGAGTTTCTCAAATGGTAGATCATATATAAAGTACCTCCTTATACCACAGATGAGACTTTATACTTTAGTGTGAATCATGACACCTGTGCATGCACTAAGGGATGTTACAACTCTATAACTGTTAAGATTCTAGTCTCTCAGTAATTCAAGTGCCAGAATTTCACTCGATTATGTAAATCTAAGGGTGGAATTTTAAGGTTTTAAGGTATACACATCTTCAGTTTTTCTGAGTATTGTCAAATTGTTCTCCAATGTGGCTATACCAATCTATTCTCTCACAACAGTTGGCATTCTTAAACTTTAAATTTTAGTCTTTATGACAGTTTGAAAAGTAAATCTTGTTTTAACTTGCATATCTCTACAAGTTAGACTGGATATCTTTTCACATGATTACTAGCCACTCAGGTGTCTTCTTCCTAGAACTGCCCTGTTCACTTTTGCTCATTTTTCAATTGGGTTTTAAATCTTTTTCTCATTGATTATAGGAGTATAGGAGTTCACGTATTTTGGCTACTAACCTTTGATCTGCTACATGTGTTTCAAATATCTTTCTTGGTTGATAGTTTGTTTTTAACTTTGTCTATGGTCTCTAATGCCACACAAATTTATCATTTTAATATATCACATTTATCAATATTTTACTTTATGGCTTATGCTCTTTGTATCTATATTTAGATTTATTTCCATAATGTAGAAATGTAATAATTTGGTAAAAATTACTGTGCACATTTTGAAGCTCTTGATAAAACAGTCAAATTATTTTCCAAAATAATTGAAGTCGCTAAGTATTCACACACCACTATCAATGCATGGGAGTAGCTGATTTACTATGTTCTTGTAATGGCTAATTTTATGTGTCAACTTGGCGTGGCCACAGTACGCAGACAGTTGGTCAAACACATCTGGATGTTACTGTGAAGATATTTTTTTATATGAGATTAACCTTTAAATCAGATTTTGATGAAATAGATTTATTCTCCATAACATGTATGGGACTCATCTAATCAGTTAAATGTCTTAAGAAAAAAGATTGACTTCTACCAAGAAAGAGGAAATTCTTCCAGCAAACTGCCTTCAGACTTGAAGTGCAATATCAACTCTTCCTTGGGTCTCCTACCTGCTGGTCTACCCTGCAGGCTTTGGACTTGCAGCCTCCACAATCACATGGAACAAATTCCTTAAAATAAACCTACCTACACACACCCTATTGGTTCTGTTTCTCTGGAGAACTTTGACTAATACAGTTCTGTTACACAAATTTTATTATCCATGTAAGTTAGAGATATACATGCCCCGTGTCGTTCGTAGTTAATATGAGATGTAAGGCTTTCTGATTCTAGTCTTATTTGGATGGACTTCTTATGAAACTATGTCCCTATTCACAAAGATTTTGTACTTGGAAAGTTTATTTCCACTTATCAATATTATATTACTCTGAATATCAAATAATTGGCATATGCAATCAATTTTCCAGAGTACATTTGTTTTCTAATTTTTCAGTAATCTAAATGAAATAGTACCTTATGAAAGAAAATAAACTATTTCTGATTATTTAAAGTATCTGGTTGAATGTGGTTCAAGGGGAAATTTTTACAGCAATATAGCTATTTTCAGATTTAGGAACTATTTACAAAAAAAAGTATTTTTAAAAGAACCTTCTGTAACATTTTTTATATGGCTATGTCTATGGGAATAAAACCATCTCCTGATCTATAGAAATTACTTTTAATTTTAATTTAATGCTTTCTTTAAAATATTGTTTGAAAAGCAAGATGAACTTTCAATAAACAATCTCATGGATTGAAAATGGGAAAGTTGTCATTGTTCCAACATCCACAGTAACCAAACCAGCCTTATTCATATTCTACACCAATAGCCAAATGCCATTCATGAGATGAAATGATTGCTGATAGCAACAGAAATATTTTTAAACTACCGTCTTCTTTTTATTCACATCTGTTCAGTGTTTGAATGAATTTTCATTTTGTTTTAGGAAACGTGCTTAACTATATATTAAGTAGCTGTGGTTTGTGTGTGTGAATGAGCGAGGGAACAGCTGACACAGTATGTCATGGGACTGTAACACAATATGGCCACAATGACCCATTCATCTTTGCCTCGCGGGATAAAGTGTAATGGAACTCTTTATTAGTTTCCCAAATTTAAACAGTACACATATTTGTGTGCCTTATCATTTTCGAATCATGATGTGCTATTCTTAGAAATACATGCTGGCATTAAAAACAGGTAGAGGACCTGACTGTGCTACAGTGAAAACTGCCTTTTAATTTTACTATTCATAGGAACCAAATTTCCCACATGGAAATAATGTAACAAGAGAGAAGCTGCTTTTTCCTGTTATCTTCATGAAGCAATAACTGTAACTGATGCTCCAAAAATCTTAACAAAATTCTCCATAAAACACAAAATTTAAGAGAAAAGAACCCCTCTATACTGGTAATTTTAGATACATTTCTTTCTCTGAAGGAAAAAAAAAATCCTTTCTCTGAAAATTACTTCTCCTTCAAGGAATATGGCTTAATGGTAGACCCAGACTCCAATAGTCTACTGTCCCTAGGGATGATATACTTTGCATACAGCAGTTAATAAGGCTTTTTTCCCTAGCAGGGAGTCCTTTCGAATCACGAGTTCATCTCACCAGCCAGTTTTGTGCCAGTATTTGCTGCCTTTCTCAAGCAGAAAAATCTCTTATGAACTTGAGTGAGGTCATTAGTAATAAGAATCTCTTGAAGTGCAGTGCTGAATTCTTTTTAAAGAAATTTTCCATAGAGTGCGTCATTTCACAAGGAAAGATTCAGTTATTACCTTTTTCTTTTCTTTCTTTTTTTACTTTTTTTTTTTTTTTTTTAGATAAAAAATATTGAAGCAAGCACAGGTTTCTCAAGCACAGGTCCTACAGCTAAGTGTTGTCCTTGATTCCACTTTCCCTTACACTCCGAACCCAACACATAGGCAAGTTGTGTCAGCCCTATCTTCAAATGTCCCAGGTCCAACTACTTCTTCCACTTCTGCCCATGCCACCCTAGTTCAAGTGGCAACTGTCTTTCTTCAGCACAACTGCAACAGCTTCTAAGTGGTAGTCCTGGGTGCATTCCCACCCTATGACTATCCAGCATTGCGTGGTTTATCTAAGGAACATTATCATGATGGCCAAAAGAGCCGAAGGACAAGCCCATCTGTCGCTAAAGCAGCTGTAAGTTGTTCTGATTGAGGAGACGGAGTTGGCCAGCATGGTAATGTCCCACATTGTTACAAAGGGCCTGGGAAACAGTAGAGGTGGGATTGGCAACTACTGGCAAACCTGATTTTGGTCAATTATGCAGCTGCTATCCCTGTTTCAGCTGGCTAAACCTTGCCACTGGCCTTTGAGGTTTCTGACTTGAGGGCCCAAAGATTCAAAACAGCCTGAGGAAACTTTTTCACCAAGGCCCAAGAGGGCACCCTTGCACCTTCCTACAAATGAAGGGGAAACAACGCCAACTCTAGGTCAGCCTTGACATACAGTATAATGTGTACTATACACATTTTCATTTTGTGATTCTAGTCAGCTGTTCTCAGTACCTATATATACTCACATGTCACAGCCTAGAACAATTTTTCCCCTCAAAAATTGTAGGAAATCTTCTGACAGTCACCAAAACACTATTTCTGAGACTCCTAGCTTAATACTTAAGTTCTGTTTTGAAAGTTGTTTATTAGAAGTCAGTAGAAATTGAAGCACTAATGCCTACCGTATTTGTACTTCAATCATGTTTATTTCTTTAATATCATTTTGAAAACTAAGATTTGTAAAGTTGGGGGATTTTTTTGCTTTTTTCAATTTTATTTTTTTATTTTTCAATTATAGTTGACATTATCAGTTTTAGTTGAATAGCATATAAGGTTTGTAGGTTTTATAAAAATAACGTGTTGATTTGGCATAGAGACAGTTTAACTTTTAGGTCTCTTATTAATTACTTTTACTAAAAACAGCTCCAATTTTGGGAAATCATAACCCTCTTGGTCCTCATAGTAGAAAATACCACTATCAGTCTCTCTCTCTCTGTCTCTCTGTCTCTCTCTCTCTGTCTCTCTCTCTCTCATTGTCTCTCTCTCTCTCTGTCTCTCTGTCTCTCTCTCTCTCGCTGTCTCTCTGTCTGTCTGTCTGTCTCTCTCTCTCTCTAGAGAGAGAGAGAGAGAGAGAGAGAGAGAGAGAGAGAGTTGCTGTTTGGTTTATATTGTGACATAAATGGAAATGCCTGAAGAAATTTTTATGTTTGTATCTTATCTGAATACCACATTTCCCATGTTTCAAAGACCCAGAAATGTCTTTTATTTTTGTTTGGAATAAAATCTGGGATGTAAAACTCTAAAAGATGATGTAACTGATATATTTGAACAAACATCTGTAGGGCAAGACAAAATGTCAATTGATTTGTTTGTGGAACTGGACCATTTAAAGTAAAGTATGAAGATCTTAGTGACTTATTTGTCAGCATTTTTACCAGTTAGTTTATAATAAGCTTAATACATCCAAGCATATTAGCACAACTCTGGGCCCAGGACCCAAAAGAAAACATTAGGATTCAAAGCAACATAAAATAACACTGCCGATTCCATTGCATTACATGTGTTACATTGTTGATTCTTAATCCCTCAAAGCCACCTTGAACCATGTGCTGCAACCACCAAGAGTGTTGAATGAAAAAATCTAAAGGGATTAAGGAGTCATTTCTACTACAGAGAAACACATTTTTTCAGCTGTTCTTGTTAAAATGAAGAGGGATTTTCCTGCCTTCTTCCCTCCCCCTTACTCTCTTTTATCCAGGGACGTAGAATAATTTATTGGCTTGGGAATTTAACAATAAATTTGGCATGCTCTGCTCAGTTCCACCGTCCATCATCTTTGGGAGAGAGGCCTCTGCTCCTTGATCCATAAGTCCCGCCTAGTAGCTCCCACAGCTGGGGAGACCTGTCCAGCTCCTGCATTGCAAATAGGGTGAGTAAGTCTTTCTGAGTCAATTAGCAGGACTATTTACCTCTGATAAGGTACAACCTTTAACTTAGCCAATATTTTGGGGTTTTGTCAATCATCTTATTTTGCGAGAGCCCAACAATTTAGGGCTTCTGGTCAAGATGGCAGGTTGGTAAACACTGTGCTCACCTCCTCCCACAACCACATCACAATTACAGCTATATTAAACTAAAGAACAACCATCTTTGAGAATCCCCTGAAGTCTAGCTGAGCAGAGTGCTATAACAAGGATGTATGGGTCATCACCATGTCAAGACAGGTGGGGAGATAGAGAAGTAGAACAGGCTTCTACGGGCTTCTAATCACCCATGTGTGGTGATTAAAATTTAGGAGGGATATCTCAGCTACAGAGGTCCCCCATGAAGAGCTAGGGGTTCCAACCCCACACCAGACTCCCCAGCCCAGAGCTCAAGGGCCAGGAAGAGAACTTGCCACAACTTTGGGCTGTAAAAATCAGGGGAGATTGTGGCTATGTGAGACAGAGGATGGCTCGAGTCCCAGACACTCCTCTTAAAGGGCTCATGCATAGATTTACTCACTGACAGACACTCACTCTGAGCTCCAGTGCTGGGGCAACAGCTCAAAAGGCACCAGGGACATATGGGGAGGAACTGAATTGTCTGGTTTTGGAAAGAAGGTTGGATGGGGAAGTTCTGTCCAGGCAGGCACCATTTTGTTCCTTTGTTGAGCCCTCCCCTGACCCAGCCTGCATGCATAGGTGCAGGTGGGCACTAAGTCTGAGTGTCCATCAACCTGACACTATTTGCCTTGCCCTGCTGATTCCCTGAGACCCTGCCCCATCTGACTTTCAGAACAAACCAAGTTGCTTCCAGTGGCTTTTCCATGCAAACGGCCTGATTCAGCTTGTACTATGGACATTCCTAAAATTTCTCAAAGGTTCAAAATCCCCAAATAAGCAGTGGTGGGCCTCAGCATGGCCCATACCTCTTCCTAAGCAGCTCCAAGTCTGACACTAGTAGAAGCTGGCCTTGGTTTGCAGCTTACCTCTCCCAGGTGCCTCCAATCCCAACACAAGTGGCAACCATTTGCTCATACCAAGTAGCCCTAGGCAAGGCACAGGCAGTGGCTGACATTGGCCTACACCAAAGCCATCCCTTCCCGAAGAAAACCCAGAACTAACACACCTGGTAGCCAGCTTCAGACCACACCAGAATGCTACCCAAGCACCTCCACAAATGACACACCCAAAGGGTAGATTTGGCAGGCACCAGAGCCCCACTAAAGCAAATCCTGTTCCAAGGGGTCAGGCCCTGTACAACACCTCCTGTACTATAGTCAAGGCTATTCCTTATAGCCAATCAGCCTAAGGGTCAATCCCCTACTGACATGCCAACAGCAATCAAGGGTCAGCTACAATAGGAAGACACACACAAACCATGCAAGGGTTATACCTGGAGAACCCAGCTCAGGTGACCAAGGCAACTGTGCCCCTGGGCCCCACAGTACATCTACTATATAAGGCCACCCAGCCAAGACTGGGAGACAAAGCAGCTCTACCTAATACACAGAAACAAACACAGGGAGGCAGCCAAAATGGGAAGACAAAGAAACATGTCCCAAATGAAAGAACAGGACAAAACTTCATAAAAAGAAGTAAAAAAAAAAAAAAAAAATGGAGACAATTCACCAGATGCAGAGTTCAAAACACTAGTTATAAGTATGCCAAATGAACTTGGAGAAAGAGTAGATGAACTCAATAAGAACTTTAACAAGGAAATAGGAAACATAAAAAACGGAGATAGAAAACATCAAAAGAAACCAGTCAGAAATGAAGAATACAATAATTGAAATGAAGAATACATAAGAGGGAACAAATGAAGAGATGAAGCAGAAGATCAAATCAGGGATTTGGAAGACAAGGTAGCAGAAAAGTTCCCTAACCTGGTGAAGGAAATAATCATATAAATCCAGGAAGCACAAAGAGTTCCAAATGAGATAAATCCAAACAGGTTCAGACCAAGACACACTATAATTAGAATGGCAAAGGCTAAAGTCAAAGAAAGAATCCTAAAAGAAGCAAGAGAAAGGCAACTAGTAACTTAAAATGGAGCTCCCATATTGTCAGCTGATTTCTCAACAGAAACTTTGCAGACCAAAGGGACTGGCATAAAATATTCAACATGATGAAAAGCAAGGACCTACAACAAAGTTATCACTTAGAATCAAAGGACAGATAAAGAGCTTCTCAGATAAGAAAAAGCTAAAGGAGTTTATCACCTGAAAACTAGAATTGTAAGAAATATTAAGGGGACTTCTTTAATAATAAGAGGGGGAAAAAATCAAAAATATAATAATAAAATTGCAATAACTACATACCTATCAATAATCATTTTAAATGTAAATGGATTAAATGCTCCAATCAAAAGACATAGGATAGCAGAACGTATAAGAAAACGAGACCCATACATATGCTACAGTAATTCACTTCAGATAAAAAGACACACACAGACTGAAAGTAAAGGGATAGAAATTAATATTTCATGCAAATGGAAATTAAAAAAAAAGTTGGGGTAGCAATACTTATATCAGACAAATAGACTTTAAAATAAAGTCTATAACAAGAGGTAAAGAAGGACCCAGCAATTACACTTCTGGGTATTTATCCAAAGAAACCCAAAACACTAATTGTAAAAGACTTAAGCATCCCTATGTTTACGGCAGCACTATTTACAATAGCCAAGATATGAAAGCAACCTAAGTGTCCATCAACAGATGAATCGATAAAGAAGTAGAACTTATTTACATAGAATATTACTCAGTCATAAAAAAGAATGAAATTTTGCCATCTGCAACCTGGATAGACCTAGAGGGTATTATGCTAAGTGAAATAAGTCAGACAGAGAAATACCATATGATTTCATTTATATGTGGAATCTAAAGAACAAAATAAATGAACAAATAAAGCAGAAACAAACTCATAGATACAGAGAACAATCTGATGGTTGCCAGATAAGAAGTTTAGGGGGATGGGTGAAAAAGTGGAAGGGATTAAGACGTACAAATTGTTAGTTATAAAAACAGTCATGGGAATGTAAAGTACAGCATAGGGAATGTAGTCAATAATATTGTAATAACTATGTATGGTGTCAGATGGGTACTAGATTTATTGGGATGACCACTTCATAAGTTATATAATCACTATGGAACTAATATAATATTGTATGTCAAGTGTAATAGAAAATTTTTTAAAAATATTTTTTAAAAAGGCGCCGACAGTTTTTAACAAACCAATGAATAACCTAATTAACAGAAGCATACTGGCAAGTTTCCACATACCTTCATATTCCCTACACCAAGCCAATACCTGCAGCTATAGACCAGATTTGTAGAACCATATATGCTATGAAAGTAACGTTTAAGACAAGAAAATGCCCTTTGTTCCATCTTAAGTCAAAAGAGTACTACACAAATTTCTATATTTCCAACACTGCATTAAACATCCAAGTAAGTCTATTTTTGTGTATATTCATAAGTATTTTATTGACTTTTATAAGATTTTTCACATTTTAATTAGTTATCTCCCTACAGAAATACATTGCATATTTTCAAAGGAATGTGTGTCCTAAGCAAAGACCTCCTACTGAGCATAACACCACAGCATTTTTTCTATAAAATATATAGCTCTTTTCTATACATTTGAATTTAGATTATTAAATGGAACCTTAAAAAGTAAGGTAAAAACTTTATTTAGCTCAGGAACCAATTCAAGAAAAAAAATTATTTATAGACAGCAAAATAGTCATTTTGTAATCAGCAAGGTCATTATCTACAACTAATTTATTTATTTTATCTTGTCACCATGGAGGGAATGAACCTGCTAGTCTTCCTTCTTTCTCTGTGTTTCTGTCACTTCTCTGTCCTATGCATTGAAATCATGGTCAAAAAAATTCCACTTCCCTAGTGACAGCCACTGTCAAGAACTCCCATCTGCACTGGACAGAAGTTGGCCTAGGATTGCGCAAATCTTTGAGGGTTTCCTCAATCCAAGCCCATATTGTAAGGGCATTCCAATAAAATAATTCAGTTTGACTTTGATATTTTTGTTTTACATCCCTGTGATCAGATTGATGTCTGTATCATGGAGTGAGGAAAACCACATATACTTCACTGAGGGTGGACTGCTCATGGTAGTACATTGGAATGAACAGGAAACCTTTATTTTTCAAAGAAAATTTTTTTTTGGTCACTAGCCGTGTAAGTGTTTCTACTAAAGTCTAAATTTATTAATAATTTCACATGTTTAGTCTTTACTCTGCCCCCTGGCCATTTAGAAATGTTCAGTCTATTTTACTACCTATACGTCTTGAAGCCCTATGAGTAGAGGTAAGTGTGTGTGTGTGTGTGTGTGTGTGTGTGTGTGTAAGGACTAGGTATGAATTAGAGATGCTGTAATGCACGCTTAGCTTAAATGTCTTTTCAGCTTCTTCTACTCCCACCTGAGCACCTAAATCTACTTTTTTCAGGTTTAACTTGATAATCATAAGAGACTTCTCATTTGCTTTCAAAGCACTCCTGTCTTTTGAGTTCCTCAGATCATTTGATTCATTCCTTAAAAGTCACTACTGATCTCTTTTTCTTCTCTTTTCAGGATATAACAAGGAAAGGTGATAAATCTAAAACTTAGTTTAAGAGTCTTCCTCTGACACTACTTAAAGATTTTGAAATTACCATAGAGACCAAGAAGAAATCTTTAATATGGTTTGTTTCAAGGGGAAATGAACAGAATGTGGCAGGACCCAGCATGAAATGGCATGAAAGGAAAAATGAACAAATGGAAGATGTTCTCTGGATTAAACAGTGAAAGTAGAAATGAGGTGATGAAGACCTTTCATCAGAGAGTTAAATGATTTTTAATGTACTTGGACTCTAAAGGGAAACAGGAAAGCAGTTATCCATTTGGTTCACTGTGCCAAGATTTTCATTTCTTTCCTTTTATGATTATTATTTATTGTGAAAGGAGTATTAAAACAACATTAAAGAAATTCCTAAACATGAAAAACACTGTTTTCCATTATTCTAACACACTGCACTTTTTTGTCACTTCCCTGAACCATTCTCTTCTATCCTCAGACGAGATCAGGCGCCTATTTAAAGCTCTTGTATTTATTTTCAGCAGAACTTAGATATTTATTTGCCCTGGATCTAGCGCAGTGCATGACACATAGCACATATTCAATACATATTTTTGCGTAAAAATGAATAAATATTCCTCTTAATTATTCATCTTTGAAAATGACATGTCTTCAGGTAGATTTAAACTGATTTTTCATTAGCTCTAAGGCCTCACCTGCTCATGCAGGAGTTCCTAGTTCGTAAAAAGTCCCTTCTAAATATTTAAATTCCCCAGATTCTCCCTGGTCTCTGCTGCTCCAAAGAGCAGTTCTCCTCCAATCATACCAGCCCCAAGGCTCTTAATGCCACCTGGAAGGAGAAAATTAGTTTCTTCCTTTCTCTTTCCCTCTCTCCCCTCTTTGCCCCACAGCAAGACCCCTCAGGCTCTGAAATATTACAAAGCTTATCAGGCACAGAGTCCACTTCCTCCCCATGGAAAACACGTGTTGGCAGACACGAGTCAACTGATGAGCCCCATATGAGTCAATCAATACAAACATATTCTAGAGGGAAAGGATGTAGCTCCCCTTCCAGCTTTTATACGTATGAGTTTAGGAAACCAGTTCACATGAGTCTGGTCCTAATAGGGACATACATGACACGTTGGGTTTTTGCATTTTGTTTTGTTTTGTTTCCTGTCACTGTATTTAACTATAAACCGTGGAATTTCCTTGTTCAATCCCTTGTTATTACTGGACATCCCATAGCTTTCTGGTCCCTTTTATAAATTAGAACAGCATCATTCAATTCTTGTTGTAAATTCTGCTCTCAGTTTTCCCTTCCCCGCAGTTCAGACTTAATCTTTGGTCTACGGGACCTGTAATTCCGAAGAGGTACAGTTTGCTCCTTTGCTCCTCCCATCCCTCTTCTATCAGTGCTATGTGGGAAGAAGAAATAGAAAAAGTGGCAGGGGTCTGACATAATTGGTTGCCTGTTAATGGGAGAAGGTAACCCCTAAAATCTACTTATTCGGGTCTCCACCAATATGGCAGTTGCTGAATAGATGTTGTACATGGGTCACATTTCAGCTTCGCCTTGACCTCCTCCTTTACTGAGGAACCCTTTATAGAGCGTCATCCACATCTTTTGGGCGACACTTGGGTCATTGCCTCCAATTCCTGCTGAGGGGGCATTCTTTTGCCTGGCCAGCAGCTGCCTGAAGAGCTCTGTCTCTTCTGCCTCTTTCTCTAACTGTTATGTACTTGCTTATAGAGCCACAGGAACCGCTGAGCCCCTTGTGTGAGCCCTCTGATGGATGGGGAGCCTGTCACCATTTTCTTCCCAAGCATCCAAAACCAGGATTGCCAAACCCTTCATGGTTCCGCTGCACCACTGAGGCCTCTGCTTGATGAAATAGCCAGGTGATAAATAAGCAGTGGTCTTCATGTTTACATTTGACTCCCTAACTATAAAGTACACATATCAAGATCTCCTGAGATCTCCCTCACCTTCTGCCTCAGGGGTCAGGGTGGTTCTCTCAGTTCAGGAGCTTCATGAATATTTGGTCAACAATGAGACACCTGGTATCCCCATCTTGAAATTCAGTTTCCTACCCTAGCTCCTCCTTTCTTCCCTCCTTTATAGGAGAGCTAGCTGTCTATGCTCCTCATCTCATGTCTTTGAGATACCATGACCCTGGCAGAAACGATGCTTCCCAGCCACACTGCCATGTAGGTGAGACTATGTGGCTTGTTCTTACCTATGGAATGAGAATGGAGGCCATGTATCCTCGTTTTTAAGGAGCTGGTGACTTCTTGCTTTCTCTTCCTCATTCTGTCAGTTGTTTCAGATGATTGTTATGTCCGGAGAGATGGTCAGAATATAGCACACAAGGAGTTTTGGTTCGTAAATGGCTCCAGAGAGGAAAGCCACCCTCTGACCAATCACATAGACACAGACTTAATGTATGCAAGACAAAACCACTGTTGTGTTAAACCTACTCTGCATTCTGGTACCCAGAAGTGTCCTAACATAATACTGAATATGTCTGTGACATAAGGAAAGGAGTTTTGACGTGTTTGCTGGAGGTTTTAAAAGGCCAGTTCTGCCACCTCTCAATGAGGCCTAGATCAACTGTTGAATATTTACTTTAAAACCTAGATCATGAATTGGCTTTCTTTCCTCACCTCGGAGCTCTCTAGTAATCACTATCATCATCATGGTCATTATTACCATCCTCATAGCTAACTTTTATGTGCCAGAAGCTGTTCTGATTATTTTATATGTATTAGCTCATTTAATGTTCACAACACCGCATTTTACAGATGAAGAAACTAAAGCACAAAGTTTATGGAATCTATTGAAGACTATACACCAAGAAGTAGAGCAACCAGATTCAAACCCAGGCAGATTTGCTCTAAAGTCCAAGTTATTAACCACTGAAATATGCAGTCTCCAATTTCAAAGTGCTCTCACTGGTCCCAGAACTTTGAGAAAAGTCCTATTCAACATTGCCTTCTATGCACATTTTTATTTGGTCGTATAACTCATGTTCCCCCAGACTACATGTAGGGAATATACACACTAAAGATGTAGGGGAGAGATGAGCTTTCTCCCATTTATTAGATTGGTGCAAAAGTAATTGCTGTTTTCGCCGTTATTTTTAACCTTTCAAACCATCGTTATTTGTGCACCAACCTAATAATTCAGGAGCCATGAGCTCTCAAATGACCATTACAATCCTCTCTGCTGCTCAATCACATCTCTTCTGCCCATAGCTTGCATCCTTTTGATAGGTGTGATTCTGGGCTCACTTTTATTAATATACCAACCATTACTGTTCTGAATACGAAAAACAGTCCTCCAATTGATATTATTAAAACTCCTTTTTAGAACACAGAACAGAGAAGAAGGAGTTTTTACTTTCTTTATAACACCCACCCACACACACTTACACACATGTTGTTCAGCTCATTCTTTGACGTCTTTTTCGTTTTGAGCTTTACTCCAAACTTGACACCCTACTGCTTGAAAATATGGGGAAAGCCTCTAGAAGAGGCTATGTTAGAAGAACTTCCAGGCATTCTAACTGAATCAGTAAAACTATGTGTGGTATGTGAGAAGTTACCTACCTGTTAATAATGAACTTATGAATTTTTCAAACTCAGGAACTCACGAAGAGTTTAATTGTGGAAACTCCTTAGTAACCCAAGTATTCCTAGAATTTTCACAGTGTATTATGATATTTGATTATGAAATGTAACTTTGGAAATGAAGGTATAATAATGGTTTTTACACTCTATTGCTGTTACCACCTAAGGGTATTGACCTTTCTCCTCAACTCTGCTGAGGACTTGACATTGAATGACTGAGGAATCAAATAAACAAAACAAGAGCCTCAGAGATGAGAGGCTTCATTGTGTGCAAAGGCACATGGCCCTTGGAAGTCTGGAGGCCTGGGGCAACTGTGGAGAAAGGAGAAGTGGAATCTTCCATGGGTCATATTTTGAGATCTGTGCTCTAGGGATCTAAAAGTAATAGCTGGAAAAGCAATGCTAAGGAGAAATTCTCATGTGAAAGGGTGAGGGTGAAATTGGAAGAAAATGCAATGAGATCAGAAATTCTAATAATGAGGAGTTAGAACAGAATGTTAAGAACCTGTATAAGAAGTAGATTTAAAGTGGGTACAGCTACTTTAAAAAAACCAACAAAAAACATGGCCTGGCATTCTATTAACAAGTGTAATTACAGGGCAGATCAAAAATAGCAGAGTAGATAAGCACTGTACCCGCGTCCTTCTGTGAATACATTAACATTACAACTATATTATAAAACAATAAACCTGGAGAACTTTCTGAAGTCTAGCTGAACAGAAGTCCAATAGCTAAAAATATAAAGAAGAAGCCACATTGAGACTGGTAAGAGGGACAGAGACGTGGAACAGGCCAGCCAAACCTCTGTGTCATGGCTGAGAATCAGGAGGGTTACCTCAGTCACAGAGCTTGCCCCTGGAGGAGTGAAAGACCCCAGTCTGGAGTACTGGTGCCCAAAAGAGGAGCCCCCACAATATTTGGCTGTAAAAAACAGTGGGGATTCTGACCATCCATCCCGGTGGGACAGAAGCCTGCAGGAAACATACATGTCCTCTTAAAGGGACTGTGCACAGACTCATTTACTCACAGACACTCACCCTGTGCTGCGGTAGAGGGATGGTAACTTGGGGTAGTATTAGAGGCATACAGGGGAAGACAAGGCATGTGGCTTTGAGGCAAGGGCTAGAAGACAGTCACCATTTTCCGTGTTGGGTTCTTCTCCTGTTCAGCCAGTAGGCAGATGCTTTCTTGTGTTGAACTCTCCCTCAGAGGCCAAATCTGAATCTGATTGGTCTGCTGAGCTCCACTAGGTCCCTGCCCCACTCAACTTCCCCAACACTGGAGGCACTTTCTCCACAAGCAGCCAGACCTGTCTGCATTGCACCCTTTCTTATAAAACTATTAGAGTCTGCAGGCCCCAAGTGGGTCATAATTGTCTTCAATGCACTCTGAAAATTTTGCTGAGTAGCTCCAGGGTCAGCACTGGCACTAAACCAGAATCTAACTGGTGAACACAACCCTACCCACCTCTAGTGACTCCCTGAAACTCTGAGTCACCCAATTTGCATACCACACCAGGCTTTATCAGTGGCTAAACCTTGAAGGAACTGGCAAGTGGTAACAGGCCTCAGAATGTCCTGGCTTTCTGTGGAGATATCGCATGCCTGGTCTGGTGGCAACCATCTTTGTGGACTCTCCCACACAACCCCAGGTTGTTCACAGGCAGCGAACAACCACGGATTATTTTGTAACTCCTATCAGGCAGTCCCTGACTGGCCACAAGCAGTGAGTGACCCAAGCCTGTACCGGAGCCCCTCCCAAGAGGCCCCAGAGCCAACATACTTAGAGGTGGGTGTCAGATCACAATAGAGTACCACCCAATTAGCCCCACAAGCAGCACATACAAAAGGCAGTCTCAACAGTCACCTGAGCCAGCTGGGGAAAATCCCAGTTTAGTTGGGCTAAACTGACAATCAAACAGCCTGAGAACCAATCCCACCCACTGATGTGCCAAAAACAATCAACTACAATAATCCACACACAATCTACAAAAGCAACACTCCTGGATCACCTGGAGCAAGTGACCAGTGAGAGTGTGCCAGGACCCCACAGGGCACTCACTATATAAGGCCACCTGGCCAAGACTGAGAGACATAGCAGATCTACCTAATACATAGAAACAAATGCAGAGAGGTAGCCAAAATGAGGAAGCAAAGAAATATGTCCCAAATGAAAGAACAGGAGAAAATTCTAAAAAAAAAGAACTAAATGAAATAAAGGAAAATAACATACCAAATACAGAGTTTAAAACAATGGTTATAAGGATACTCAAGGAACTTAGTGAGAACTTCAACAAAGGGATAGCAAGCATAAAAGAGAACATAAAAGCAATAAAAAAGAACCATTTGGACGTGAAGAATACAATAACTAAAATGAAAAATGCACTAAAATGAATCACCAGCAGACTAGATAAAGCAGAGGATCGAATCAGCAATTTGGAAAACAAGGTAGCAGAAATCACCCAATCAGAACAGCAAAAAGAAAAAAAGAATAAAAAAAATGAGGATAGTTTACAAGATCTCTGGGACAACATCAAGCATAACAACATTTGCCTCATAGGAGTACCAGAAGAAGAGAGAAAGCAAGGGTTTGAGAATGTATCTGAAGAAATAATGACTGAAAACCTTTCTAACCTGGTGAAGGAAATAGACATACAAGCCCAGAAAGTGCAGAGAAGTCCCAAACAAGATGAACCCAAAAAGACCCGCACCAACACACATTAAAATTAAAATGGCAAAAGTTAAAGATAAAGAGAGAATCCTAAAAGCAGCAAGAGAGAAGTAACTAGTAACTTATAAAGGAGATCCCATGAGATTGTCAGCTGTTTTCTCAACAGAAACTTTGCAGACCAGAAGGGATTGACAAAATATTCAATGTGAGGGAAAGCAATGATGTACAACCAAAGATACTCTGCCCAGCAAGGCTATCATTTAAAATCGAAGGACAGGTAAAGAGCTTCCCAGACAAGAAAAATCTAAAGGAGTTCATCACTACCAAACCAGTATTACAATAAATCTTACAGGGACTTCTACTAGACAGAAGAAAAAAAAAATCAAAATTATGAATAATAAAATGGCAATAGCTCCATATCTATCAACAACTGCTTTCACTGTAAATGGATTAAGTGCTCCAATCAAAAGACATAAGAGGGCTGAATGGATAAGAAAACAAAACTCTTACATATGCTGCCTACAGGAGACATACTTCAGATTAAAAGACACACACAGACTAAAAGTAAAGGGATGGAAAAATATATTTCATGAAAATAGAAATAAAAACAAAAAACAAAACAAGCTTATACTAGACAAAACACTTTAAAACAAAGGCTATAACAAGAGGCAAAGAAGGACCCAGTAATCCCACTTCTGGGTATTTATCTGAAAAAAACTAAAAATGCTAATTCAAGAGGATGTGTGCATCCATATGTTGATTGCAGCATTGTTTAAAATGGCCAAGATATTGAGGCAGCCTCAGTGTCTGTCAATGGGAGAATGGATAAAGAGGAGATGAAACATGTATATAATGGAATATTGTTCGGCCATGGAAGGGAATGGGTTCTTGCCATCTGCAGCAGCATGGATGGACATGGGGGGAGGGGGTATTGTGCTGAATGGAGTACGTCAGACAAAGAAAGACAGATGCTTATATGTGGAATCTAAAGAACAAAATAAACAAACAAACAAAACTGAAACAAACTCATAGGTACAAAGAACATTTTGATGGTTGCCAGGTGGGAGGGGTGTTTGGGGGTGGGTATAAAAGGGGAAGAGATTGAGAAGTACAAATTCTTTGTTACACAGTAGTCATGGGGATGCAGGGTGTAGCATAAGGCGTATAGTCAATAATATTGTAAGAACTATGTATGGTGTCAGATGGTTACTAGATTTGTTGGGCTGATAGATGGGAGGTGATGGGGGCAGGGTGGAAAAAATGAAGGGATTAAGAAATACAAATTGGTAGTTACAAAATAGTCATGGGGATGTAAACTAAGATAGAGAATATAGTCAATAATATTGTAATAACTATGTATAGTGCCAGGTAAGTAGGTACTAGGCTAGTCAAGGGATCAGTTCTTAAATTATATAAATATTTAACCACTATTAGGCTCTACACCTGAAATTAATATAAAATAAATAAAAATAATATTGAATGTCAACTGTAATTGAAAAATTTAAAAAGGAAGGAAAAACTGAAGGGGAATAATAGGTCCAAATTTCCAGGTATAAAACAAATAAGTCATGGGGATGTAATGTACAGCATAGGGAATATAGTCAATAATATTGCGATAGTGTGGTACAGTGTCAGATGGTCGCTGGACTTATCATGGTGATCTCTTCTTTAGTTATATAAATGTTGAATAACTATATTGTACCCTGAAACTAATATAATATTGTATGCTAACTATATTTTTTAATAAAAATCTTTAAAAAGAATAAGCGTAATTACAGATCAATGATAATCTATTTACCTACTAATAATCTGACATTGATATAAGATCTAAAAAATGCTTCCAAATTATCAAAAATATTTCATCCAATGTAAGATGCTATCTTGTGTGAGACTCATTCAATGTTTTAAATGAAATTTTAATACGAACAAAATGTAAGAACTAAATATAAAAATAAAAAGAAGAATATGTAGAAAAATATGAACAGAAGAATACATAGAAGAATATTTGCACTTTTTTTGGCCAAGGAATGTAGAAACTTAGAAGGACACAGTTATATTTAACTGCATTCAAATACACATTGTATATATATGGTTCTATAGTCCCTAAAAAATACTATATGTATTACTGTTTTAGTTAGGTTGGGCTATACCGCGATGACCACGTATTAACCCTCAAATCTCAGAAGTATGACCCAATAAATGTTTCCCTCTTGCTCACATCCCAGTCTGAAGCCCTTTGGGAAAGTTTTTCCATCTTAGAGCTGAACTCCCAAGCCTCCCAGGCCACTGCAGCAGGGAAGAGAGGGAGGAGGCAGACTGAGATAGCTGGTTGCCTTGGCCCAAAGCTATCCCTTTTCCTTCTACCCACAATCCATAGGTGAAGTGAACGGCAAACTGAACTGCAAGGGAAGCTGGGGGCTATAGAGACTCACAATGGATCCTTCAGTCACTGTCTCTGGCATGTGAGTGGCGAATCAAAAGGCTCCTTGGACATAAATCCTTCAAACTACCCTGCGTGTTTTCATTAGAAGCAAACGTCAGATGAAGAAGTCAACTGACACTGTAATTGACATCTGTGCTTCCACATTTGCCCAAGGAGACATATCTTTTGGAAGATATTAGTAAGCAGCACCTTCTTCTAGCTTAATATTTTATAATGGCATACTCCTCTGTGAAATATTAAATATCATTAATTTAAAATAATCTCATTGGCTGTAACAATTGTTTTTAAATACTAGAGACAAAGTATTTAGACCTGTATAGTAACAGCTATTCGCAAGTTCCCTTTAGACTGGAAACGTTAAAGATTTAGAGGGGCAGCACACCAAAAAAGGGTGAGTGAGATGAGACAAAGCGGCTGCATCCCACTAACCCATGGAGTGAGTGTCATTTGTGTTTCCCGGGTGTGAGTGGTGTGATGTAGGGTCATTCAAAAAGACAAAGGCAAATGTCTCCCTGAAGTTGTGGGACACAGCAGCATCAAATGGAAAGCTAGGAAAATATTCATTTTAATTTTTATTGGAAAGCATCTGCCTTAGGAAACATCATTAAGGACGCTGAAGAAGAGAGCAAATATGAAGTAAAATTAGAGAGAATGTTGTCTAAAGCCTTCTGTTGAAGATCAGGTGAAAAAGAACTAATAAAATAATTCAGCTGCTGGGCTGATAATGTGAGTAAACATAGAAACAAATGAAAAAACAAACACAGGCACCAGTATTTTGGAACAAGGCCAAGAAAATGGATATTCAAACAGCAGAGAACTATTAGAATTCCCAAGGCTTCCCCCAAAGAAGCTCCCTAACTCCTAGATTTTTCCCATTACTTGTCACTACTCTGTCTTCAATCTGCTTATAAAGTAATGTTACTAATTTTTACAAACATGCCAAAATGTATGCATCCAAATAAATGTTTCAGCTAAAGTAGTCACCTTTAGAGGCTGTGGGCTAATTTGATTGATGTTATCATTATCCAAATATTTCCGGAAACGCCTGTTTTGAAATTACCTTCAAAGTCAGCATTACATTCTTTTGAATGGTGACAAATCGGTGCTCCAAAAGGAAAAATCTGATTTAAAGCCAAATGTCATTTGAAGTTAGGTTTACTGCATAGGCAAATTATTGTGCTGGTTAATATCACTATAAATTTTTAAAAATATATAAGGACATATAACTTTAATATGATTTTACTGTACCCTACTCAAGTTCTGAAAGATACTTTGCTAAAATGTTTTGAGCAAAGACATCTAGCGTTAATGTTATTAGTAGAAATTATTGAACAAAAGTCTACTATGTTTACTTAAACAATCCACACTCCCAGAAGCTTTGTACAGGGCCTACTTCACTATTGTTAGACAGTCTTACCATTCTTATGTGTGCGTGCTTATGTGATGGGAACAAATTTTTATCTAATTTTTGTATATTTTGTATTTCCCTGATTCACTAGTGAGGAATAAAATATCCATTTTCTTTATTTTATTTATATCTCACTTTTTTCTTAGTAGCATTTGTATATCAGAAATAGTAATTTGTTATCTGTCTTCTGACGGTATTCTAATTGATTGCATATATTTCCCAATTGTTTTGTATAAGGTATATATTAAATACATACAAATACATATACATATATGAATACATAGACACACACAAATACATATACCAAAGGTGCCAAAAAATGTATACAAGTGGACACTTTGGTCAATGTTGTTTAAGCAGTAGTTGGCCATACATAATCAGAAGTGTCTGGATGCTGATGGCAATAACTTTGAGCACCTCTTGTACTTGCAGAAGTCAATCATGACTTGTATTCATTTTTTGTTATCAATATATATTGAGTATTACAATTTTAACACAGTTTTCCTTTCTTAAAAGTGTATACATTTTTTGGCACCCTGTGCATATTCTATATATAGAGAGAGATAGGTTAAATATAACTTTTTTTTTTTTCTCTAAGTTTCCTACCTACTATTTAAGGTCTTTCCCTTGACCAAAATTTTGCAAATATTCTTCTATATATTCTTCTACTTTTATTTTCATATGTAGTTTTTATATTTTGTTCATATTAAAATGTTCCTTTGAAGGTAATTTTAAAGTGGAAACTTTAGAAGACAATCATCGTTTCAAGTTCCAGTAGTTTCTACCACATCTTTATATCACTCTTTTCTAACCATAATATATATGCTAAGTGTTCCCATTAATATATTTGAAAATAATAAACCAGTCTGTTTTATAATAATCTATAGAAATTTTTCTTGGCTTTCTTCTAATTAATTAAAATAAATCTAACTCAACAAGCACTTAATGTCTATTGTTGTCTTCTGTGTGTCAAGTATTTGGGGAAACAAATAGTTATTTATGTGACGTGGTTATTTCCTATAGGGCACTTGCAAACTTGTTAGATGAGATGTTACTCCTAAAACAAAAACTCTACAGAGTCTACAGAGTTACACTTTACATAAAGGGACAATTTTTCGTACACTAATTATCATTTAAGATTCGGTGGTGGGAAGGGAAATGGCAAGAGAATGTTGTATACGGCAGGCTATCTTCCGGTGGGAAAAAAATAAAATAAAATCTAACTTTCACTTTTTTCTTTTTCGTTTATAGAGGTTAAAGGTAGGAAATAGTCAAGAAAGAAATCAGTTTCCTAAAGTTTTTAGAACAAAAACCCTTAGGGGATTGGATTTTTTCTTTTGTTAAAACAACAACTGCAAATGGATATTTATACAGAGAGTTAGGTCAAATCTAACAACTTAAGAGTTTATTTTTAGATATCTGCTTGGCCAAGGGGGGAATATGGTAAATTAACCTTATGTTCTTAAATGGACATGCAGTTGAACTCAAAATATTTCAAAAATCTCACAGGAGGCACTGAAGAACATCAGCTTTCTTGGGCATTATTAGAAACCCTCAAACAATGACAACATCACTACTGGTTTCTTTCCTTCCTTCGCCCCCCCCTTTCTTTTAGTACTCAAGATCTCTACAGTTTTAAGATGCCAAAACAAGAAGAATAAAGATTATGTAAACATAGAGATATAAATAGAAAGTCCAGTAACTTGGGCTGACCATGTAGCAGAGCTGTGCTCTCCAATATTGGAAGCCACCAGCCTATTGAGCACTTCAGAGGGGTGGAGTCCTAATTGAGACATGGAAAAGTATTAAATACACACTGGATTTCAAAAATGAAGTATTAAAAAAGAATATAAAATATCTATTCAAATTTTTATATCAATTACATGGTGAAATGGAAATATTTTAGACATAATTCATTAAGTAAAATATATGATGAAAACTAATTGCACCTGTTTTTCTTTCCTTTTTAAAATGTGACTACAAAAAATATTTTAATTGCAAATGTGACTCCCAAAGTCTTTCTACTGTACAGCATTACAGTAGAGCAGCGGAATTAAGAGCTGGGCTTTGAAATAAAGCTACCTGGATTTAAACCAGACTACTGATGTACCAGCCATGTGACCTTGGGCAAGGAATCCAGGCAATCTGTGCTTCAAGTTTCCCTACATATAAATTGTGAATGATACAATATCCCCTATATCATAGGGCTGTGTGAGTATTAAGTGTGCAGAGCTGGGTACACAACAAGGGTTCACTAAAGTGTCCATCGGATACCCTACAAAATCTTTACAACATTATTGATTACATTCCACAAATTAATTTTCATAACCCCGTGGCAATCTTGTGGTTACTGACTGCTTTCTTTCTTTCTTTTTTTTCAATTTATTGGGATGACAATTGTTAGTGAAATTACATAGATTTCAGGTGTACAATTCTGTATTACATCATCTATAAATCCCATTGTGTGTTCACCACCCAGAGTCAGTTCTCCTTCCATCACCGTATATTTGACTGACTGCTTTCTAATCCCCTCACCTTCCCACTTATCCCCACCCCACCCCCAATCTAACAACCCTCAGCTTTTCCTCTATGTCTCTGAAACTGTTTCTGATTAGTTCATTCACTTATTCTTCAGGGATGATGTAAATGCCTGATCACTGCACTGTACACCTGAAGCTGAACAATAATGAATGCCAACCACAAGTTTATATGTATGTGTGTATGTGTGTGTGTGTGTATACTTACAAGAAGTGGAGTACAGCATTAGGAATAAAGACAGTGGAAATGTAATGGTTCTGTGCGATGTCAGAGGGATAGTGGATGGGGGGACGGGGGTTGACACAGTGTGAAGGATATAAATGATAAACGTCTAAGTATTACTTTGTCTTGTGCACCTGAAACTAATAAAAAGTTCACTAAAGGTTTGTTCTAACATTCTTACTTCAGAATTCCGAAGAGTGAGAGACATTTTTCTGGATGAAGAAGCTTTCAAAATAAATTTCAAAGTTAAAATCAGGAATTTGCTGAAATAATGTTTTGTTTATGCCTCTTCCCCACTCTAGTGCAGCCAATACATTACATTGAGCAGAAATTAAACTATCCCTCTAACAAGGAATATTTTCAAGATTTGTAGATTCCCTCTAGGTATTTTTCTCTCTCCTTAGCTGGGCCCAATTCTCTGACAAGGCCAATGTAATTAGACAAAACTGCAGATGTTTCTCATCTCATAGAGAATAAATGGATTTGATATAGAGATCTGACTTTAAAAAAATTAAGATTATATATCTGATAAGCCTGAAGTCATGGGAGCTATCCTAATAATAATAATAATAATAATAACCTGTTGAATTTTTGCTGCTTCTTAAGCATTATCCCTGAGAGCTTTACATGTTTATCTCATTTACATTTACACAACAGTTCGTTGAAGTAGGTATTATTATTTTCTCCATTTTATGGTGACATGGTAGCTCAAATAGGTTAACTAATCGCCCGAAGTCATGTAGTCAGTGGCAGGCAAGGCCTGATTCTAACCCGTCTGTGGACATACATTGTTAGGGATCTTATTAGTTCTCAGACAACTGTCAATAGGTCAGCATAGCACAGATCACAGTCCTGCAGAGAAAAAGGAATGCTCTCATTTTATAGCAAGGATATCACATTAGTGAAAAAGAGATAGTTGTTAGGATCATCACACTGTTTCTGCTTGAGCATGACTTTAGAAATTAAGTTGTTTTCATAACTTCTTGTAGTTCACTCGGTGTGAGGTTTTCGAAGTAAATAAAAGCCCACATTTCGTTTATCTCTGCTGTCACGTGACATAACACAATACTGAGCACATGATGAGTGCCTATTTAATGATTGTTGAATGAATAAGTGTATAAGTATGTACCTGTAGCCTTTCTCAACCAGGGCTTGTAATCTCAACCACAGAACTCAAAAATGTTTTGAGTGATTATTTACTCAATTCTCCCAAGTATGTACATAGCAAATACCATTCTACATCAACAGGAAAGAAGTTGATTCATTACATACAATGGATGGCTTAGGACATTAGGGGTGAATTCCCTTGTGGAATCCCATACAGAACAGTTCATGCCTAGATTACTTCACAGTCTTTGAGGACTACCTTGATTTTAGTCAGGGGTGACAAACTACAGGCTGGGACAAGTGTGACTCATAACCTGTTTTTATGATGCCTCTGAACTAAGAATGTTCTTTTTCATTTTTAAAGGTTTACTAACAAACAAAACAAACAAACAAAGAAAAACAGAATATGCAACAGTCCACATGTTGCCTGTAATGCTTACAATATTTACTATATGACTGCAAAACAATTTTGACGTCTGCTTTAGGTCTAAATGGCTATATGTCCAAGTGGAGCAAGATTAACTTACCTGATTGATTATATTTAAGAAGGCCTCTGTGATCCATGGCTCTCAAATTCTTCCCTACCAAACTATCTTCAGCTATAAAATTCTTATCTGATTTCATTTGTACATGGATATCAAACAACAGTCTTACCCCTCCCTGAAAGCCTCTGTGAAAATGCACACACTTTCCACAGCATGGCATACAAGGCAATGTCTTGGACTGACAGTGACTCGGGTGCCAATCTCAGCTTTCATTAGCTGCTGCTTATTAGGTGATAAAGTTGAGTATGCAGAGTTCATTTCCTCATTGAATAGTCATACATACAGTACACCCCTATCAACAGTGCTTCTTAGTGTACAGCATCCGTATTGGTTATCTGCTATGTAACAAATGACCCCAAAAGGTAGTAGTGATTTTTTAAAAAACTACTTTTATTATTTTATAATGTTGTGGCTCAGGAATGTTGGCATGGCCTAGCTGAAATCTCCAGCTCAGGGTCTCTCACAATGTATAATCGAGGTGTCAGCTGCGTCTGCAGTCTCTCGAGATGTCAGCTGAATTTACAACCGGGTTAAGATCTGATTCTAAGCTCACTCACTTATTGTTGGTAGGATTCAGACTTTTGCAACTATTGGTTAGCGGCTGCCATCAGTTCCCTGCCATGGGGCCTTCTTTCCATGGAAAAGCTCACAACGCAGCTGCTGGCTTCATCAAAATGAACAAGCAAGAGTGCCAGCAAGACAGGGGTCACAGTCTTTGTAAATTAATTTCAGAAGTAATATCCCATCATCTTTTTTTGTATTCTATTCATTAGAATCAAATCATTAAATCCAGCTCACACTCAAGGTGAAGAAATCATACAAAGACATGAATTTCAGGAGGGGGTGATCATTGGAGTCTGTCTCAGAAGGCTGCCTTCTACACCATAATTGTCATGAGACAGCGAGTCCATAGGATGGAATAAGATTGTCATAGTTGGACTGGAGAAAACGCGAAACCCAGTGAAATATATCAGTATCTCTAGGAGAGTATGTGATGAGCAGTACAGCTTTGGAATAAAAGAGAAGTGAACACACTCTCTTGTGTGACTTGCAAGCTACCTTTGGACAAGTTACTTTATATTCTATGAGTCTCTGTTTCTTAAACTATAGAATGGAGATAACAATACCTACCTTGCAGCGTACATATAAAGATTAAATTAGATAATATGTAGAAAGCAGCTAGCACAACACTTACCACATGGCATATGGTCAATAACAATAGTTATTATTATTTTTCCTCTTACCTGCATACTAGTGTATCAAACTAGCAGTCAGTATATTTCAAATCATGAAGATCTGTGCTAAGAAAATGAAATCCAGGAATGATGCTTCAGAGAAAACAGAGTTGCAATAACAATAATATATTAGTTTGACACTTTGCACTTGAAAACAAAGTGTTTTCATATGCTTTATTTTACTTGATTCTCACAAACTCTGTGAAGACAGTTTTAAGGCTTATCTAGACTCATATTTGTCAACTGGGAAAACTGAGAAACAGAAAAGTTAAATGCCTTACCTAGGATTGCACAATAAATCAGCATATCAGTAAAGGACCTCTGAAAAGATGAGGAAGGAGTCGAGATATCTGGTGGTGTCAGGACCAATAACATGCTAAAGTCAGAGGTAGGAGTGAGGCACAGGCCACATGGTCAGGAATCCAAAGGGTCCCACACTCCAAAGGATGGAGCAAATCAGTCAGCAACCGGGAAACAAGTGACGGGTCTCGCCCAAACTAGAGCTCAGAGCAAATCCGTAACAGAAAAAAAAAAATAATAATGTAGTCATAAAATCGCCATGTTTGAATGCAGAAGATCAAAGCAAGGGAAGTGAAATGGTCAGGGGCCTAAAAAAAAGGAACAAAGGGGACCTCCCAGCAGAGGGAACATTCAGAGAGCTTTGAGAGCCAAGCAGTGATTAGGAGGGAGCTGGAACAGAGCATCTGCTCACTTGGTGGGGGTGGGGGACACTAATATAGACAGAGGGGCTTTCATAGGTTAATTGGTTCAGAGAGGTTATGCTGTTAAATTTAAGGAGCTAAGGGGTGGGACTCTTTTCTGACAGTAACCTAGTTCCAATGAGGACTAATTTTAAGTAGGGGAAGGACATGATCAGATTTGTATTTTAGAAAAATCACTTGGAGTCAGAGAAAAGGATAGAATAATGGGGGAAAGATTTCAAACAAAATGATTTATTCCCAGAGAAAGTTCTGAGGAGACAGTACCTAATCAAAACAACCTAATTTTATGTACATTTTTCCACTACATACTTTATACCTACTTCCATTTTTAACCCATTGTTAGTGATTCTCATTAGAGACACATCTATTTTCGACTGGTAACTACTTTAATTGGTACCCTGGATTATGAATTATCTTCAGAATGTGAGATATTGTGATTAACGTCACTTTATTCACTAGCTTCCTAAAGACACACCGAGCTGGGGTTGATAGCCACTGTGTTTTTCTGTCATTCATAGTTGAGTTTATATTCTATTTTAGAAATGATAACTAAAAAACAGTTTGTTTTTAGGGAAATGAATGAGCCGTAATTTTTTTTTCTTTCATTTTCTTTTTTTTCTTTTATCATTTGTTAGTGGCATGTGCCAGTCTACTTGGCAGTGCATGATAATAAATATATTTCTTTCTTTACAAAACATTTGGTAACACTGTTGCCTATGATAACATGGAAGGCTGAAAATGTAGCTCTAGAGGATAAATATTAGAAAATAATATTAGTGGCATGTGTTGGTTACTACTAGTTGGCTTTATTTTACAAGGCACCATAGAAACAGATGACCTGAGAAACAATCAAGTGGTTTGCAAAAAAAAAAAAAAAAAAAAAAAAAAAAAAAGGACAAAGTGTCCAGAAATTTGAGGACCTTCAGGGTTAGAAGAGGCAAATTCCTCTCTTCACCAGGTAAAAGACTTAGGGCTTTGATGCACAAAGACCTATTATGCCGTGTGACAAGAGTCATATTAAGGACATTATGGGCTGAATTGTGTCCCTCCCAAATTCATATGTTGAAGTTCTAATCCCCAGTACTTCAGAAGTAACCCTATTTTGAAAAAGGGCATTTAAAAAGGTAAGTAGATTAAAATGAGAACATTAAGGTGGTGCCCTAATTAAAAAAAACAAAACTAGTGTCCTTAGAAGAAACAGAGCCACACCCAGGATGTGAGCACACAGAGAAAAGGTCATATGAGGATATAGCGAGAAGGACATTGCCTGTCAGCCAAGAAGACATGCCTCAGTAGAAACCAAACCTGCTGGCACCTTGATCTTGGACTTCCAGCTTTCAGAACTTTGAGAAAATAAAGATGTGTTGTTTAACGGTCGCTTAAACAACAGAGGTGCGATGTTATGGCAGCCCTATAAAACTAATACAAAGCAAAAGGCCATGACACTGCTGAATGAAATAAGGTATTTCAGCAAAAACCAGTAAGTGTTTGCACTTGGACCAGCTATTATAGAGCTCAAAGTCCTAAAAAGTAAGAGAAAGAGAGAGGCACGGGATTAAGAAAGCAAAGAAATATGCCAAATCTAAGAAATAAGTCAAGTAAAAATCGGTGGGTGTCTGTGGACACATGTAGTTGTTTGGAATCCAGTAGATTAGAAGCTGCATTCGTCAATTTGACAGAAAGCAGATGACACACACAAAGTTGTAACTGAAGGGAATTTGATAAAGAGGCAGTCTATAGTACCATGCCAGGGTTGAGGAATCAATTAGGGAGGATAAGGTAAGTACTCAGGGACTAGCAACCACAGGAAACCTCTACCACCCGTAGGCTTGAAGGACAGAAAAACACAGTGTGACAGGATCCCTGCGAGGTCCAGAGCTATGAAAGAAAGGGTTCAAGATGGGACCTGGGGCAACAGAGGAAGACAGCCACTGCAAGGTTTGCAGTAAGGGCAGCGAAGGGAGCTTCAGCATAGGGATAAACACCCCAACCTCTCTCTCTTCAATTCTGCCCTCCAAATTCCTACCTATTTGCTAAATGTTTATGTCTTCCCCCAGATTCATATGTTGAAATCCTGACCCCCACAGGTGATGATCTCAGTAGATGGGGTCTTGGGAAGTGCTTAAGTCCTAAGGGTAGAACTCTCATGAATGAGATTAGTGCCTTATAAATGAGGCTTTACAGAGCTCCCTAACCCCTTCTGCCACGTGAGGATACAATAAGAAGTCTGTGACCCAGAAGAGGGCTTTCCCACAATCATGCTGGGACCCTGATCTCAGACTTCCATTCTCCAGTACTGTAATAAACACAGGAGTAATAAATTCCTGTGTTTCTAAACTGCTCAATCTGTGGTATTTTGTTATAGCAGCATGAACAGACTAATACACTGTGCTTTCCATTCACCCAATCAGCAAAAAGTCCAGAGCGTAAGGGAATTTAGATAATGCATTCCAAAGAAGTCATCTCCTGAAGCACAGAATAAGGCAGAAAAAGGAGGCTAGTCAATAGGGGAAAAGGAGAATAACCAACACAGAAACTTACTAAACCTTTAAGAAAGACGTATTGCCAAAGAAAGAACAGCTCCGAATGAAGAAGTGAATGTTTGAGATTTAAAATGATGTCGGAGCCCCCAATCTTTTGGTTAGATGTAGGAAAGCTGTTCAGCACTTCCTACTTGAAGAATTTGAGCTAATCAAGCACTATTTCCATCACTTTTGCCCAGCAGGTTCTTCCAGTTTCTATGGATCAGTGATTACCTTGTGTCTCCTTCTCGTCTCCTTTCTGATGGCCAGTGGCAGTGTTAGTGCTGTTCTGGTTCTCTTTACACTTCTCCACCCAATTAAATTTAAACGGTGACACAACTTGCTCTGATCAATGAAATGGGAGTAAGGTGATGATATGTATCACTTCTGGGTGGAAGCCTAAAGAACTGGGTTGTAATTCATTACACCCTTTCTTTTCCTTTCCTTTTGGTACAGCCAACAGCACATTCAAGATGGTTCTTCCTCCAGCAGGTTTGGTCGCTGAGGCCCCACAAAAAGCAGAAGAAATGAATGTGTGTATCATGAGCAAGACATTAATTTCAATTGTTTTAAGTCTAAGAGATTTGGGGGTTGTCTGTTTGTACCCCACCCTAACCCAGCCAATCCTGACTGATAAGTGTAGACAGTGAATTAACAGCTGCAGTTTAGACTACGTAATATTAGTAATGGTAAATGCTAAGGTGGAAACAATAACTTCAGAATCTTTATTATTAATATGCCCATTGTAATCCTATAGGGCCATGTTAATTGTGAAACTGATGGAATTTGATTCAGCTATCCTTATCCCCCATTCTCCACATACCCAATGAAAAATGTCTCTGTCCTATGCTTCCTCAGAGCTTCAGCTTAGTGGTTGCCTATAATCTAAATGGAATTGAACAGTAATGGCTAATGACAAGTGTTTGTCTCTCCTTTCACCAGGATTCAGTGGGGTCCTCCATTGTGTCAGCACATTTCTAGGCCTCAGGTACAATTACAATGAACAAGAAAGACAAGGCCCCTGCTTACAGAAGCCTGCCTTCTAGCAGCAGACAACTGGCAGAGAAATGAGTGGCTCAAACACTTCAGTGGTGAGGTTAGAGAAGTCTTCTTCAAAGAGGGGATATTGAAAGTAAAAGCTGAATGACAAGGAGCCAGCCATGTGAAGACAAAGAAAAAGAAAATTTTAAAAAGGAAGAGCAATTCGGGCAGAGGCCCCACAGCAGAAATGAACTTGGAGTATTTGAAGAACAGTCAAAAGACCACAGGGACAGGTCATAGGATAAGCCTTTCACGGAATAGGCAGATTCAGGTCATATATGGCTTCATAAGTCAGGGTAAGAGTTTGGGATTTATTCTAAAACCAATGAGAAGCCATTAGAGGATTTTAATCAGAGTGATGCACTCTTACAAAATTGCAGAAAGCTTACTCTAACTGATGCATGGAGAATGAATTAAAAAGAGACAAGTATGGAAGCAGCTGGATGAATTAGGAGGGCACTGCAGCTGCCCAGGTGAGAGATAATGGAGAGAAGGCAGACTCAAGATGTTTTAATGTGAATTTGACATTTCTTAATGCTAAATTGAAGGAAGGGATGAGAGAATGATGAACAACTCCAAGAGCTTGGCTTCAGCAACTGCATGGAGCTTGGAGCCATTTAAATATGCTGGGCTAGATGTCACTTAAGGTGCTTTGATAGCATTTGTGCTTAATTGTGGCCTTTAATGCCTTAACCCAGGACTGCGAGTACTTGGAGAATTCCAGAACTAGTAGGTGAAATATTTTTGAGACGCTGTGGGGACAATGCCACCTTCTTTGGAAAAAAAAAAAAAAAAAAAAAACACGGAGGAAGGAAGGAAAGAAGGAAGAAACAAAAGAGGGAGGAAAGATGGAGGAAGGAAGAAGTAAAGAAGGAAGGAAGATGGGCTGATTTTCCTAAATTTGGCAATGAAAGGAGGATCTCTTCATGGCATGAGGTGATCCGACCTTGAAACTTTAGTCTTCCCACTAGAATCACCCCTCCCCTTGGTGAAATCTTACCATTTCACTCAAAGGATAAGAAGGTAGGGGAAATCCCTATTTTCCTTTACTATTATATCCAAACTGTTAGAAATTATTAAATAAGAGAATTTAGGTGAGACAAGCAAACTTTAATACTTCACGAAGCGGAGAGGCATGTCTCCTCTCAGAGAACGGCAAAATGGGTTGGAAGGCAGGAAGCTTTTATAGGAGAAATAATAAAGAACAAAAAAGAGAAAAAAAATACAAAATATCTGATTGGCGAGGCCACACAGTCAGCCCTGTTTGGGGTGGGAAGGAACAAAGAAATAAGTACGTATAGAGCCCAGAGTTGGCGTGGCATTTGGAGGATTGGCTCACTGGATAGACTGCATTTCTGCTCAGAGTGTTTACAAAGACACCAAAGTTATCTAAGTTTCAGTTTGCTGATGCTTGCAGATGGGACACCCCTGGGAGAAGCAACTCCATCTTGGACCTAGAGTTATTTCAGCCAAACATAGCCGCAGGACCCTTCCTTGGAGCATCTCTTTAACAGAGTGAATATTTAAACGTGACTTTACTGAAGGAAATAGGTGGAGGGCATGGCATGAAACTCAATTTTCCAGTTTAGCAAGACATAGTTTATCTTCTTCAACTTGTTGTCCACTATAGAGATCCCTTTTGAATTCCTAGTCTGTCCTCAGGAGGCAGGGATAGTGGGGAGAGTGGGAGTCGCTATTATCTTAACACACCCAGTACCCAAATACCCACTTAAAGACCTCTACTCTCATCTAGTCTGCTGCCCAAATTTCCCCTTTTCTTGTGCAGAAGCTCTTTTTTCCTGGATGATTAATGGTGGGGATGACCCTCTCCTATCCAGAGGACTATGCTATCTGTCACTTTAAGCTCCAAAGAGTTCTACACAGGCTATACATATACACAAGCTGGGGCAGGAAGGGGTGGGGTCCTTCCCTCACTTTAGCCTTTTGGCATCTCACATCATCTATGTGAAAGACTCTCTCTGTAGACACTTACTATAGTGGTTAAGAGTTCAGACTCTGGGAAGAGACTACAGTTTTCACATGTTAGCCCTGCTGCTCAGTAAATGAGTGAACTTCAGCGTTTACTTCACCTTTGAGTCTCAATTCTTCATGGGAAGATCAAGAATAATAACTATCAATCTCGCAGGTTTGTTGTGAGGACTAACTGAGATAATATGTGTAAAATACCCCAGTGACTGGTAGTAAATTCTCAATACGTTAGCTATTTCTATTATTTTTGTTGTTGTTTTTGTTATCATTATTAGCCCAGTTCCTTTTGAAACCTAAGCATGCTATAGTGTTGACAGTTTTTTTATCGTGCTCACCCAGAAATAAAGTGCTGTAGAACAATTTCTGGGGAGTGTGCATAGACAAAGTAAATAAGCATCTTTTTCTATTTTCTCCGTCAATCTAAAAATATTTAGCTTTCTTGCATACTAAAAATAAATATTAAATCTATGATTTCTAAAACCATGCATTTTTTTCAACCTTTTTTCACGAGCTATATTTGACATGCAACATTGTGTAAGTTTAAGGTGTACAACATATTGACCTGGTACATGTATGTTGCAATATGTTGCTATCGTAGCATTAGCTACCACTTCTATCGTGCCACATAATTATTATTTCTTCTAGTGTTGGGAAAAGTTAAGATCTGGTTTAATGTTTATAACACAGTTGTGTTGTCTATAATCACTGCCCTGTGTATGAGGTCACCAGGAGTTCTTTATCTACTAGTTGCTAGTGTGTACCCTTAAACAATCTCTCTCCCGTCCCCCCACCTCCCATCCCCTGGTAACCACAATTTTATTGTCTATAAAGCAATGCACATTAAATGTTTAAGGTACCACTTGATATTAATTCTATTGTTTCTTGATATAAAATGTCTCAAATGCTCAGCTAATGCCATGCCTTCACTTTCATTATAACTAAGAGTTGCCTTTTTCATAGTTGACACCATATACTATCAAATAAGTGCTTTTCTGCTCTGAGTTCACTGTAGAGTAGCTGTTTGCCGATTGCTGTTAATAACAGAGCAGTTTAGATCTGGACCTATGTTTCAGGAACAAGGTTGAGAACTAAAAGGCAGAAGATGAGCCATAAATTTTGGTGCTGGGAGAGAGAATCAGGATATTCAAACAGATGGACTGCAGACTTCTCAGATTTGTGGTCTTCTGGATCTTAATATTCTCAGCAGCAGGGAGAATTTAAAATGGTTGGATTTCTACAATAGATAAAGAGGTAGTTTATACAGGATCTTTCTCTTTGGGTTGAAAAATAGAAATACACATAAAAGTAAGGAAACCATCAAATAGTTAAGATCCACTTGAACAAAAACAGCCACTTCCAAGCTGTATTTGCAATAAGGCCCACGGATGGCCCCAGTCATTCTAAAGGATCCCTGTATTTTATTCTTTTTCGTCTTAAAAGATAATATCCAAACCAAAACAAACAAACAGGGGAGACAAGTTATATAATCTACACACTAAAAGACTAACCATTTTTATTTCTTATTGCATTGAATTGGAAAGGAACACTCAGTCCGAGAACATGATAATCCATCTCCTGTTCTTTTGTCCACCACTACAAGTAGGAGATAGCTCAGAGCCATTGCCAATCAGAAAACACAACAAAGCCCTACAAGCTTCTCATTTGTTTACTGGCAGATCCCAGGCCACTTCCTTCATATCTCTGACATCCTGTTAGCTCTTAGAGACTCCATCCAGGCATACCAAGAGTACTTCAGAAAAGAAAGAGCATCTGAAAAGGCTCCTCTTTTTGTTCTGAGAACATGTCATAGTTGATTTGAGTTTTTAAAGTATTTTCTACCCTTGTTTGTTTCTTAATGCAGTACCAAGATGTAATTTGCAGGGAAGCCAAAACTGGAGACATGCTGAATACGTGAATATTGAGGAAGTGGTTTCCTTAGCAATCACAGACATGTGAAAGTCAAAACTTCCTTTCCTTCTCATGTGACCTTTTTTCAAAGCAATTCAGATAGAGGACAATGGAATTGAATTCCAAGCACCCACAGTGTTCATGAATTGCTAAGCAATGATTCACCGAGCACCCAAATTACTCTAGACTGCTTGAGCATTTTATTAGTGAAATTGCTTTGTATTTAAATTTTCCTTCCTCACTTTGTACATCAGTTTTCCTCATGCCTGCAGGCCACTTTTCCACCACTCTGAGAAAATGTGGATAGATAGAGTAGTCCTAAATAGTGATTAATATAAAGACTTTAGAATGTCATAAGTTAGAACATTACATACAATATTCATAACTATTCAGTACCCTTTGTTACATTGGATACTAGATAGTTATAGAAAGGTTTGTTTGATAATTGCAGTCTATTATTTACTCAGAACAAATAATATAATTGTTTGGCAACTCCTTATATGATAGTTTAGAAACACTGAAGCTTTCATTCATTCCAATTACCGATTTATCTTGACCCACTCATCCTAAAAAAAAAAAAAAAAAAAAAAAAAAAAGTACTATATTTGGCTTAGAAATACCATGTTCTGGTTAGTCATCAAAGGTTAAGGGTAGTAACTTATTAAACAATATATTAGCAAGCTGGAACTTTGAGGTGTCATGCTCTTGTGCCTTTAATTAAATTACAGTGTTCTTGAGAAGTAAAGACAAGGTCGTCCTAGGAACTCTGTATTTCTCTTTATAGCCTCTGAATCTCAAAATCACTCACATTACTCAACTTCTTAGGAACACAATTCTGTGAAGTGACTGCAGTGAGGATTGCCAGGCAGACCCAGGACCCAGGGAGTTGGATGACCTTTCCTCTGTGTTCCTTGCATGTCATAGAGCTCATGGTGACTCTCATATTGGGTTACTATACTCCCAAAGGGTGTAAAGAGAGGACTTAGGGTAAACGCTGTATAATAGTTGTTCAATAAATATTACTTTTGCTTCTGTTCTCTACATGTCCTCTCCATTCTGACGTTTTACATTCAATTTACTCTGATCTGCTCCTTTTTTAATGGCTCTCCTGGACTCAGCAGTGGCCTGCATAGAACTTTCATGTCCCAGTGTGCCCCAACTATTATCTTCCTTGATAGTAAGTAAGGGATGAATCCTAATAAAAGGATCTCCAGTGAATTCACTCTCTGGCCAGTTTTTACAGTGCTTGTGAGATTGTTTAACAAACAATCTGAGCCGCCCAGGCCAGCAGGGTAATTTTCCATATCCTCTACCAATGACAGTGGAGACACAAAGTTTCTAACCAAGACTGGCTCTGGCAGGTGGATACTAGTTCATGCTGCTGTTTGACCACTCCAGCTACCACTAGAACCAAAGTTACTATGAAAGTAATTGATTATCTTTTGGAGTAGAATAGCCAGGGGAAAACAGTGGGGGAAAACGCAACAGAGTGATTAGTAATTCCTTGCCAGAATATTATTAGTGCTTATTTGTGCTTGACTCACCCGGTCAGACAAAGGTGACTCCAGGAGTAAGGAATGACCTTGGCTAAATCACTTGATCTTTCTAGGCTTTGGAACCTGGGATTAAATCATAGGTTTTCAAACTATGTTCCATGGAGCTTTGGAGTTCTGTTGTACTGGGAGCTAGGGACAGTTGATTTAAAAAAAAAAAAAAATGACATTTAGTAGGTGGGATCCTGGGTATCTGGGCTCAGAGAAGCTCTCCTGTTATCTGATTTTATATACTGATCTAACTTGCTAAAAGGGTCCTTCGGCAAAAAAGAAAAAGTAAAGATATAGTCTAGATGTTTTCTAATTTCCTATAATTCTAGAATTATACGAATACAGATTTATAGAATGGAATTAATATAAAAACCAATTAGCAAATACAAAACAACCACAAAAACATGAACCATGAATTCTGTTTCATGATGAAAGACTGTTCTAATCTTAGTCGGAATCTTATAAACATCTATTTTGGTCCACATGGTATTGAGAAAGATATCATGATAATTCACATTAAATCTGTGGCAATTAGTTGTAGGAAACAACAAAAAAGGCAGCAGAAAAGGAGGTCAACATGCTTGTAAATCAGTGTGGTTCTCCCTATAACACGGGGGGCAAAGTCCCTAATACCAGGGATGCGTTTTGGGCTATCTCACATTTACCTATTTTACTAATTCTTTTTGACCTTTGAAAATGTCAAAGGCACCACTGTGTGTTCAAAGTGAAGGTCTTAAAAGTAGATAATATGTCATCCACATCATCAGGCAACATTAGGAAATAACAAAGTCACAAAAGGGCGACTCTCGTTTTAGTCACATAGTGGTTCTCTCAGTAACAGAGTTGGGGTCCCTCTCTGCACAGTCTGTTTTTTAAGAGGTAAATGGTTTGATACCTGTTTCCTATTATCTAGTGTCTTCAGAAAAGGCTGGAAATAAAGCAGCCAGTCTTTCTGGCATGGTTTTACTCCTATTAAAAAGGCTATTGTTGAACTGTTCAAATTGGGATGCTTTGATTGTTAGCACGTTCAGCAGGCTGTGATTACAGTAATTACAGACCTGTGAAGGTCAAATTGACAAAACTGAATATAAACTGGAACTGAATATAAACTGGGACAACACACTGCACTAGTTCTTTCTACACTCTGGAATTTGTTACTGTTGTTCTTAGAGTTGCCAAGTGGAAAATCTGTAATAAAAAAATTTTAAAAAAATTTAAAAATGAAAGTCATTGATTTCGCAATTTGGCTTTGACTACTTAGAATCACTATGCAAGGTCCTGAAGTAAATATTACACTGTACTTTCCACTCCAGGTATATTTTTGGGTCTCTTATCTTTCTCCCTAGTCATGGCCTTGAGTTTGTGTGATGCATTTAGGTACTTTTTAAAGCACGTCATGAGTCTTCAGTGTTTTCCTCCCTTATTTTTTTTCTTAACAAGAGTGTGATACTGACTACAAGAAAGTGGACAGATACAATTTTGTTACCTGTAAATGTGTTGTATTGTAGGATATTTAGCAAAAACAGCTCTCACAGTGAGAGAACCTATAAAATTATATGAAAATAAATGAAACAATCCTCCTACAATTGCCTAGCCAAAGACCAGAATAAAATTACTTTTCAAGTACACTAAACATAAACAAGTCTTACTTTCCTTTGTCTTTATTTGGCCTTGAACAATGGTTTAAGTAATAATTAAGTAAAAATAGTAACTGTTATAATGTGGAGGCGTAGAGAAAGATTTTGTTTACTAAATGAAAATTACTTAGGTATACAAATGTTCTGAACCCTCAACATACTTAATATTACCTAATTGACCACTTTCTTAGGCACTTTCAGTTATGTTACTGTTTCTTATAGATGTCTTGCCATGCTACAACTCCTTGTTTTAACTGCCCCCTATTCAACCTGTCGGTGACAGAGAGATTCCTCCCTAACCCAGGATGATGGGAAGGGCCAATCACACAACACCTGAGACTGGAAAGATGCACTTAACAGCAGTTTCTTAGTCACATATGTGTACAGGCTGGGGGAGGAGAACACCATGCTGACAAGGTCACACAGGGGCTGCATTTGGGAAGAGAGTAAACAGCGAGAGCTGTGAGAGGCAGGCTTTGCAGTGTGGAGAGGATGGGCCACCCCACATGGTCTGGTTCCTACAAGAGGATGTGATTGGTTTGTTTGAATAATTCCACAGGCTGGCAAGGAACTGAAACCTGCTATTCAGCTAGTCTGTTTAACATGGAGGATTATGGAGGATTGTTTGACTAGAGGGACATAATCCACTAGAGTAGAGCCGGGCAGGGAAACTTATGGTAGGCCATAAGTTGAGATTCTCCCAGTTTTACCAGATATCAAGGGAGCACATAATATTGAGTCTAATTTTAGGCCTTGCACCACACATCTTGAGAGCAGCAACTAAATGTATCCATTAAATAAACAACTTATTGAGCTCTTAGTCTGTGCCAGGTGCTGTTCCAAACTCTGGGCCTACAGCAATTGTGGCGGGGTGGGGGGGGGTGGCTGGGAATAAGCTCCCTGTCTTACATGCTAGGGGAAGTCAATAAATAAAAAGGTGAAATACTTAGTATGACAGAGAATAAAAAGGACAATGAGGAAATTTTAAGCAGGGGTTGGGGAAAGGAACTGCAGATCAATGGAGGTGGGAGCACTGTGCTGAAATTTTAAATGTAGTGATGGTGATGCCTCACTAAGATGACATTAGAAATAAAAACTAAAGGAGTGAGCCATGCGAATCTGTGGTGAAAGATCTTGGAGATGGAGAAACCACCAAGTGCCATAGACGTGTGCCTGAATAATGTCCTCATGTTCAAGAAAAGTAATGGTCCAGTATGGCTAGAGTCTGGGCTTGAGGGAGATAGGGTCCCAGAGACACAGAGGTTGGATCAGGAACTGTGCACAGCTTTCTAGCCTTTGGTTTTTACTAAAAGAGTTGGGAATCCATTGATGGGAGATGCACAGAAGAATAACCCATCATTTGACTAGATTTTCCTCTTTCATCTCTCAGAGGACCTAGAGAAGTACTGATAATATAAAGGCTACTCAATGTATTATTGTTGGTTAATTGTAAAGGAGGCAACCCTTTCCTTTATTGCTTCCCACAATTTTCTACCACAATCACAAATAGATGTAGGTGCCTTCTCCTTTAAATATATGCTCTCTGTGGAGAAATAGGCACTCATAAAATTCAGCTCATAAATAATTGAGTTGTTGAAGCAGTACCGATTTCTTCCCTGATCACATCCCCTAAGAGATCTGGGTCTCCCTGCCATAGAAAACATGGTATGGCTAGGAGAAACTAACACTTACATGCAGTGGGGCATATAGTCTTTCCCTGCCCGTGCAAATTCCAAAATTTCCTGCAGCTTTCTATCACAGGCCAGGGAATGTTTGAACTTTAATTCATTCAACATATTTCAACTAGCTTTTCTTTATAAATTTTGTTTACCTGATGGCAGTATGTTTCAAACTGTATAGCAGTTATAAATTTATACTGGAATGGACTCTTAAAACTTTCCTTCCTATGAACAAGTTCCTGTTTAAAAAACAAAACAGAACATGTTATAAATTTTGAGATCAGCAACTTGACTATATATTGTGCAGTTTGACAGAAAGGACTCATAATTTAGTCCAGTCATGCCTAAATATAGATCTGGCACTGACGTAATTACCCTATCTTCATTTCCCCCCACCTTGGTCATAGATTTGATGTTTTCACCATTAGCATTTAGAAAGCGTAGTGTGTAGAATAAAGAGTTGGCTATGGGTATAGAAAACTGGAGGAATCATTTCAGCTGCTATAGGAATGTGTCATTCTGAACCCTGGAGCTGAGTCTGTTTTGTTTTAACGAGGTGTCATCTTCTATATCTTATACTATTTTTGACGTATTAATAGTTATAATGGGAAAGAGTCCCAGGAATGTAGCAAGGAGAAGACGTTGTCTGATAATAAGGCAACGGCTCATATGCAACCTTTGTCACACTCTTCACTCCACACACATCTGAAAATTCACCACAACCACTCCCAACTTTTTCTGCCTAGAAAACAACAACCATCATCAAGATTCAACTCAAGTATGACCTACTCGATGGAGAATTTTCTTCCTCTTCTTTCCTTGTCCCTTCCAGAATTGACCATGCACTCACTGTACCCTAAATACATTTTTGTTACTGTGTATAAGGCACTATGTGCTTACAAGTCTGTTTCTCCTATTAGACTGGAAGCAATTTAAGGACAGGGGCCACAATTCAATCATCATTTCTTCCTGAATACTGAGCCCAGTACCTAGTAAAGTACATAAAAGATTTAAGAAACATTGTTGATGGTTCACTTGTGTCATAGTCACTAAGTACGACACTAGGCATGTGAGAATAAAGCCTAGTATACAGCTTTATTATTTAGGAAAGGCAATTCTTCTTTCTTAGAGGCAGCATTATTACACAACAGAGCCATCACTGGTGGCAGCAGAGTTTAGCATATAAGCATTAGGTAACAAAGCATATATTTAATAGAGATTTTCTCACTTTCTCCCCAGCAGCATCTTCAATGGAAGACCCATTTTCAGTGGCACTAAGGGTTCAGTTGAAATTTGTCTTTGATGCAAACTCTTCCTTTGTGTCAGAGAAACCGCTTTGCTGAGACTTTTAAAATCATGCACATATAACCACTGTTCTTGGGGAAGCCCTGACTAGAAAAACATCCAAATGCCCATAGTCTGGAATAAGATTTACACATACTCTATTCTTTCTTTCTTTCTTTCTTTCCTTCCTTCCTTCTTTCCTTCCTTCCTTCCTTCCTTCCTTCCTTCCTTCCTTCCTTCCTTCCTTCCTTCCTTCCTTCCTTCCTTCCTTCCTAAACAAAGTATTGGTTGTCTTCTTAGCTGGAAGTATGACACTGCTAGGATTATTATGATATTCAATAATGTTTTTTTGCTTCCTGTTATAGGCCCAGAGATGGGGGGTTGAGGCTCTATGTTCTAGGAGAAGAGGGTCTAAGAAAGGAACTATAGATCAGGGTACCAGTTGTGGCAGCTATCAGGGGAAAGAAGAAAGAGAGACCAAAGGGGTTCTCTGGAAGATAGGATATAAACTGACCGTGATCATTTAAAAGGATTTTCCACCCTGTATTATAAATCCCCTCTTATACCCTACAGAGCTTTGTTAATTCTATCAAACATGATGTCTTTGGGTTTGGGGAAGAGAGGGATAGTGGCAGTGGCCTGAAAAAGAATAATGAGATAGTTGGTGGGGCATGGCTTTGGAGCAGTGGTCCCTGGTAAGATGTGACAAACAGAAGGCAGAATAGCTTTAGGCAGCACTGAGACCCTCACAAGGGTCTGAGAAACCCTCACAAGGGACACTCAGAAATGTCTGAGAACAGACTGGACTTCTTCAGTCAGGCAGGCGGAGGACTCAGCTGGTGGTTGTTTGATTAGCCAAAGAAAGAGGGAACCTTGAAAAACTGGAGAATCTAGAAGCCTTGGGGTTACCAAGAGATGTCTTTTCTCAAAAAAAGTTGAAGGTAAGACTACAATTGGTATATGTTGCAATGTCTCTCCTAAGGTGCAAAGGGTTGCCTTAGTGAGGGTTCCATAGCCTTTATGTCTTTACTCCTAGATGTCTTTACTCCTAGACCTAATAAAAAAAAAAAATCCCAGACCAAAAAGGCCTCGGAGGTCCACGGATGTCTCGGGAAAGCCACAAGTTTAGTCAGAGGACATGAGGAGGGACAAGAATTAGATGGAAAAACAGAAGAGTTCCTGAGCGGTGAGAGAATTCCTCAGGATACTCTCCGCGGCTTGAATTAAGAACAGAAGTGATAATGGCAGAAACCTGTAACATGGCACCGGCACTGACCAAGTGTGACAGATGAAAGAACCAATCAGAACGGCCAGAGTGGTGAGCCAGCAGGAAGGTGTGCCTGAGTCCTACAGCCTGAGACAACAGTGGTCTCCAGTCTTCCCTATATATTGGCCCAGATGCCATCACTCTAATCAGAGACGCTGCCTAATAATGAAAAGCATCCTGCCTGTGATGAAGAATTTTTCTGAAAGTGGACTTGCGCATGGCTGGTAAGGAATTCGACTATTTGAGAGGTCTCCTTCCCCCATATGCCCTTTTCCCTCTCCCCGCTTCTTTTCGAGGCTCAAGCCTGAGCTATTTTTCCTCTCCTCCTACTTTTTCAGTATGTTCTGCAGCATGCACTCAGTGTTTTGGAATTCTGTGGGTGGCAAGGGTTTTCTCCTCCATTTCATGTGCTCAGTGATGTGGAAAGAGAAGAAGTATGAACTCTGACACTTTCTTTTTGTGAACATTTTGATGACAGGACAAGTGATAGTCACAAATCTGAAAGCAGGTGGCAGAGGAGATCTGGAAGACACCTTATTTATTACCAGCAGCAGCTCTCCTCTCAGGTCATTCCCAAATGCTGGCATGGGCCCAACAGTTCAATTTGGAGAGACTCCTATTTTATTCAAGCCCCAAATGGAATAAGCTATGCAATGGTTCATTGCAGAAATACCCATTCTCTCCCTTCTCTAAGCCTTAGGTCTGTCCCTCTTGCACCCTAGTCATCTTTGCTATTTCTCTCTTTCATTAAATTCCTTTGAAGTGGGGGATTATTTTTTTCTGTCTTTGAAAATTCCTTCTGGCAAGTGGATTTCAGAACCACAAGTGCTTTAAACTTTTCCCTCCTCTTTTGAATTAATACTGTACTCCACCTTTTTTTTCCTTTCCATTTTTGGGGACCAACTACTGTGTTGTTTTATATTACATTTTCATTTCAGAACTGTTTGAAAATGGAACTCATGCCATGCACATGAATATTTTGCCTCCTCTTAGCTGATTTAATCAGCATGGATACCATTATTCATGCAATTGCATGAATAATTTATTTCACTGTTGTAAAAGTTTAATAAAAGTTTTTTTGTCTTTATCAAATTCCGTTACTCTTTGTTCATTTTATAGCAGCAACATAATCAGAATATAAAGCAGTTCATATCAAAAAGCGATGAATGGTATTGACTACATTAAAATTAGTGTATATTTTATTGCCATTTTATCTGTGATTATATAACATTTTATACATAAAGAAAATATAGTAGCTTCATAGATCTAAGCATGAGCAGCGTTAATCTATCAGTGCCATTTATAGATTATAAAAATTTGGAATCATATAATTACAAACTGAAATGCCCAGACTCATTGGTACTTTGCAATAGAACACATGATTTTTGTCCATTCCTGTGTGTGTGTGTGTGTGTGCGCGCGCCAGCGTATGATCTTCTAACCCACTGTGTAATTCTACATTGTTGATGAATTCCTAATCCAGGATGACTGTTATTTCTTAAATAGAAGCACTAGAAACAAATATTTGTCCACAGTAGACACAGTTAATTTTTCTGTTAAACCTCCAAAGTAGCCACTTTCACAGTGTGAAATTACTCTATAGATTAAAAGTATCTTAATATTTACATGTGTTTCTTAATGCTACCATGAAAGACCATATAAACAAGAGCCTTCAACATTTATAATCTACATGTTAGTAAAGTCATATTATTGTCAAATTGTGGATGCTGAAATTGCAAGCATGCTCTTTTCATGTAGTCGGGTGCTAAATTCTTTTTATTTATTTATTTTTCAATTACAGTTAACATACAATATTATATTACTTTCAGGTATACAACATAGTGGTAAAACATTTGTATACTTTATAAAGGGATGACCCTAATAAGTCTAGCACCCATCTGACACCATATATAGTTATTACAATATTATTGACTATATTCCATGCTGTACTTTACAACTCCATGACTATTTTTATAACTAGCAATTTATGCTTCCTAATCCCTCTCACCTTTTTCACCCATTCTCCCAACTCCCCTCCCTTCTGGTGACCACAATATTTTTCTCTGTATCTATGAGTTTATTTCTGTTTAGTCTGTTCATTTGTTTTCTTTTTTATGTTCCACATATAAGTGAAACATGGTATTCATCTTTCTCTGTCAGACTTATTTCACTTAGCATAGTATCCTCTAGATTTATCCATGTTGTCGTGAATGGTAAGATTTCATTCTTTTATAGCCAAGTAATATTCTATTGTATATATGTACCATATTTTCTTTCTCTGTGAATTTATCAATGGACCCCTAAGTTGCTTCCATATCTTGGCTATTATAAACAATGCTGCAATGAATATAGGGGTGCAGATATATTTTCAAATTCATGTTCTGGATTCTTTTGGATAAATACAAGAAGTAGAAATGCTGGGTCATATGGAAGTTCTATTTTTAATTTTTTGAGTAACCTCCATATTGTTTTCCAAAGTGGTTGTACCAATTTACAATTCCACCAACAGTGCATGAGGGTTCCCTTTTCTCCACATCTGCACCAACACCTGAAAGTTAGAAATTAATTCAAGCTGGCTATGAAGAATCCAAGAAGGCATCTATCCAGTAAAAAGTGAAAGTATGTATGACATAACTACAGAGGAAAAGGGTTCGTCACAGTCCAGAAAATGTTCATTTGCTGACACAGATCTAAAATCTCTTATCTTACATTCTCAGAGCCAGGTTGTGTCTTAGAAATAAGAATTTCAGGAACTTTAGACAGGTAATATACTATGTATACTATGTATCATGTAACATCACCCAGGGGGCCTAGGACAGCACCCAACAATGAAATGGTTAATGTTTCTTCACTCAAATTTATAAATGCCCATTCTGGGTGGATTAATGTCTATAAATACTTTTGTGTTCATTCAGATCAGGTTTCGTTGGCAAATGAGTTCAGATCAGGTCAAGTTTCACTGGAAATTCGACACTTTGGCTTTTTGAGCTTGCAGGTTTTTGCCTACATATCAATCAACATCTAGGAGTGCCTGCTTGGTCTGGGTCCTGTGCTAGATGCTGTGCCTACAGTCAGATATGACAAAGTCCCTTCTTCCAAGGAGCATGCAAGTCTAACTGATGAAACGCTGAAGCATACCAATATTTACATTCTGCACTGAATGCAAAAGAGAAAAAGAGAACATCGATAGGACACTGGGGAATCAGTGAAAACTCTTCAAGTTGTCATCTCTAATCTTATAAGAAATATTTCTCATGAATGAACATATACAAATATTTTAAACACTTCCAGAATTGTCCTTCTATGCTTGCTTTTGGAACCAACCCATACACGCAGCATATAATTCTAAACCTCAAAAGACCTTATGGGTAAAATTGAACTTTTACCAGAGTGTTCCACAGTAAGAAATAATTTTTGAATTTTAATAATTTAAAATCACAATGTTTTATGTCTTGGTCATGTTACACAGTTGTGCATGTGTCTTCTTTTTTTCTGGGACACAGACTGAGGATCAGTGCTTACTTGGGACACTGCTACTCTTAAAAAGTAGGAGGAAAGGAGCAATGGCAGAACGACGCAACGGCTTGCAGTGCATCTGCCCAGAACTAGCACATGACATTGCTATTCAGATTTTATTAGCCAAAGCAAGGCACGTGGTAAAACGTGATATCAGGGAGGCATAATCTTCCCTCCTGGATGGCCCAACTTGTGCCCAATAAGGACCAGGCAGCACATTTTGACATTAATATAATCTACTACATTCGGCTTCCTCATTCTGGGGTTCAGGTCCTTCACTGAGTTACTAGCACAGTCTCTCTCGATGGAACAAGTGGTAAAACCAATTCCCTCAACTAGTGGGAAGGCTGTTCCTATCAAATGAGAAAAGTGTCTCATGTAGAGAAAATGGGATTTTAGCATAACAGAGGTTGATGAATGCACTACAGAGTAAAAGAATTAGGAGCTTAAGAAGATTTCTTGGTAAACACAAAATAATTGGGCCCTTGGCCATGGGCAGAAAGGTCTATCACCATAGGTAACAGGTCAACAACAAAAACAAAACAAAAACAAAGAAAGAGACTATGCGAGCATTTCTGAAATCATATTTTAAACTGTTTCAATAATTTCACTAAAAATTAAAATACTTCTGTATATAACTATGCAAATATCTTATTTAAGAAATGAAACGCGCTATTGGATTAGATGAATGCACTGTGATCATTTAGCAAGATTAAAGTTGGAAAATTGATAAACATATGTGATAACCTAGAAACATTTGTTTCCAATCAGGTGTCCACTGGATAAAGAACAAAAAAATAAAATGCAAGGATGTAAGATAGAGGATTAAGTATTTATTTACAAGATCAGCACAAAATTTGAAGTAATGGCATTTTGTCTGTAGAATATACAATGGTCCCTAAAAGAAAGAGGAGTAGTTTTATAAAAGATAAGAAAACTGGGAAAGATATTGTGTGTTCTTTCTCATGCTCTCTCTCTCATTTCGTCTTCCTATGATTATAGAATTATAAGAAACTGGAGAGGTCCCAGAAAAGAGGCAGAAAAATGATTAATATAATCAAAATGTGTGTGTACATAAAATATTACAATTTATATATATATATATATATGTATACCTATATAGCCAAAAAATATATACACATTTTAAGAGATGTTATCTATGTATTAGTTTTCAAAGTTGAATTAAGTAGCAACGTGTAGTATGACATTCGCTCAAAAAATGGCATTAATCAAATGAATGCTAGCATCATCCATTGTATTACAATTTTAATACAGTTTTTTTCCTGTCTTAAAATGTGTATATATCTTTCAGCACCCTCTGTAAAAATAGTAAATAAAAGTGTGAGGCTATACAAAAGTATTATATTTATGTATTTATGCTTCAGGACAGAATCAAAAGAAATGGAACTTAGTTGAATTAAAAGATTTAGGATCTTGAAGAACTACTAATCATATTTATATGCATTTGGTTATAGTAATTTCCTATAATAATCATTTGAATATTACCTGAAATTAAATAATTTATAATTCAATTTATATGATTGTGATTAAGTTACAAATTTCTGTTTATTAATACACAATGAATAATATCATTTCTGCTCTTGTTTGCAAACATCAAAAATAATTCTGACAAATTAAAGCAGAAAAAGAATTTATTATAAGAATATATAAAATCATGAGACCACTGCTTCCCCTCTAAAAGAAAGAACAAGGAAGATTAAACCATAATTATAAAATTATGGTTTGGGTTTTTTCCACTAGAGAGATGTAGATAAAAAGAAATATAAAAGAATTAAATTGCAGAAATGGAAGAATGCTTCCCAGGTGACAAGAAACCCAAATCCATGGGCACAGAAGGAGGAGGAACACACCCACTATAGACATAGGGAAGGGTTTGTATTCCCTTCTCTGGATTAAGTCCCTGCATCACTTATTGCTCTATGACTCTTGGCATTTATCATACACTATTTCATATGGTACATTTGAGTACATTTTACCTCCAAAATTTAAGAACCTGGAGGGCAGATTTTGTGAGACAATGACTCATAACTGTTTTTCACTGCCTACAGGGCCCAGCATGGTAGATTTAACATGGCAATGGCTCAATAAATATCTATTAGGAGAAACAGATAAGCAATTTCAAGAGGGTGTAGTGAAAATTGTTTATATAAGGGTTGAAACTCCTTTACTTTATTGGTACTAAAATAGTCTTTTACAAGCTTCACTAGGCAAGCACTGTTTTGGTTATCTAGGATTTAGTATGCTGTGCAGCATATCCATCCTGATGATAATTTTTTAAAATTCTATAGACTTTATTTAAATCTCATTCAGTTTGTGAGACTTTAATTTTAAAAAATTAAATAAGCAGCCATTCAATAGAAAGGGATTGCCGAGATACCACTTAATAAACAAATAAAATGTGTCTTACTTTGCTTTAATGAAAAAAAATCTCATTACCTAAATACAGCTTGTATTCAGTTGTAAACACTTATGAGCTGGTTATCTAGAAATAACTTTAATGAATATAACGCAAATTTTTGCACTTCCCTGATATACATGAATCAGAGCTATAGAAAGTCATATATCTTTGAGATAAAAAGACTTTAAAAAAAAAATTGCTGGGAAATGGTTGTGGGATGGCAGCCTTGCATTAGGTTAGACAAAAATAGCTACAGTAATAGATAAACCACCAAATTTCAGTGGTGGAACACAAGTTTATTTCTCACTCATCTAACAGTCCAATGTGGATATTTCTAGTCTAGCCTAGGGTGTCAGCCTCCTTCCACCTTGCGACTCTTCAACTTAAGGGGTTATCTGGATACCAAAAAGAGAACCAAAAAAACTACAATTATATATATAAATATATATACATATATATATACAAGAAGCGTAGTACAGCATTAGGAATAGAAACAGTGGAAATGTAATGGCTGTATGCGATGTCAGGGGTAGTAATGGGGGGAGGGGGGTTATCACTGTGTGAGGGATATAAATGATAAATGTCTAATTATTACATTGTTTTATATACCTGAAATTAATAAAAAAAAACAAGAGAACAAAAAAGACTATAAAGCCATCAAATCCAATCTTAATAGAAAATGAACAATCACTTCTTTTGTTTCCTTACCTATTAAGCAATAAACTAACAGCTGGACATTAATTACCAGGGCTCTAAAATTAAAGATTTTGGATAAATGAAAAATTATTAGTGGATATTACTGGCATCATAGTTCATGAGTTACTCTTTATTCATATGCATATAATTGCCTTTGCTTCTTTGCCTTGATGAAAATTTATAGCTCTACTAAGTAACCAATTTTATTTATCTTCTGTCATTTTCAAAAGCAGAACTAAGATTCTTTATTGAAATTACTTTTACATTGTATTCTATGCAAATACTTCCTTTCTGCTGAATTAAAAATCTGATTTATTTGAATAATTCCATTTAAACTCAGTTTTCAAAATGTAGTGTAGCCCATGAAAAAAGTAAATTAAATTCACTGTGTCTTATAATGACTCCATCACAGTCCTTATTACAACACCGTCATATATATAAATGAATAATGAAGTCCTATCGTTTAAAGCAGGGGCGTCTGCAAACTTTATTTTAATAAAATGCCAGGTAGCAAATATTTTCTGACTTTGCTGATCATATTGTCTCTTTTGTAACTACTCAACTCTGTTGTTACAGAGAGAAAGCTCTCTATACAATACATAAGTTAATGGGTGTGGCTGTGTTCCAAGAAGACTTTATTTATAGAAATGACAGTGAGCCAGGTATGGACCATGAACCATATAGTTGCAAACTCCTGATTTAAAGAAACAGAAAAATTGTGACACAAAAACAGGCAGGAATGTAATCGGAACTGGTAGATATGAAAAAGAAAAAAACAGAAATCTTGAAATAAAAAATATGGTAATTGATATAGAACAATGGTCAAAAAAAGAATATATAATTTTTAAAAAATTATACAGTAAAGACCATTAAGATTCTTGTTGAATTTGAGTAGAAGACAAAATATTACATGCATTTTAGACTTTATTAGGAAAATAAGTATAATTAAGTGTGTTTTAAACATATTTAAGAATAACCATTAACATGAGAAGAATATATTTTAGAGTTTGCAACCCAGCAGACGGGGAGAAAAGGTAGAGAGTTAATAGGGCCACATACAAACATCCTATTGTATCTAGACACATGATAGTATTGCATCTCTTTGCCCATTTGAATTCACATGTGACCAAATAACTTCTTTTGGTCAATGAAATGGAGGTGGAAGTGGCCTGTGTTACTTGTAGATGGCAATTTTAGAGTCAAGTAGGTGTTTGACATATTCTCTTTCCTCTGCCTCTCTTATAGAAGCATGTCTTGAGAAAGCCTGCCTCAGTTTGGGTTTCTGAGTGACTAAATAAGTCACTTCACAATGATCATGTAGAATGAGTGAGAAATAACCTTGATTTGAAGCCACCAAAATTTTGGGTCTGTTATTCCAGTATCACAAGCTTTTTCTGACTGATAGGCTTTTGCAGTCAAATTGAAACCATGAAAGGGGAAAAATTAAAGGTAAAGAAAAAGGCTAGTAAACAGAAAACAATAAAATAGTAAGATTGAATATATTATAAATCACAATAAAGTTTAAGTAGATTAAACTCGTTTATTGAAAGAAAGATTTGGTAGTTTAAAAATTCCATGCTTCTTAAAAACACACTTTAATACCATACACATACACAGTGCTTTAGTTTACGTTTTCCAAGAAGCTGGGGATTAGACATGTAGGAAATTTGTTGGAGAAAATGCCTGTGAAACGAAAGGGAAAGGTGAGGAAGGGGTGGGAGCCTTCTGTCTATGATGCCGATCTGGACCCTGTGAAGAACAGGGAAAAGGAAGGACCAAGTAGGAAGAGTCTTGGACTGCTGTGCAGTTCCAAGAAATTTTTTAACCTTCTAATCTGTAGTCCTTGAGTCAAAGTCACCTGGTTATCGAGTCCTACATGTCCCAGAAATGGGTCTGCGTTAGCTTTCCCCAATATTCTCAGTCCTCAACTGAGAGTGGGCTATGGCAAGTGTGGTTTCATCCTGAATATGGTGGTGTGTCACAGAGCACCCGGTTAATTATGTTTTCTGATCAGGAGACCAAGACATGCATTTTCATGGCTACTGCAAACAGAAACTTATGTATAAAGTGATGGGAAATTCCTATCAAGCAAAACGTAAACAACAGAAAGCAGCATAAGATGTTGATATCAGATAAAATAAAGGCTAAAAGCATTTAAAGGTATAAAGAAAGAAACTAAAATAGTAATGAAAGGAACCCATGAGGGGTTTGCCTCGTATCAACTTAGCTAAACTGGAACTAGGCTTCCCAGAATTTCCTTCCCTAGATGTTTCCAGTTTAGGGTTGGCCTCAATAGAAATTTGCATGAAATTTGGAGGGCAGAAGTTAAGTAGTAGCCACTTTTGAGCTCTTCAGCTCAGCAGTTACAGCATCCAAGGCAGGCCCTGGGCCCAGGGCTCCTCTGACTCCTCCTGAATCACCTCCAGAAGTTTCTCAGACATCTACACCAGTGTACACAGTTCTGTGACAAAGGGCACCAGCTTCTCCTGCAGGTCACCTATATCATCGAAGGTCAAGGCTTGAAGGCGGTGAGATACAAACATGGGTTCCACTCGTCCTCTGGGTTTCTGCCCTGTCCTCACAGGTTCTGGTTTACCCTTGCTCTGCCCACTTCATGTCCATTTTCCTTCCTGGCTTTTGCCAGTTTTCTGCAGGCCCAGCACCAGACGAGAAGCAGCACTGATAGTGTAACCAGAGGCCACTATTACATTCCTTCAAAGCCCTGTACTAAATCCTTCTTTCAACATTGCTCACAGTGGTTCTGATTCTCTGATCATGCCCTAACTGATAGACAAGAGTTATCAAAGATAATGGGACAATTAAGAAGACTGACAAGGAGAAATGCACAAAATCATAAGCACAGTAAGAGTTTAACACACCTTTATTAGAAACTGAGAGATCGAGTAGAAAAAAATAGTAAATTTATAAAAGATTTGAAAAATAACATTAATAATATTTGTCTAATATATAATATAAATATGTACATTGTATAGATGTATTATATATATATGTGTGTGTGTGTATATATATATATATATATATATATATATATGCCCAGAAAATAGAAAATAAAATTTTCAGTACACAAGGAAGAATATTGGCCACAAAGTAAGTTTTAATAAACTATAAAGAAATGATACTATATAGAATATGTTTTCAGATAATTAAGTTGTTAGAAATTATCGTTAAAAATATAGTAAAATATTTACGTGTGAATAGAAACTAAAAACTCCTAAACAATCTTTGAATCAAAGAGGAAACAGCAATGGAAATTACAAAATATTTAGAGTAAGTTTTCTATATGCTACATATAAAAATGTGTGTGATAAACCTAAAGTACATTTACAGTAAGTTTGTAAACTAAACTTACTGTAGACTACATGCATTGAAAACAAATAAAGTAAAAAGAATTTAAAAATATACAGTGTTCAACTCAAGAAACTAAAAATGTATAGTAAAGCAAACCTAAAGAAAGTAAAAGAAAGGAAAGAATAAAAATAAGAGAAAAAAATAATAAAATGGAAAACTAAGAAGCAATAGAGTGGATTAAGACAATCAGCTAGAACCTCTAGAAATATATTCAAGGAACAAAGAGAGTTGATATGAAAGAACAATATTAGAAATTAAAAGAGGACTAACTACAGATACCAGAAGATTCTAAAAAGTCATAGGATATACTAGGGGAAAAAAATTACAAATAAAATTTACAAATTTGATGAAATAATTTTTAGAAAAATATAAATCACTAAGAAAAACTCAAGATAAAATGGAAAGCCACAATAAGGAAATGAACCTTTAAAAATTGGATTATTAATAATTAAATTATTGTTAGATTCCACAAAAGATCTGAAGTCCAGATAATTTTCAAGGTAACCTTGACTCCAAGAAAAAAACACTGTGGGTTTATATGAACTGTTGCAGATAACCACAAGAACAGTAAAAACAAAACAATAATCAATACAAGGCAAGGAATGTATAAGAAAAGTATAGACCAATCTCATATAAACATAGCTGTAAAACATAGATGTAAACATAGATGTAAAAATACTAAATAAAATACAAGCAAGTGTAATTAAGCTGTCCATTAAAAAGCATATGCATATATCATGATCAAATCATGATTTTCACATCATATTTGATCTTTTTAAAATTTATATTAATAGCTATATTAGACCAATGGACATTTCATCTCTATATGATTAGGTTCCTAACTTTTCTAGCTTATAACCATAACAAAGCTTTATTTCATGTACACTTTATAAAAAAAAACTTAAAATCCCATTAGTTTAACGTCAAAGACATTTGTTGTTCTTCTACTGTTGAAAACATTTTTATAGTGTTACCCAGAATAACTCCTGTCAGTTCTGAAGGATTCAGTAAATGTAAATCAAATGAAATGTAATGCTACAGACTTAGCCCTTATGTTAACAACAATGTGAAGTGTATCAGTGACAACCTGGGAGCTTGGTTCCGAGCCAGAATTAAGTACAAACAAAGAGAATTCTCACAGGAGTTTAGTCTGTTGTGTAAACTAAGGTCTTGAATGGCGTCCTCAGGCCCAGGCCCATTTCATCATAAGTGCACCTCTCGGTTACATTTTCTCTCCTAACCCTGCTTCTTAATTATTTGGCAAAGACAATTTTTCCAGGCCAGTTGTGAGGATCTTTTTTTTTAAATTAGCAAGGGAATTGTAGTGTTGACAGCACAGGGAGTCTAAATTACTAGCACTGTTACATTCCCATTTCTAGTACCATGTGGTTAAAATATGCTAAAGGGAAAAACAACATATGGATTATTTCTTTCCCTAGAAATTTCGATTTAGTAGTGACATACTTAGCAGCAATATGAAATAGAGAAATAATGTTTGAAAAAGCCCAAGAGAAGTTGTTCTATTAAACTACACTGACACATACCAGAGTAAAAGGGGTTTCATTAAGTGTCTCCCCACTATCATCATCATAGGAAGCAACACAGTGTCAGAGAAAGTGGAGCATGAAACGTGGGAATCCTTTGCAGTGGAGTGATTCCTAGCACTCAGTGACATTTACAAAGGAAGAGGTAAGTGAAAGGAACCATCAGCCATAAAATTTCTAAACTTTCACTGTGTTTCAATTACAATTGAGTCAATGGAGAGACTACATTCAGTTGAATGATTATAAGAATAAATCACGTTCTATCCAATTCAGAATATGCTTTTGTTACATTTTTACTATCTATATAATTATTATAGCACTGGTATGCTTTTGATGTTAATACAAGGTTTTGGATTAGAATAGAGAGATAGAAATTTGCTATTTATGGTGTGTGTGTGTGTGTTCCTTCATCTGACATTCATGTGTCTATTTCTAGAGACAGGATTGCACAGTAGAAATCAAACACATTTTGGAACCAGAAGAACCTAGGTTGAACCCTGCTTCTTGTAACCTGGATAAGTTCCTTAGTAAATCTCAGTTTTCTCATCTGTAAAATAGAAATTATAATACCTACCAGACAGCAGTTAAAAGAATTAAGTATTGCTTAAATATGTAAAGTATAAATAAGGAAAAATATAACAGTAAATCATTGTTTTCTCTACTGATAAACGGATAATGGGCTGTCAGATTTGCAAGATTCTTACAGACCTTTTAAATCTTTTTGGAAATACTATTATCTGAAAGCACTAAAATAAGTCTACAATCAGGTATTAAATTTCTTGAAAAACAATTCCTTAAAATATGATAAACTATTTTGTTCTCATTATACTTAACATTTATGCTCATCATAATTAAAATTTACTGAAGCTATAAAATTGGTTTAAATGCTGTTTATATGAATTTTATCTAGATGTACCTACATCTAGCGATAAGAACATATTACTGTACTTCACAAGGACCTCCTGAGTCTTGTGAAATATACAGCACATTCTTAATTGAAAATCTAGAATCCAGAAAATAATGGTTTCTGAGTTTAACTTTCTGAAAGCTTAATCAAAGATCCACCTACAATAGATTAGAATGTAAGATCTTCACCAACAGACTCAAAGCCTTTCTTTTAGATGAACCCATTTCTTTTATTCATTCAATTATTTATTAATTCATTCATTCATTCAATAAAGAATTAGCAAGAGCCAACCAGATTTTAACTACTCCTCTATTTTGTCACTAAAAAAACAAGTAGCTCACAAGCCAGGAAACTTCCATTTCCATATCCTTCCACCCACCATCTAATTGCCTTCCTCCATTTAACCTCCTTTTGAATTACCATTTCCTCCAAGAAGTCAAACTTCTGTACAAAACTAGCAAATTCTTCTTGTCACTCTTTTATCTAACCACACAAAACTTTGGAATCCCTGAAGTTAGCCCTTCATAGACACATACTTTCCTGAGCATATGGATAAGTTGAGTCATTACCAGAATAACTTTACCAACAAATTCAATATTTTCTGGGTATCTGTGTCATTTGCATTGATATCAATGGTATTTTTAATAAAGAAAGACTACTTATTAACTTGTTAATTCTAAGATAAACAATGCATCTACATGAAAGGTACTTAGTGGTTTTTGTGATAATAAATACTAACTCCTTAATTATACTTATTTTTCTTTGAAGGCAATAGTAATTATAGGAATGTAGACTGGCTATTGACTGGACATAGGGGTCCCTGTGCTAAAAGGCCTCCAGGACAGCAAGAACTGTCAAGAAAGGCAGTGTCAGGAGAGGAGGGAAATGTAACTGTGAGCACTGGGAGACGGGGTGTGCAGGGGCTCAGGGGGGACAACGGAATGAAGTAGAAGAAAGTTTAGACAGGGAGATACCTTCTCCAGTGCCGCCATACCACTTGAACTCATGTTAATGAAAATTCCAGGGAAGCAAAAGTGGTGCCAATTTGAGATGGCCATGAAGGAGCAAAAGAAAACTCACCTAAAGGTTTTACTCAACTATAAAAACTCAACTATAGGTTTTGTTATAATCCAGCAGCCAAAAATGCTTGCAAATCTTTTTTTGGTTGGTTCTCACCACCAGCAGGTCCCATCTGCATACTCTAAAGATTTTACTGATTATCTTTCTAATCACCTTACTAGTTCACATATTAATCTACGATCACTTACTAACTCATTATTTCAATGGGTTCTTCTTACATATCACAACATTTTCCAAACTTCTTAATGAAGTGAAATAGTTATGCAAAAGTACGTATATCATAAACATACTACTACCTGATGAATTTTCACAAAATGAACATACCTGTGTAACCAGCACCCAAACTAAGAAACAGAATATTGCCAGCACCCCACAAAACTTCCTGTACATGAGGGTAACACTGATCCTGACCTCGAAAAGCACAGATTAGTTTTGTCAGTTTTTGTATTTTATATAAATGCAATCATACAGTATGTATTTTTTTGTGTTTTGGGCTTATTTCACTTAATATAGTGTTTGTGAGGTTCAATCATACTCATTTAAATAGCAGTAGGTCTTTTGTTTTCATTGCTGTATGTTCTGCTTTTGTGTGAATATATACCACAATGTTTTTCTGTTCTCATGTTAGGGTCATTTGAGTATTTTTAAGTTGTGGGCTACTATGATAGTATTACTATAGTGCCTGATAGTATTACATTCTAGTGCCTGTAAAATTATAATGAACTACCACATAAAATAATGTTTCTTGGGAAATAATGGATCCATACTTTCTATTTAATAAGTGCTTATACGTTATTTGCTACATAACTAGCCTGTATTCTCACTACTTTATAAGTGTCTATTTATTTTATAACCCTCTTGTCCATCCTGTGAGGTAGACTATTATTATTCCAATTTAACTTGTGAGGAAAAGGAGGCACAAGATAATATAGCTAGTGAATGCGATAAGCAGAATTTGAATTGAGGCAGCCTGGCAGTAAAGTCTGAGATTGACTTTTAAAAATATCTCTCATAGGCACTAGTCGATATTGAATAATTATCAGTTTCCCTCATTTCTTGACACCAGGGCAGATAATAGTGGTTGCTGTCATGGGGGTTTAAATTTATGGTTCCCAGAGTGTACGTCTTGAGTGAAACTCTTGGATATTTCTCAGTCAAGGGAACCCTATATTATTCTTTCCTTGGATCCTGTATGTTGGCCTAACATTTTCCCTTTCCACAGAAACTATCTGAGCTTCTGAGGAGGTTCTCTCTGCTCTCTGCCCACTAAGAAACAAAACACAGTTTCACAATCTCTCTCTGCATTGCCATAGGTTTTGGGAAATTCTGTGCCAACAGAATCCAGAAATATATACATGCTCCCTTCTTAAGCTAGCCCATCCACAACTGTTTTCCCTTGTCAGGGAACGATGAGAAACACAGAAGTATATTCTCTCAGCGTGCTTCATTTTTTTATTCACACCACAAATTGGCTTAACATTTACTATGGACCCAGAAAGTGCTAGGTATTATGGTCAATATAAAATTGAATAAGAAACAATTAGTGAATTTAAGAAGCATACAATCTAGTAGAAGAAATGAATAGGATTTCTTTTTTTTTTTAACTACAGCGTATAAAACATATGTGAAGAAGGGGTGCTATTAAGAAGATTTAATACCTATCAAGGCATAAACACTGACCAATCAGAATGTATGTTGTGTGCAGACAATGCCATAGCTATGCCAGTTGTGTAGCATTTGAATAGCAGCCTGGCATGTTCAACAGATGAGATGAGATAGAAGACTGTAGCCAGAGCATAGATACGCTTGAAATGCCAAGTGACGTGCCTTGACTTTATTTTCTAAGCACCACAGAGCCACAGAGCAATTCTGAGCATGGTTATGATACAATAGGGCTATGTTTAGGGACTTGTTTTTTGGTCTTTTAGCCTACTGGAGACCCAAAGCCACAGAATAAAGAGGATTGTTCTCTTCTCTTCTTGTGACTCTATTTCTCAACAACAACTGACCCAAGCACTGGCTTATAATTTTTTTCACTCACTAACGTTTGCTCAAAGTCCATGAAGACCAGATCTGGTTAATTGTGTTTGGACATTTGCAATATTGCAGAGTTGTCATGCCTCAAGAAGCAGACAGCCAGCTGAGCTTTTGACTTGTGTGTGCCAAAGAACAACTGAAATAAAAAGCTCACAAGGGGATGTACAATATGACTGGAATTTCCCTCTGCCAGCTGGCTGCTCCGACACTTGTGCTTCTTTTCATAATGTTTCCAACTTTTGAGACTACTAAGTAAGCCAAGGAAGCAAAGGTTAAGCTGGGGGCTGGGCAAATCTCAGTGGAGTGAAACAAATGAAGGAATGTGGAAAGATGTCTCAAAGAGACAGTACCTCTGAATTAATCTCCATAAGCATGTGCCCTTTAGCACTATTATTTTTTTTTTGAATTTGTCCTTTTGGGAAATGGTTTGCTAATTTCTCCCATATGAACTGAGCACCGATTGATCCACCAAGGATTAGTTGGCTAACCTTATCAGCTTGGCTTATAAAACAGGTTTGAAAACTCTCTAGGCTCACTCCTTGCAGGGAAGATGGCATGGCGGAAAAAAGTATGAGCGCTGGTCTGAGACTGCTTGGGTGTGAGTTTTGGCTCCACAATACATGTGCTGGAAGGCCTTGGGAGAGTTTCTTAGTGTAATTTTTGTCATCTGTAAAATGAAGATGATAATGTTTACCTCATATGAGTACTGAAGTTTAAATGCATTTCAAAGTAATAGAAAAGAAACAGAGACATTGCAATCGCATCGAAAATTTGAGTTGTTTCTATTATTATTACTGTTTCTATGACTATGACTATTATTATTTTTGCCCTATGTTTTCCTATATCTCTTTCTATTCTTCCATAAGAAAGAGTAGATACCCCTTTGTTAATGAAGCCTAAGTATCTCTGAGCCACAAACTACTAGATACATGTCTCTCTCCAAAGCATAAATTACTAAAAAATACTAAAACTTTTAGAAATGTAATAGAAAATCAGAGAGTATTGTATATTTTTTTTTATCTGAGATAACAGATATCCATTAAGACCTCTCTAATTTTCTGGACATGCCAGGCTGCTCTGAGTGCAAATAACTAATACTTCTCTAAGCAAAGATATGTTAAGATCACTAAAATACCTGCTAGTTTACTGAAGAAAAATATTGAACCAATGTTAGTGATAATTCCTAAAATAGTAAATGTGAGAGTGCCACACGTAGCTGGGCAAGTAACCCTTTCCTCTTCACGCTCCTCAAGGTGTCCTGATAAATGTGCACTTTGTCTTCCCAGAGGGAGCAGCACTGGCCGGGATGCTCCTCACCAATAGGTACAAATACCTATGATAACAGGGAAAGTTGCTCAGACGGTAAGGAGTGAGAAAAACCATCTACCCAGAAGTATTGTGACTTGAGTTACACTATTAATTTTTAGAGTGATTATAGCACTATTCCCTTGCTTTTTGCCTCATGCTGGTCATCTGTAAGATGGGAATTTTAAGTGTTCCTTATAGTAACCCTGACAGATTTTAAAAAATCAGAAATAAAATAAAATCGTGACGTGCTTTGAGTTCCACAAAGCAATAAGGACTGATACTAGAGAGCATATCATGCACCTCGACAGATGGCACTCTGTTAATTCCAGTAAGATGTCTGCACAACCAGCAACTAATTGTTGTGTTATTTTATAAGGAATCAGGTCAGCAGGAAGTTCCAAAAAAAAAGCACAACAACGAAAAACAACAACTAGACTGTGTATGATGATCAATTCTTTGAATTATTTATTTTCATCGTTGATTGCTTAATTGAGTAATAGAAATACAAAAATACAAAGTGCCCTCCAGAACTCAAGATATTAGGACAACAGAAATTCCCTTTAGGTTGGAAGGATCTATCTGAAATATAAAAAGCGGTCTATTTTAAAGGAGAACCTGGGTAGGAACCCCTAATGAAGCTTTTTATAACTTCTTACCCATATTTGTTTAAATATATATATATATATATATATATATATATATATATATATATATATATATATATATACATATATATATATATATATATACATACACACACACACACACAATGCAAGGAAACTAAGATTCTCAAGCTAATCTGTGCAAGAGTCTGGAAGGGATCTCCGGGGATGTCAAACAATTAGGTAGAGAAAGAGCCCTGAAAGCCGAGCATGCTGGGAATTTTAGTTTTTCATGTACTACAACTTTCCAGATGGGCAGAAAGTCAGAAATTGATGTTAAAGAAGAAGACTCCATCATAAGCCTATAAAATTGTCAATTACAACATATGCCAATAATTGCTCTAAGAGCTGGAATATTTGCCTGTCTAACAGTGGGAAAATGGTGGTGCTAAAAATCTACTGACGAATCATTTGCATAGAAAAGTATGAGTAGAGACAAAACACCCAAAACCCACAACAAATTGAAAATGGTGTAATTGAAGCAAAAGGGAAAAGAATATAATTTTTTCTTTCTCTCTCTCTCTCTCTCTCATATATATAAATAGACATATTAAGATAACTAGATATAAATAGCTATTTATACATAATATGTGTATATATTTATATATAAATATATATAAATAGCTATTTATATATAGATATTATATACATAAATAACTATATATAGATATATATAAATAGCTATTTATATTTATTTGTATATCTTAAAGTTACTTTAACTACTTTAGAATGATGTTTGTCATCCTTTACAAGATGTAAGAAAATATTTTCTCTGTGAAATAGGAGCAGAAATTTATAAAAAGAATGAAAGAAAAGAAAGTGTGATAAAATTATGAAATACAAGTGATAAACAAAATATATACAAAATATCTAAAATTGTAATTGTAATTCAGAAATTCTACTCACAGACATGTACCTAACCCTAGAGAGACTCTTTTTTAATAGGTGTACCAGTAGTTATGTATGTGAATGTTTATCATATAGTAATTTTTAATAGAAAAAATGTAACAATAAACTAACATCTATCAGTGAAATAATGGATAAGTAAATACATTTTTGAATATTTAAAATATTTACTAGTTGAATTAAATCCACAATAAAAGCAATAAAACCTAGAATTTGTCTATGCAAAATCAAATCAGAGATCTTCAGGACAAACTTGAGAAGTTTTCTCAGAAAGCAGGAAAAAATGATGAAAAGTTGAAAATCTTAAGAAAGTGGTCATCATGGAAGAAAAAGAACCCAAAAGTTATAGGTAATCTCAAGAAAACAAACAAAAAAAGAAACTATTGAAGTAAATATGATCATGAAATGTATCCCAGAGGATGGAAAAATTCAACTTTACATGAATAACACCACTAAAAGACTTGACTATTATTTACCATACTTAGGGCAAATATTCAATGAAAACAAATGAAATAGAACCACAATGAGTTATGTTCTGGGAAAAAGAAAACTTTAAATTCAATGATTAAGAAAGCTTATTTTAAGCATTCAAGAAGTAAAAGAATTAATGACTTCTAATGAAATTGAACCATATGCTATTTATAAGACTATATTTTCCACAAACAAAATTATGAAAATCAATGCAGCAACATCTCTTTAGGGAAAAGTTGTGAGGGTAAAATTTCAAGAACTGTGTTCCCAGAGAATATGACCTTCATGTATGAAGGAAACAGAAAGGTATTCTCAGGTTTGCAAAACTCGGAAAACAACTATCCATGTGTGAGTCATGAAAAGTTAAAGTTGTACTCAGGTTGACCAGGAGATGGATACTAATGAAGACCTTCAGCAGAGGAAGTATTAGTGTACAACAAACCAGTTCAATAGAAAGGTCATCTCAAGAACTATTGCTAATATTGTTACAAAACAGAAGGTAGACACATTAAGTAAAATATTAATTTAATGATAAGTATCTGGGTCTAATCGTAGATTATAGCAAGGGAAACACAGAAGTGAGGTACAAAGTAAAGAAGGAAACTGAGCTAAGTTTCTCATTTTGTATGAAGGGTGTCAAAATCTCTTTTCTTTTACAAACTGATAATTAAAAATATGAATTTAACTACAATTTTGATAAACCCAAAGGTAATCTCTATACAATTAAATACTAAAAAGTGCAAAAGCTTATGACATACTATTATACTAGGAAAACATGAGAAATTACAATTCAAGATAGAAATGTTTAAACATATTAGTTATAATAATTTGATTAATTGAAAACTGCCTAATAAAAAGCTAAAACAATTCAGATCCAGCATAAAAACACTGAACCTCATGATACTTACAAGTGAGACTCTAAAAAAAACCAGATACAGACAAGCTAAAAATAAAAGAACAGGCAAATATACATCAAACACTCACAAAAGAAAACAGGAAATACTAATTTCAGAAAAAGCAAAAGATATTAATGGTGACTAAAGGGTCACTACATACTAATAAAGATACACATCACAAGGAAAACAATAATCATTCAACTTTATAAGTTGATGAGATAGTATATAAATATGTAAATATCATATAAATATAAATATAAATGTAGGAAAGATAAAGAAAGAAGAAAACCTAAACATGAATAAAAAGATTAAATTACTCAATTTCAAACACTTTTGTTTTAATGGGTATATTTTTCACATACCAAATTAGTGAAACTTAATTTTAAAACCCAGAATTGTTGAATGTGAAATTAGAAATTGAATAGTTTAGTGGTTACCAGAGGATAGGGGGAGAAGGGTATTAGATGAGGGTAAAAGGGATCAAATATATGGTGATAGAAGGAGAACTGACTCTGGGAGGTGAACACACAAGGTGATATATAGATGATGTATTACAGAATTGTATACCTGAAACCATGTAACTTTACTAACAATTGTCACCCCGGTAACCTTTAATTACAAAAAAAAGAAAAAGAAATTAAAATGACTTTTCTGGAAAGCAAGTTTGATGATGCATATCAAGAATTAATACCTTTATATTGAATAACTCTACTTTTAGCCATTCATCTTATGGAAATAAATTAGGGGACGTTTAAACGTAGGGACATTCATTACCACAGTCTACCTGTATTAGTTGAATTTAGTGATAATCAATTGATATATGTCACAAAATATCCAACATCAGTTGTGAGGGGAGTCATGAGTAATTTGTTACTATTTATAGTAAGAATACCAAAATTAGACATTATTTAATAGAGTGCAGTCAATGTTACCTCTGTAATGTTACTCTGATAACAATACACTGTATGAGTGGGAAGGAAAGGAACGGAGCAATGGCAAATGCCCAGGGACATCTGCATAAGCCAGAGCCTGTGTTACCTACGTGTACATAGGTAACATAGAACTCATTGGCAATGTTACATCTCTGTGTTATAGAGAAGAAAAAAACAACATTATAAAATTGATTTAGGTGCAGCCATTTAAGATATGTGATACAGACATGATAAATTTTGTTTTGAAAAAAGTTTGATGAGATGGGCAAATGTTCACTATATGGTGGGAGCAGAAGGCAGGGTGGGGTACACTGTGCACCATGATCCCTGTTTTATGGAAGAACTGGAAAGAAGTTGACCTGTGTTGGAAATGGTGGTCTCTGGAGACATTTGTTTCTTTTTATACTTTCCTGAATTTTCCAGATATTAAGTAGTAAAAAGATACTAATTTTATAACCAAAGAAGTTATTAACCAAAAAATATTATAAATTTATAAAGAAGTACAGACCGTTTACAAAACAATTATGTAATCCTGTAATCCTCTTTCCTTCCTGATCTCTATACCAATTAAAACATATAATAAATATTTACAGAAGGGGATTTATGCCTTTCTGATCAACCTCATAAAATCAATTCTATTACATATATACTAAAAAGAAAGCCTCTGACAAAACAAAGTAACGTGATCTTCAGCATGTCTTCATCTAACTTGCTAAAATCAATTTTGTGGCTCTTTAAACATTACAAACATTTAATTAAAAACTAAATAGAATCGTGACATACCATTTCATCCTTCATGAAAACGTACCCTGTTCTTTGAGGAAAGAGTAATAAAGGCCAAATGGGTATACTTTAGGAAACAGTCTTCATTCTTATTTACAGGGAACTAAGTTAATGCCCTCTCTAGGGAGAAAAATAAAAACGCATTCAGCGACCGTCATGCAACTTTATGCACTAACCAATTGGAAGCATATTTTAAAATGCCCTGAAAAAAAAATACTTCAGGGTTGTGAGGTTAACACAATAGAAAACGCTGCCAAACTTCCTGTTGTCATTGTTGTTTTCTTAACCCAGGAATCTTCCTATGAGAACATAAGTTTCACTTTGGGGTGGTGGGGAGAAAGAGTGCTGCCCTCTCTGTACCCATGCATCTTGTTCCAGAACTGCCTTTCTGATAACTCATGATTCTGAAGGACGCATAAAATATTGTAATAAGTGCATGCTGTGTTTTCATTTATTTCTTGGGAGAATAGCAGTCATTATTAATGTATGTTCTTGACATATCATTGGATTCACTTTCCCAGCCATTTTGAATTACTACCTAAAATAGTCTTTGAGGAATGTTAAGGAAAAAAAAAAAAAAAGCCATTCTCAACTAACTTGCCAAAGCACATTTATTTTCCATGAGTTATACTATTCCAATTCTGCTTTCTCAAACACTGAATAACTACCTTAGGATTCTTAATTTTTAAATATCATTTTGTAATACAAAAAATGTGCTAGAAATATTTTTTCTTTTGACTTTTGGGGGAGAGAAATATGATTTCTATTTTTCATTGCTTGAAAGAAAACATATATATAAAAATTGTTTTATTTTTGTAAGTTTTGAAGTTAATGGTACCATTTTGTTTATTTGTAAATAAAAAGGAGCCTAAAACAGGGTTTGTCAACCTGCGTACTATTGACATTTTGAGCTGAATAATTCCTTGTAGTGGGGGGGGGGGTGGATGGTCTGTCTTGTACACTGCAGCATTCCTGGACTCCACTCACTAGATGCCAATAGCACACCAATTCCCCCCAGTGTGACAACCCTGAATGTCTCTAGACATTGCCAGAAAACACCTGGCGGGGGGGCAAAATCTCCCCTGGTTGAGAACTCTGATCTAAATTATATCACTCACAGAAAGCCACATGAGTATTACCTATCTATTTTATTGTAGTATTACCTACTACAAAGTCTTCAAAAAGTGAAAATTCCTATCTTTCAAATGTTGGGACTACTTGTTACTCTACTATTTTACTAATCTGTAAATACTTTACTTAGACTGAACTACTAACCAACTAAGATTTTTCACATCCTTCAAAGAAAAACAGCTGACAGAATTTAGATGTTAGAGGTAATTGTCACACTGAAATTTCATTTCACTTCTCTTTATATTATTTCCTTGTTTTTCTTGGTCGTGAAAATCATCTAAATTATTTTATCACAATGAATATTCAAACTTTTGGTTCAAAAGTAAAGAGATTTTCTATAAGAAGCAGATAATTTAATATAATTTGTAACTTATCTTTTTATTCAAAAACTTTGTAATTAATGCAGCAATGAAGAAGTGAGTTTCTACATCAGTTATATATCATTTTAAAATATTTTTTATGATTTTAATTGTAACATATTTATTGGAAAATTTTCAGAAAAAAAAGGAAAGTATGTAAATCACCATAATCTTACTAAATAATCATATTTAGATGTTGATCGGACTAGATTTTATTCTACTCATATACAGCAAATATATTGTATATCATACCCTTATACATACATATAGTATGTTATACCCAGTGTGTATATATATATATATATATGTATATATGTATGTATATATATATATATATATATCTCCAGTATATACCCAGAATATATGGTATATACCCAGTATATACCATATGTTCTGCCCTCTCTGTACCCATGCATCTTGTCCCAGAACTGCCTTTCTGATAACTCATGATTCTGAAGGATGCATAAAATATTGTAATAAGTGCATGCTGTGTTTTCATTTATTCCTTGGGAGAATAGTAGTCATTATTAATGTATGTTCTTGACATATCACTGGTATATACCCATTATATACCCAGTCTATATATATATATATAGACTGGGTATTATATTGTGTTATATTATATTATATAAGACCTGGTCTTATAGTAAAATAAGACCAGGTATTTTATTGTATTGTATTGTATTATATTGTATTGTATTGTATTGTATTATATTTATTATATTATATAAGACCCAGTCTTATATAATAGCAAAATAAGACTGGGTCTTATATTAATTTTTGCTCCAAGAGATGCATTAGAGCTGATAGACTGGCTAGGTCTTATTTTCGGGGAAACATGGTATATTATATACATTATGTATTATATATTATATATTATATATATTTAATATATATTCTTTTATTCTACATATTATATTATTATATTATACCCAGATCTCTATTTATATTCCACCCTATGTGAATTAAAGATAATGTTTGCTGGACAATAAGGGAAAAATTTGCTATGATAAATAGCCTTCTCAAACAACTACTTTTTTTAATACCAGTGAAGTACACAATGTTGGGTTATCTATTTCAGCAATAATATCCAAATGTTACAATTTTCCTTTCTATTTCTGTAACCCACATGCTTTAGCAATCATAATAGAAGTGGGTACTGAAATAAAATTAGAGCTTATCTTTTTTTTTTTTTTCATTCTATTCTGTATGTCACCTAGCTATAGGTCCTGCCATTTTTCTGAGAATTCTGGGGGAAGGAAGAGAGGGTTTTAACATTTCCTTGGTCATCTCTTATTTTCCTTTGTTCCATATGGATTCATTGAAACAAAACAAGATCATTAATGTGTTTAGAAAATGTCACTGAACATTTACCCTTGAACAACAGAAATCCTCTCTCCACATCCCTTCTACCCCTATATTCAGGAAATCTTCAGGAACTGTTTTATCTTTTGCAGTTCCTAACTTACACCAAGTCCCTGGTTCTCTGTATCCTTTCTATTCTCTCAAGAGCAAGGGACATTCTGCTCTGTTTTCTACAGTGCTTTTTATCCACTGATTTGGTTGCCTGTGTCTCCTGTAGGTCAATGGAGATCCCTAAGAGAGTTGAAGAACCAAGTTCTTGATTATTGTAGGATTTCCAGTCAGAAAGGCTTTGGTGACTATTTAGTCTAACTTCAATCCAAAAAGGAAATTGAGGACACCATCAAACTATTTTAATTTTATATCTAATGACCACAGTTCAAAGCATGCATCAAAGTAGAGAAAAGAGCACTTGTGAGTAGTTAGGAAACCTGGGGACCTGGGGCCATGAAATCAACCGTAACTATCTGGGTAACAGTGGACTCATCTCAGTCATTGTATCTCCTTTCCATTATCTATAATATGGGAATAGAACCTATGCTAATAAGAACACTGGAGACTCATATAACGGTCTGCAAATCACCTTCAAACAAATTGCCTCCTTCCATCCTCAAAACAATATAGCAAGAGATGTACAGCATCTATAATTATTATCATCCTCATTTATAGGCCCAGAGGAATTAGTGTCCTGATTGAATCCCATCAAAGTAGCAAAGCTCAAAAATGTCTTTGAATCCAAAAACTACACCAAGCTGTCTTATAATCTGGAGGGAAAGTGATGAGGATTTAATTACATTACATATGTGAAATTTCTTTCCAAAATAAAAAGAAATATTAAAAAGTGAACAAAAATTCAATACTTATTTATGCATTTATTTTCAGACAGGTTTGGAGAGATGCCACCTACATGAGAATGCTTAGTTAGAGTTCAGGTAGTTTCCACAAATATTCTCTCCAAATGGCACCATACATTATAAAATAAAACTTTACTTATTAGGATTAAAACATTACCAACAGTAGTTTTTACTTTCATCATGATTCTTTAATTTTTCTGGACTTGCTTTTTAGATTTATCCTGCTTCTTATCAACTGGAAGCTGATCCAAATGTTTGGTGATCCAATCATTTATTCAGCCTAGTCCCTTACATGTGTACACACACACACACACACACACACACACACACACACACACACTTTATTCTTCCACAGTTTCTGTTAATGATTTTTCCCCCCTGCCTTTCAATATTTACAGTGCAGACTACAAGTCCAGGAGATTCATTTCCCTCTTATCCAAAAAGAACAGATTCTAAGAGAACCCCTAGAGCATTTCACAATGGCGCCACTATGTTCCTTCACTGGCATAGAAAATTAACAATGAATTATATCTGAAAAATCTGGAACCCCAAAAGCTCAGAAATATTAATTCTTCAAATATTCCATTTTCAAGATTTCTAATTTCTTTTATAGCTTTCCACCGAATGTTCTCTCCACAATTTTCATTCATTTCACAATTTTCATTCAAATGAAGCTCACAATTGAACCGTTTTCTATTGAGTTTTCCATTGTGCTGAGTCAAACCATCTTAAAGGATACATTTACTTCATCAAAAATAAACAGACATTTCACAAATATCCTCCCCATACCCAATCTGTACTAGAATTTGCGAGATCTCAAGAACAAAAAACATAGTCTACTACATTGTAAAGGAAATAAAATAATTTCACTATATATTCCATTATATATTGCTTTCTTAAAACCACTACATATATTCCTCATTAATGTTTGCATTTCAGCAAACTGGGGTCCCAAATCCCACTTGATCCCATCCTAAATATTTACAGTTGTGGTTTCCTAATATACCAGGGGTGCCAAAAAATATATATATACATGATTTGTATTCATCTTTTGTTATTGGTATATATTGAGTATTACAATTTTAATAGTTTCTTTTCCTTTCTTAAAATGTGTATACATTTTTTGGCACCCTCTGTATATTAATATCCTATATTTATTTTTTAACAATTTTCATACTAAAACTTCTCTGCAATATTGAAATATTTCATCAAAACAATATTCACACTTGGTTTAAAAATATTAAATAACAATCCTTCTTTCACCCAGTTGAACAATCCCCCCCAAAGGAAAATTCTTTCATCCATTGTTTAGAATACTAAACAATAAACTTATTTTTTTAAATATGAAATTTAAATAATGAAATAACTAATATAGTTACATACTTGTTTTTTTTTTTTTTTATCTATCTCTATGTGCTTGACCCTTAGCTATGTGAAATTAGGTTTTATTTCCTTTCTTGTAGTCCTTTCCTCAATCGTCTGTAATTTGGTAATTATTATTTTAAGATTTTTTGGTTGTAATTTGGAAACATCTACTTACACTTCAGTTTCTTGTCCAATAAATGTTAGTCAGTTTCTTGACACTTCTCTAGGTGAAATAAGACTGTAAATGTCTCCACTCATCTTCTACTTCTGCTCCTTTCTCTCATCTTGTCTTCTGTTAGCTAGCTACTTTGTCAAGGTTGTAAAGTGGACTGCTAATTATGTGAATAACAACGTTTTTGTATTTAAGTTAGGTTGAGTTTTTGATCACTAGCAGCAGAAATCCCCCTAACTTCACTGAATGCCTCCTACATGCTGATCTGCTAGCAAGGAAAGGGGATGCTATCATCTAGTTTGTGTAAATGACTCTATTTTAAAAGGATGCATGATTTTTTAACCTGTAAGGTATAGTTAATTAAAATGTATCTCCCAAAACAAAACAAGATGAAGTTCTACAATGATTTTAAGACAATATCTTATTCAGGAAAAGTTGTTTAAAATAAAACCATTGTAGAATATTATTTGAAAACAGGGGGACATATTGTTTATTTTCTAAAAGAGACTATTAAAATTGAAGGAGGGGGAGATCCGAGGTGGTAAAGTAGATAAATACTGTATGTGCTTCCTTCCATGAACACATTAAAAACAACTAAATTATAGATCAACCTGGACAACCATCAAAGGCAAGCTAAACAGAAGTTTTATAACTAAGGATATAAAGAAGAAGCCACATCAAAACTGGTAGGAGGGGCAGAGACGTGAAACAGGCTGGCCCCAAACCTCCGAGTAGCGGTTAAGAACCAGAAGGGATATCTAGGCCACAAAGGTTCCCCCCAGAAGAGCGAGGGACACCAATCCCAAACCAGTCTCCCAAGCCCAGAGTACTGGTGCAGGGAAGAAGAATCACCACAACATCTGGCTGTGAAAAAACAGTGAGGATTCCAAATATCCAGGTGGGATGAAGGTTGCGGGAAACCAAGATATCCAAGGGCCCACGCACAGACTCACTCGCTTGCAGGCACTCACCTTGGACTCCCGCGGAGGGATGGTGACTTGAGGAGGGGGGCGGTGACAGAGGCATACGGGAACAGACTGACGTGTGTGTCTTTAAAGCAATGGCTGGAGGACAGACACCATTTTCCCTGTGTGGAATCCTTCCTCCATGCAGCCGCCAGGCAGGTGCCATCTTTGTGTTGTTGAGCTCACACCCACAAGCCAAATCTGAATCTGATTGGTCTGATGAGCTCCACTGATCCAACCTGCTGACTCACTGGGACCCCACCCCGCTCAATTTGCCCAACACCTGAGGCATTTTCTAAGAAAGCAGCCAGGCCTGCCTGCATCGCAGTCTTTCTTGAAAAACTATCAGAGTCCATGGGTCACAGGTGTGGGTGATGACTGGCCTCAGTGTGCTCTGAGACTTTTCCTGAGTAGCTCCAGGCGCAGCACTGCTACCAAACCAGAGTCTACATTAACCTGTTGACGACAACTCTTCCTACTCTAGTGACTCCCCAAGACCTTGTTTCACCCAACTCGTATACCTCACAAGGCTTTATCAATGACTGAAACTTAAGGGAGCTGGCAGGTGGCAGCAGTCCTCAGGGTGTCTTGGCACCCAATTCCCACATGGGTGGCAGACAGCTTCATATTGCAGCGTGGCCTCTCCCACACACCTCCAGTGTTAGCACAGGGAGCGACCAACCACAGATCAACTTGTAGCTCCTACCAGGTAGTCCCTGGCTGGTCACAGGGAGTGGGTGACCTGGGCTTGCACCAAAGTCCATTGCAAGAGGCCCCAGAACCTACATATTTGGAGGTTGGCTCAGACCACAGCAGAACATCACCCAATTATCCCACAAGCAGCGCACGCAAAAGGCAGTTTCAATAGGAATCAGAGCTCACTGGGGAGAATCTCACTCAATAGGGTAAGTACCCCGCACAGCAGCCTATACGCTGTGGACATGGCCAAACCCCATAGCCTATCAGCCTGAGGATCAGTCCTACTTACTGACGTTCCAATAGCAATCAACACTCAACTATAACAGAAGAGTACATACAAACCACAAAAGAAACACTCCTGGAGCACCCAGAGCAGGTGACCAGGGAGACTGTGCCAGAACCCCATAAGCCCCCTACTATATAAGGCCACCCAGCCAAAACCAGGAGATATAGTAGATCTGCCTACTACACAGGAACAAACAGAGAGACAACCAGAATGAGAAAACAAAGAAATACGTCCCAAATGAAAGAACAAGAGAAAACTCTAGAAAAAGAACTAAACGCAATGGAGGCAAGCAACCTAACAGAGTTCAAAACAATGGTTAACAGGATGCTCAAGGAACTTAGTGAGAACTTCAACAGAGAGATAGCAAGCATTAAAAAGAACACATAAGCCATACAAAGAACCAGTCAGAAGTGAAGAATACAATAACTAAAATGAAGAATGCACTGGAAGGAATCACCAGCAGACTAGATGAAGCAGAGGATCGAATCAGTGATTTGGAAGACAAAGTAGCAGAGAAAACCTAATCAGAACAGCAAAAAGGAAAAAATAATCCAAAAAAATGAGGATAGATAGTTTAAGAGACCTCTGGGATGACATCAAGCATAACAACATTCGCATCATAGGGGTGCCAGAAAGAGAAGAGAGAAAGCAAGGGATTGAGAACCTATTTGACGAAATAATGACTGAAAACTTTCCTAACGTGGTAAAGGAAATAGACATACAAGTCCAGGAAGCACAGAGGATGAACTTAAAACAGGCCCACACCTAGAGACATTATAATTAGAATGGCAAAGGTTAAAACAAGGAGAGAATACTAAAAACAGCAAGAAAAAGGCAACTAGTAATTTATAAGGGAGCTCCTATAAGATTGTCAGCTGATTTCTCAACAGAAATTTTGCAGGCCAGAAGGGATTGGCAAAATATTCAATGTGATGAAAAGCAATGACCAAGGGTAACTCCACCCAGCAAGGCTATCATTTAAAATGGAAGGACAGATAAAGATCTTCCCAGACAAGAAAAAGCTAACGCAGTTCATCACCACCAAACCAGTATTACAAGGAATGTTAAAGGGACTTCTTTAAGATGAAAAAATAAATAAATAAAAATTATGAATAATAAAATGACAATAGCTCCATATCTATCAACAATTACTTTCAATGTAAATGGGTCAAATGTTTCTATCAAAAGACATACAAGGGCTGAATAGATAAGAAAACAAAACCCTTATAAATGTGCTGCCTACAGGAGACTCACTTCAGACTGAAAGACACACACACACACACACACACACACACACACACACACAGAAAGTAAAGGGATGGGGAAAAAGAAAAAAAAACCTGTGGTAGCAATACTTATACCAAACAAAATAAACTTTAAAACAAAGGCTATACCAAGAGACAAAGAAGGACATAGTAATCCCACCTTTGGGGATTTATCTGAAGAAACTCAAAATGCTATTTCGAAGGGATGTGTTTCTCCACACGTTTATTGCAGCATTGTTTACAATGGCCAAGATGTGGAGGCAGCTTGAGTGTCTGCTGATGGATGAACGGATAGAAGAGGTGGTACATCTGTACAATGGAATATTGCTTGATCATGGAAGGGAATGGGTTCTTGTCATCTGCAGCGGCATGGATGGACCTGGAGGGTATTGTGCTGAGTGGAGTGTCAGCCAGAGAAAGACAGATGCAGTGTTATTTCGCTTATATATGAAATCTAAAGAACAAAATAAACAAACAAAACAAATTCATAGATACAGAAAACATTTTGTTGTTGTCAGATGGAAAAGAGTTGGGGATGTGGGTAAAAAAAAGGGGAAAGGAGTAAGAAGTACGAATTTGTTGTTAAAAAGTACTTATGGTTCTCTGCTTTTTCTGTCTGACTTATTTCACTTAGCATTATTCTCTCGAGATCCATCCATGTTGTCACAAATGCTCCTATATCATCTTTCCTTAACGCCGAATAGTATTCCATTGTGTATATGTACCACAACTTCTTTATCCATTCATCTATCGAAGGACATTTTGGTTGTTTCCATGTCTTGAACCCTATGATTTCACTGATATGTGGTATATAAACCAAAAAGAACAAGACAAACAAATGAGAAACAAAAACTCATAGACACAGACAATAATTTAGTGGTTACCAGAGGGTAAGGGGGTGGGGGGTGGGTGATGAGGGTAAAGGGGATCAAATATATGGTGATGGAAGGAGAACTGACTCTGGGTGGTGAACACACAATGGGATTTATAGACGATGTAATACAGAATTGTACACCTGAAATCTATGTAAATTTACTAACAATTGTCACCCCAATAAAATTAATTAAAAAAAAAGTACTTATGGGGATGCAGGGAATAGCAAAAAGAATATAGTCAATAATATTGCAATAAGTATGTATGGCATCAGATGAGTACTAGACTTGGAGTGATAGCTGGGAGGGGGTTGGTGGTAGGAAGAAAAAGGTGAAGGGATTGAGAAGTACAAATTGGTAGTTACAAAATAGTCATGGGGATATGAAGTAAAGCATAGGGAATATAGTCAATAGTATGGTAATAACAATATATAGTGCCAGGTGGGTACTAGACTAGTCAGAGGGATCACTTAAATTATATAACTATCTAACCCTTATGCTATATACCTTTAAATTAATATAAAACAATATTGAATATCAACTGTAGTTGAAAAATTCAAAATGGGGGGGAAGGTATAGGGGCATAAGTAGTCCAAATTTCCAGGTACAAAACAAATAAGGCATGGGAATGTAATGTACAGCATAAGGAATATAGTCAATAATGTTGTGATGGCATGGTACAGTGTCAGATGGTTACAGGGCTTATCATGGTGATCACTTCTTTAGGTATATAAATTACAATATTATATGTTAGCTATATTCTTAATAAAAATCTTACAGAAAAAATTAAGAAATTGAAGGAAATAGGTGTATAGTAATCCCAGTAAAAAGATTTATTGTAGTTGAACGTATTCTAGGGATTAGTATGTTAAGCATAAAAGCTTCTGTTGGGTAACATGGGCAGTGACCACAATTTGAGCATGATTTAAAATATGTATTTCAGTTCAAATTTAAGTCAAATATTCTATTTTTAAGTGAATCCCTGATTTTACAGAAAGCACCATAAATGTATGTTTCCTATAACTTTAACTTTAAAAAATAGGTGTAATAACTTCTCCCCATCTTGTACCTCTATACACTCTGCCTCTCTGGAAAACACTTTGAGACACCTGGGGAATCAGATTCCTCTTCTTCTGTGAAGGCAAAGCACCACAACCTCCTTCATGTTGTCCTCACCACACAACCCGCTTAAGTTGTGCTCAGCTCATCATACCCGTGGTTTCGGCATGGCTCAAAATATGTTACTCATGCATTTAGACTTCAGCTCATTTCAGAAAGTATTTTAGATAGCTTAAGTAAAATGTATACATACAAATATAAACTAGTAATGTATAGGTGATAATAGAAACCAAGACAAGGTAAATATTATGTTTATTAAAAAAATCACAATGTGGGCCGGCCCGGTG